>NC_067400.1:114883490-115249740 GCF_016432865.1 Antechinus flavipes | reverse complement strand
CAATGGAAAAACTAGTTTGGTGGTGCTCTTTTCACTACCCTGCCTCAAGTTATTCTACCTGCAAGCATTTATCAATCAATTCATGTTGGTTAACATATTCAACAAAAATTCACTAGAAAAGATGGTATCAGTAAATCATTACAAATCTTTTAGCACTATTTGAAAATGTAGAAACATCTATGCTGATAATTATATATTATATGTTCAATGCATTTGCATTATTATATACTTGGGGGAAAGCACTGTGCATGTGATGTCATTATTAGAGGCAGCTAAGTAGTATAGTGGTTAGAATGCAGTGCCTAGAATTAAAAAGTCAAATTCAAATCCAATTTCACTCACTTACTGCTTACTTACTTACTCAGACACTTACTCTGATCAAGGTTACTTAAGCTCTGTTTGACTCAGTTTCTTCAACTGTAAAAATCAAGATAAAATAGCACTTGCCTTTCAGGGTTGTTGGGGGAATGAATGAGATATTTGTAAATGCTATGCAAATCTTAAAGTGCTCTATAAATTCTAGGTAGTATTATTGCCCTGATTTTGTTTAAAATTTGACCTCCTCAACATCTATTCCATATATTTTATTTTCATTCATATAATCACCACTGTTGTTCAGTTGCTTATTATTTCCTGCCCAGACTTGTGACATTGCCTCCTCAGTGGCTTCTTTGTTGCCATTCTCTTTCTTCTTCAATATGTCCTTAACACAGCTATCAAATTGATATTCTTAAGAAACTTATATGATCAAAACATCTCTCAAGAAGGTTCAATTACTTCTTATTACCTCTTGTTTAAAATATGAGCTCTGTGGCATTTCATTTCATTTTTCTTAACCACATAACTTTCTGGATTGTTAGTTCATATTAGTCCCTCTTACATCCTTGGTATTCAGCAGATCTCCTACTTATTAATTCTTAATACAAGATATTCCATTTACTTCATACCTATGCTAGTTCCCATGCCTTGAATATATTGTTTATTCACCTGTGCCTCTTGGAATCTCTAATTTCATGCAAGGTTTAACTCAAGTACAACATGATATCTTGCCTGGTCCATGCAATTCTTATTAGTTACTCTCTAACCTCATTTTCACTTGGAAAAAAAATAATTATTTCATTTATATAAATATTGTATTTGTTGCATATACATACGTATTTGCAATATATGCATATTATACCTATATTAATATGTATATCTTATTGGGGCAGCTAGATGGCATTATGTATAGAATGTTGGGTCCAATGTTAGAAAGACTTATCTTCCTGATTTCAAATTTGTTCTCAGATACTTAATGAATTAATCCTGGGCAAGACACTTATAACCCTGTTTGTCTTGGTTTCCTCATCTGTAAAATGAATTGGACCAGAAAATGGTTTGGACTTTTTCCAAGGAAATCCAATGTAAGTTATGAAAAGTTGAACATGACTAAAAATGAATGAACAACACATGTATATTATTATATTATGTCAGACATATTATTGTATATATTTACATTGTAATGAGCATGTATAATATTATTTAATATATTGTATCATGCATTATACATAGGTATATATATATTTGAATATTGAATATTTGAATACATATTTTTACTTATTTGTGTGCATATTGTTTTTCTTCAGCAGAATGTAATCTCCCAGATGATCAGGAATATTTTATTTGGTATATTCAGTTCTAGTAAATGTTTGCTATCTAGTAAATGTTTAGTGAATGCTTGTTGAGCTGAATTGAATTAGGCCAACAGTGGTTACCTAGAGGAATATAAAAGAGTAAGCTTAATGTCAAGAGTTCTTCAGAGTATGATTCTTTTATTATAAAACTATAATTATAAATGGTAAACCTACCAAAATCCCAAACAAAAAAAATATGTTTATGATTTTCCATTGTGGTACATCAATAGGTTTTTTTTTTTCTGTCCTTTTAAATGTCTGCTTTGTTAAAATAGGATTGTTTATTTGGTTTTTATTAAAATGCATGGGAAACCATAAGAGAAATGGAAAAGACTTTTCACTACAGATCCTGGAAGAATGTAATAAACTATTGTTAATCACCCCATACATCTTCAAAAATTATTTCTCCATTATTATCCTTCTTAGATATGAACTTTCTCAAGGATCTGATAATAATCTTCTCACATATCCCTTAGGAATACCCTTTGCTTTGTTAGAAATGTGGATATAAATACCCCATATCACAAAGAATTGAGAATATAGAATAAATAAGGTAGTTTAATATAAACTTTGCCATATTATTACAAATTTTCAATTTTACTCATATCATTTGACTTTGGAAGAGAAAATTATATAATCTCAGAGACAGAAACCATCCCAGAAGTCAATGAATCCAATTTGTATAATCCCAAGAGTCTTTTTTATACCAGTCCTGACAAATAGTCACAAAGCTTGTCCCTTGCTTTCTGTAATGAGGAATTTCTTAATTCCCTAGCTCTTGTTAATTTTGATTCTTTTCTTGGACACTTCACATTCCTAAACAATAATGTCATTACAAAGAATAAGATTAAGTATCACTTGTGTTAGGACATTTTATACATATATCTTTCTGGGCATGTATGGGGATACAGTGTAAAAGGAGTGTACAATAATGATGTCAGTCCTTTTACTTGAAGACAGGGATTCAAATTCTTTCTAATATCATGGACCCATTTGACAGTTTGGTGAAATCTATGAATCCATTCTCATATTAAAATATGTAGGATTACAAACAAAAAGCCAATTATATTCAAAAGAAGTTATCAAAATATTAAAACAAGTTCACAGATGACAGATGAAGAAATCCTAATCTAAAAGGATTCAGTGATGATATTAAACTTTCTGTGATCCCCTATTATAGGTTTAATAAGATGTGATTACTTATTTCTAAGAGACACAAACTTATTTGATTTCATCTGATATACACTTTCATTTTGTTTATATCATTGTTTATATATGTGCTCTTGCTACATTGAAGACACTTGAATGGCTATTCAAAACAACAAAGAAACATGAAATAGTTCATAAGATAGGGGATATGTTTAGTGGTAAAAAAAAATGAATCTTTGAGTTACTTTTAATTGGAAAAGGTTTTCTGATTTGTGCTTTTTTAGCACAAATTTTACTTCTGTAAAACTTAGCATCTCTGTCCAGGTATTTTGCCCAACTCTACCTAACATCATTTGGTTCTATGAACACATTTGGTGAAATGACATTAGTAGGAAGCAGTTAATTTCACTAAAATAATATTATAAATAGTTGGTTGACCAAATGATGCTCCTTTGTGACTTTGGAGAAGAGTTTGTTTATATAATATTAATGATTTTGTTGTGGAACAAATTGGTTAGGGCTTCCAGAAATAAGCTATATTTGTGTGATGCTAAGACTAGATCAAAACTTCATCTGGAGTCTTTGACCATATTTTTTTTTAAATGTTTTATAACTATATTTCAATATAACTAGTTTCTTTATTAATTTATAATCATTATTCTAGGAAAAGGTCCATGGACTTCACCAGATTACCAAAAAGGCCCATGAAAAAAAAATGTTAAACACTTCTTTCTTAGACTATATGTTCTCTTTGCCCTTAAAACAATCTGAAAAGTAACTTCAATTCTATCACTATCACTAACTATATTATGTTAAGATAAAACCATTTTCACTTGTTTCTGTGAATGCCAGAGCTAATACTGCTACCTTAAAATATATAGATTTATATTTTTTCCCCTAGGAAAGCATTTCAGTTCTTCTGGAAAGAAATACTGCCTTTTCTCTATCACACCAGAGGTAATTGCATGGTTGCAAAAAGTGCTTCTCCTGCTAAAACTTGTACAAGGCATGTGACCATTGTAATTTAGTGCATGCTCCTTCCTTTTGTAAGAGGTAATTCCGTATGAGATGACTGTAATAGATACAGTATGCTGTGATGTACTATAGAATAATGGTGTATAATACAGCATTGTATGGATGTCGACCATAGAATGACAGGCCTGGGCCAAACAACTTAGAAAGATCAATTTGATTTACACAAAAGGGTTGATGCATACCAAGGCACATGAACACCATGAAAACCATTTAGTCTTACATACAGTGATGTAGACCTGGAAAATAGTCATTTTCCCTCCATTTCTCCTTACTGTTCAATATTGGTTGAGTGTCATATAGTGTTATGAAATAAACTGTCAGCCTGCCCTGGTGTTGCTCATTGGCAAGAGCCACTGCTGCTTGGAGACAGTTGACAAAGTATCTGAGAAATGAACACAGAATCATAATCAGTGCAAAACTTGATATGGACCAAACCATTTCCTCCATTGTTTTGCTAATAATAATGCTTCATTTTTAGTGCTTCAATACATTTCCAAGCACATTCATATTGCAGATCTATTTTGATCCTGACAACAACACTTTGATGGGAAAGATAGCAGGCTTAATTTTGTCCATTTTATAATGGAAATAAACAGGGATAGAGGTTAGGGGACTTACCTAAGGTCACTCAGCTAGTCAATAATAATGCTGGGACAGGAACTTAGGTCTATTGTAATGGGAATGTTGACCACATAATGTGGTCATATTGGAAAACAAAACCATTCTCCTCTGCACTGCCTGCTCAAGTAAACACCTAGGAAATGGCAAGATCGTGTTTCAGATATGTCAGTGATTCAGAAATGTTACATTCATGGAATAAAGTCCATCATTATGTCAGCAGAGTCAGTCATCTTGCACAAATGGAGGATGTTAGCATCCTGGAAAGAATTTTCTGTGATCAGTTCTGTGATGCAAAGAAAGCTATTAGACATCCTACTAAATTATATAAAGGTTCTCTAAAGGCTAATTTAAGGGAATGTAGCATCTGGCCTTAAGCATGGGAGTCAGTAGCCATAATGAGTTCCACCTGGAAGAAAGACAACATACTGCTGGGCTATTTGAAGAGCATCATATGGCTCTAGTGGTGACAAAAGAAGAACACTGTGAAGTGGGTGCTTTAATAATGGTATAGTCTCCATGTATCATCTGTAGGCATCTATATAGCTGCCATATCAATCTATATTCTTTCACCTAAACAGACATCCAAGGGATTCTTTGATAGATGGGTCACTATATAGATAGTTGTTTTGAAGTGAAATGGGAGATGATAATTGATGATTGCAAGAGAGAGTTGCATTAAAGCTGAAGATGGGTTGCTATCTAATTGACATGGTAAGATTTGTTGCTTATTACATTAAAGGTAAGAATAAAACAATGATAAATTTCACAGAAATTTCTAAAGCTGGAAATTGCTTGGATATTACTCCTTGAAACTCTAGTAAGCTTCCATGAAACCAGAGAAGGATATACCCAGATCTGAAAAAGATTCTGAAAAAACTCACCTAGAAATTCTAAATATGGACCTTTCAACTACATTATTATTAGCTCCTGTGACCTTCAAATGTATGGGCCTATAATAATGGTTCTATAGTTTATCCTGCTCAAAGCAGTGACATTACCCAAAGTCTGTAATGGGGAAGGGGGAATGATGTGATTGCTGTCCCTTTCCCTAATTCAACTTGAAGATAAAATGACTAGAAGGATGGTACACAACTAGCTTAGTGGCTGGACAAGGAGCTAGGTATTGAATATGTTTCTATTTCTTTTTGCCCAAAGCACTAAGTGAAAAATCTGTATATTCTGGATTTCTTCCAAAAAGGTGGTCACAAACCAATGAAAACATCAAAGCATGTCTCTCGTGACATGTCCTGATCTGTCAAAACTGAGTATGATTTATGCCTGTAAACTGTACACTTTAATCTCCTATAGGAGTGATCAGTTATCCAACTTTAGCATCATTGTTATCTCACTTTTTGTATCAGCACTGTCCACATATCATGGGGTTATCTCTGTTGCTCATTTAAAACAAAGGATGCTTTTAGCCAAAGTAGAGGAGTATAAAACAGCATTCTCATTGTGATTAATCAGGAAAATTATGTGTAGTCTACAAGATGCATCAAAATATAAGATGTATATTATGGACACCAATGACGATAATAAATGATATACATTTAAACAACCTTATTTGGAAAAATTCCATATTGACCATATTCATCATATCCATGATATACAGTGTTATTCAGGTACATTACAGTTATGTGAATGGGAATAGGTAAAAATGTTTTCATACTCAATAATGTGCTGAGTGAATTCTGAAAATGGAACTTTTTTACTGAATGCTTTTTTGAGCCAATGCATTCATGTGAATTTTTTATAAGTATTTATGGGGGGTTCAGAAAAGCTAATTTGTATGGAGGAGTTTTCTGCGAATCATAGCTATAGTGTAATTGCTTTGTAAATTATCTTCCTTTATTTTTTACAATAAATTTCCAACAGTTTAAATATTCTAAATAAATAACAGAGCTGTAAATAGAAGGAAGTGGAATTTTTTTTCCTTGTCATCTCTTGATTTATGGCCACTGAGTAGAAACTGATCTGGTAACAAGTGAGAATTCTCTAGTGTTATGCTCTAAAACCCAAATTTCCAAGGAGAAAAAAATAAGGAAAATAGTAAAGCCAAAACTAAGATACCTAAGCATATGGACCTAGATATTAACAAAAAGGTTTTCTCTTTATTTTACTTACTCCAAATAACCAACACAGAATAATGCATATAGATATGTGAATACATATATAAATATATACATATAGCTATATATATATATGTATGAAAATATGCCCACACCCACATGTGTACGTATCTTCCTCTATATGGAAAAAAAAGTATCTATCAGAGCTAAATTTAAAGAAATGTCAATTATTCACATAGTTAAAGAACAAACTAAATAGCTACATGACTCTTCTGTAAATTCTTGGATTGACAGAGAAGTAGTTATGACAGCTTTTACATTATCTCACTGCAGAATCGAGGCAATAGTCACAGCTGGCTCATATGTCAAAATGTGTCAGGACTTAAATGGTAAAACAGGCGTGCAACAGCAATTGGCTTTTCAATCAATAATATAATCAATATATTTCACAGATATTTTCCCATATCTAAATTACTCTGCAGAGATGAGGTAGCCTGACGGAGTGTTTATAAATCAATAAAACACATAGCTAAAGGACATCTGTTCCTGTTCTTTTGCTTCAAGGTGCTGGTTGCTTTTTCTTTCCTACTCTTTCCTTATTTAAGAATGTGCTTTTGAGAAAAAAACAGCTTTCTCATGCACACAAATCAGCTTACTGCTGCATTTGGAGTACAAGCTCTTTTTAAAATAATTTTGTGCTTGAGTATTCAACTAAGTGTAAGTAAGGACAGCTTTTCTAGGCTTCGATGCTTTGACTGTTAGAATTAATAAAGCTGCTTTCAAATTTCAAGTAATGTATGTTACATAAACTTCAAATAAATAACTTCTAAGCACAACATGCAGACATGCTGGTTGAAATAATAACCCAGGGTATTATTTTTTTCCCACACTGAACAATATTCTTGTTGGAAATTATATATTGTATTTGGATAGATATGCCATGAATACAGAGAGAAATGCTGTCCTCTACAAATATATCCCCTTCACAGAGAGACATGATGGAAAAAAAATCTACAATTTAATGCAAAACTCTAATGCTGACATATAATCTTATTTCTATCCTGTACATCAAAATAACATGAAGGATGAGGCACAGTTTAACAAAAGCCATGGTATTCTAAGTTAAAGCTGCCATACTCTATCAACAGCTTCCATAATACAAAGTAATATTATGTTTCCTACTGTCAGTTTTTCTTTAAAAGTAGACTACCATATTTTGTTGGAAGATAAATGTAAATTAAATGCACCAGTATTTTTATTTTATGCTTATTTTGGCAAAGTGAGTATTTCTCAACTGATATTTAATTATTTCAATCTTTGGAGAGTCATGTATTGATGGTCATTTTTATTTTAGGCTTGAGATAGCAATTTAAAATGTGTTATCATCCTGGACAATATCCTCTTCTTCAATCAAAGTTTCTTTCTGTTTCTCTTTCTCCCTCTTTCTGTCCCTCTTCATTTCCTCTCTCTCATTCTCTCTCTCCCTTTCCCTCTCCTTCAGCTTCTTTCTCTTCTTCTCCTTTCCCTTCTCTTCTTCCTCTTTCCTGTGTATTTTATTTAACACACACACACACACACAAACACACACACACACACACACACACACAGAGTTTCTTATCTAAAGATCAGGTTAACTAATTTCAAATTAATTTTAAAGAAGTTCATTGTCAGAACTGGGGTCATTATCAATACAACCTGGAGTGGTAATCGTCTCTAATGGTGGAGAGTAGACCATAAAATGCAATCACGGATCTTTGAAGCATTGGATAAGTATATGTTCTATCTATAGATAGAAACACATGGATATATATGCATACCATTCTTTATAAGGAATACATATAAAGATATGTAAAGACAAAGCATCATACGACTAGCTTGGAATCAAGAAGATCAGGATTCTAGTTCTACCTCTGACCCATGAAATTTGAAGGACTATGAACAGGACATTCAATCTCTCAGTGCCCTAGAGAATATATGCTGTTTATAAGTTATAAACTAATTGACAACCTTCATTAATGGAAGGAACTTCTGAAACTAACTAAAGGATAAGTATATATATATATATACATATATATATATATATATGTATATATATATACACACACACACACACACACACACACACACACACACACACATGTATAGGAGCATGAACCTGAAGGAATCCTTCCCCCCCCCCCACATTTGCAGTGCAGGTCTCCCATAAAAACTGTGCCATAAAATTATAGTTTATAGACTCTTACCAATGTACTTACTTTTTGATAATCATCCAGAAGAAACACAATTCAAAGCAAAGACATTTAATGAAATTTCATAATAATAGGCTATTAGAATGAAAAAATACACAAGAAGATACAGAATGCAGTCTTTAACAAACCTATATACAGGGAATATGAAAGACTAAAGCATGCAATTTCTCTGGTGATACTAATGAACAACCTTAATGATGAGGATAATTCTCAATTTTATTCTTCATTTGATATTTGTTTCACTTGTTGAGTGATGTTATCTTTGTTGTTATTTCATTATATTTTCTTGGGTAATTTTAACATGACAGATAGCCCATTGGAAAGGAAAGTCATTCAGCTTGTATTTTGCTCTACTAAGTCAAATATTTTATGTAGTCGATAGATTATAAATCCAGTGGAATATTTTATTGCCTGTGTATTCAGTATCTTTCTTTGAGCCTACTTAAGATTGAAGTTACTAGGTATCAATGTATATGTTAATGTGTTTAAAGGAACTTGTCAATTTCTTTGAAGAGTTCCTCTTATTCTTTATCTTCTACAATGGAATGTAGTGAATGAGCTACACTTTTCTTTGTAAGAGTATATTAGCTTATGTACTCCAAGAACACTGCAAAGTAAAATGAACAGAGACCAAAAGAATAAATAATCAAGAATGTTTCCATTTCTTTTTTAAGAGGCAAGGAATGATGGGAAGATTTAAAAAGATGCCATCTGCTAAAGTTCCCTCTCAAAGGACACTCTATGAGTGAATTTAGTTGGAGTTTTCGTAGGTCTTTTGGTTTCATTTAGATCAGTCGTATAAATATTGATTATTTATCAGTCATTTAGCAGTCAGTTCTCCTACTGCAATGGGTCTTAATACTTACTAAAAAAGTTTTTAAATGAAAAATAAGATAGCATTACAAAGTAAAACCATAATGTAAAAAATTATCCATATAAATATGTACTAATATATTTATATTATTTGTGTATAACTGTATGTATATGTGTGTATGTACACACACATTAGTTCAAGGACCTCATTAAGAATCCCTGTTTTGAATTTCAGAAAGGCCTGGAGAGACTTACACAAACTCATGCTGAGTGAAATGAGCAGGACCAGGAGATCATTATATACTTCAACAACAATACTATATGATGATCAATTCTGATGGATCTAGCCATCTTCAGCAATGAGGTGAACCAAATCAGTTCCAAGGGAGCAGTAATGAACTGAACCAGATATACCCAGTGAAAGAACTCTAGGAGATGACCAAGAACCATTACATTGAATTCCCAATTCCTATATTTTTGCCTTCCTGCATATACATATTTTTTAATTTCCTCCACAGGTTAATTGTACAATATTTCAGAGTCCGATTCTTTTTGTACAGCAAAATAACAGTTTGGACATGTAAACTTATTTTGTATTTAATGTATACTTTAATATATTTGACACTACTGGTCATTCTACCATCTAGGGGAGGGTGTGGGGGTAAGGAGGGAAAAATTGGAACAAAAGGTTTGGCACTTGTCAATGCCGTAAAATTACCCATGCATATAACTTGTAAATAAAAAAGCTATTAAAAAAAAAAAAGAATCCCTGTTTTGGTGATATATCAAATTTCATCAGTCAACCAATAAGCATGTTAAGCACTGATTATATGACAGCCTTTTATTAAGTGCTAGTAATACTAAAAAAAGGCAAAAGGCCGTCTCTACCCTCGAGGAGATAACAAACTGGTGGAAGAGATAACAAGAAAAAAAAAAAAACACATATAAACAAGTGTTGGAATCCTTACTAACTGCTAACTAATTAGAGTTGATCTAATCTTACAAGAAGATGTTTTGGCCAGAACCTGAAACAAGGTACTAAGTAGAACTAATCAATACAAGGCTTGTATCTACACCTTTACTCATTGGAGTTCACAAGTATGCTAGCTTCACAAAGTACACTTTCTAACTTCAAGGGAGTCCACACCTCCCTTAAAACTCATTGGGCGGAGAAAACCCATAATCCCATTCTCTCAGAAGAGGCAGATAAAAGGCCAGCAATGAGGGATCTATGGTAGAATACATTTTTTCCTCTTGGCTGGCTGATCACGCTGGACTCAAGAGGAACGACTCTGGTGCAGAGAACACTTTGACGGATTTCAGTGAAGCTACGCCAGAAGCCCTCTCTCCGTGGCAAGTTGGTAGCTGGGCTCCCCAGAAGGAGATAAGAGAGACCTTCCATCTCTGTCTTGGTTGGAGGCAGAAGAAAGCAGAGGCAGAGGCTGAAGGACAGAACCTTTGGATTTGGAGACATCCGAAGGGCTCCAAGCCTCTAAACCGGCTGTGCTTTGAGAAGAACAAACTCCAACATTTGAACTCTAACAAACAAGCCATATTAGGATGAAGAAAGATATAATTGAAATACAGAAGGCATTAGAATTAAAAAGGGATGGGGAAAGGCTTCCTGTAGATGATAAGATTTTATTTGGGACATAAAAGAAGTCAGGAAAACTAGGAGACAGATATAAGAAAGAAGAACATTCCAAGCATAGGAGAGAGCCCAGGGTGGGGGTGGGGGAGCGGGAAGAGGAGGGGCGGATGGGGGAGGCCAGAGCCAAGAGAGAGAATACCTTCTTTGTGGGACATCCAGGATGTCGGTAGTACTGGTTCATGGAGTATAGGGGTGTGAATAAGAGGTGAAAAGACTGAAAAGATTTGAATACCAAATAGAGGATTTTTTTTTTATCCTGAAGTCAATAGAGTATAGGAGGTGAGAATGTCAGAACTACACTTTAGGAAAATCACTTTGGTAACTGAATAGAGAATGTGTTAGAATGGGGGGAAACTTGAGGCAGACAGACTCACTAGCAGGCTACTGCAACAGTCCAAACATGAAATAATAAGGGCCTCCATTAGGTTGGTGGCAATAACAGAGGAGAGAATGGGGATGTTTGAGCAATACCATGAAGATGAAATTGAAAGGTCTTGGCAACAGATTTCATTCAAGGGGGAAAGACAGGGAAAAACTGGAGAATATCACCTAGATTGTGATTCTAGGAGACTGAGACAATAGTGATGTCCTTCATATCAATAAGGAATTTTGAAAGGGAAAGGGTTTAAAAGACAAGATAATATGTTCAGTTTTTGATATGCTGATTTTAATGTCTATGGCACATTCAATACTAAATGTCTAAAAAGAATTTGGAAATTCAAGAGTTCAGCTAAATAGTAGGTTAAAAACTTAAGCATAGTGATGATAATTAAATCTGTGGGAGCTGATGAGATCATCAAGTGAAGTAGAATAGAGAAAAAAGAAAGTTTAGGACAGAATTCTATGAGACACATAATTAGATGGAATGACCTAGGTAAGAGTCCAGCAGAGACCGAGAAAGAGTTGCCTGAGAGGAGAACCAGCAGAGAATGTAGTCCCAAACACTTAGAAAGGAGTGTAACAAAGAGAAGAGAATGATTAATGGTATAAAAGATCTTAAAGAGGTCAAGATGAATAAGAAATTGAGAAAAGACTTTGATTTGGGTATCAAAAGATCAAAATCTTTGGAAAGAACAGATTCAGTGGAATGATAGCCACATAGAATAGGAATTTAGCCACAAAAGGCAGAAGAGATATAGATAATAGGATGAATGAAAGGATCAAGTAAGAATTTTTGAGACTGGGAGAGACTTGAATGGGTTTGTAGGTGTATAGAAGGAGTTAGTAGACAAATATAGAATGAACATAAGTGATAGACTAGGAAGAGACAAAGTGGGATGGAATTATTTGCGCAAGAAGAGATGGGTTTTCCCTGGTAAGGAGTAATTCCTTTTCTTTTTGTTAAACAATGATAAAAGAGGAGATAATGCAAAAAAAAAAAATCATGTAAGTCATATGAGCTAAGGAAAAGGGAAAAAGAGAAAGTTAATGACAAATGATTTCATTTATTCTGTAAAAATGAGTCACGATTCTTATCTGATAGAATAGGAGGAAGTAGAGTCATGAACGTTTGAAGGATGAAAAAAGCCTCTGTGAAGAATGAGATAATGTGTAGACAAAGGAAGTGTAGGATTACTTAGAAGCAGTAAGGACTTTAGTTGAGATTGTGTAAAATCCATTTGTGGACCCAGTCAGAATGGTTGCAGTCTTCTCTTATATCTTAATAGATTCAAGAAAAGAGAATTCTTTAATTGATAAGAATAAGTAATGATCCAAATATTGAAGGCAAAGAATAAATGTAGCCTACTTTGTCAAACATGCCTTTGTAAGTTTTTGGTTTGGGTTTGTTTTGGTTGGGGAGATGTTTCCATTCTTTGAACCTGCTGATGACAATAGTACTGCAATTTGAGTTAATGATTATTTGGTTGGTCATATTTTCTGATTCAAAAGTTTTTGCAAGTTATTTACAAATCTAGTTTATCATTCTACAAAGTTGCTTACTTGGGATCATATTAGAGAAAAACATAAACATATTGTTCATGTACTTATAGATATATCACTCCCTGCTTAAAAAATTGTTTTTTCTAAGATCAAATACAAATTCCTCTATATGGATTCCAAACTTTTTCATATTCTGGCTCCAGACTCCCTTTCTAGACTTATTGTACATCATTACCATTCATGACTTCTATGGTCTAGGCCAACTGATGTAGTTATTATTTCCTAGACTTGTCATTCTATCACCAATCTCTATGCCTTTCAACAGGCTCTCTTCCATGCTTTCAATGTACTTTCTTCTCACTTTCACCTCTTGAAGTCTTCCACTTCCTTTCATCCATTCATTCATTCAGTAAACATTTGTGAGCACTATGTGCCAGATACTGTGCTGTGCACTGGGGATTAAAAACAAATGTAAAAAATAATCTCTTTCCTGCAGAGGTTTTTAATCTAATGGACATTTAGCTTTGTTGCTATCTCTAACACAAAATCATTTCTAACTTTTCATTGACTAGTGCCTTCCACTTTGGAAATTACTTTCTATATATTATCTATTTACTTTTCTGTGGATATGCTTTCCTCTTAAAAACGGGTAAGCTCTTTGAGGACAAAGGATTCTTTCAAATTTTATTTTAATGCCCTCTGCATAATGCTATGCATTATGTAATTATTAAACAACAAAAACAAAAACAAAAAAAACCTTGGATGAATGGAAGTGGATGAATGTTCTTCAGTAGAGAATCATTTATGCACAGAAAAGAGTTGACCTTTCTAGGTAAATTTTGTAGGTAAAATCTAGTGATGTCATTGCAACTAAACCTCCCTTTTTTGATTGGATGACTTTGGGTGACTCTTTAAAATATTCTTTTGGGCAGGAAAATGCAAAAAAGGAGAGGGGGAGAGAGGGCATATCAAGTGCTTCTTACATTTCTTTGTTTATTGATTTTGAGAAGCTAAGAAAAAATGGCCTATTTTAATCAAATTTTATAATTTTTTTACACAAGACAGTGAATCCCAGAAAGAGGAAGTACCAAAGGCCATACACTAGTTTAGTGGCAGATGTGAGAAGAAGCCAGATAGCTTATATTCTTTGCACAATCCCATGCTGCTGTTAGCAATGAGATGTCAATGGTCATGTGGGAGTTCTGAGGGGTAAGAAAGCAATAGCAGAGAAAGCATTATTTTCTCATTCAATAGTTCAACTATGATAATAATTCTTTATTATTCCATGATGATGAGACGGCAGAGACTTCATGAATATTTGTATAAACAATTATTTCCTAAGTATTCAATTCAATGAACATTTATTAAGAGTCTACTGCATACCAATAATAAAAAGGGGAATTTAATTTAAAAAAAAATAACACTGTCCCTGCCCTTGAGACAACACATAGAAAGAAGTGGAAAACAGAAAAGGGGGATACAGTTAGGTATCACCTAGGATACAACCACAAAGTCATTAAGTTTCATTAAATGGAAAATGGAGGATTACCTGATTTTTGAGTCCTCTATAAAGGAAAGTTTTGGAAGAAATTACTCAGTCTACCCTCTGGCCTTCTAATGAGAGTGAAAAAGCAACTGAGAGTGGTAAGGTGCTAAGTGAGTCAGTCTAGATGGTGAAGAGATCTCAAAGCAATCAGCTTATCCTGGGAGAATGCCACTCAAAACCAAACAGAACCAGTGATGGAAAATAGAGGAGGGGGAAATTTTGTGAATCAGGGTGGTAGAGTTAGGAGAATTCCATCCTTGTTAGGAAAATGTAGCTTCAAATCCTGAGTCTGATAGAGATTGTTCAATAAATGCTTATTGATTGATTGATGTATGCTAATTGCATGAATATAGGAAACAATCTTAATGAAACTTGGAATAGATCATAGTGGCAGAGAAGGCCAAAATAACCTGTAACAGATATAAACATTATAGCAGTGTTTTATGTATCTTTAAAGAATAAAAGTTCCTTGCAATAAAGCAATGTATGCAAAATAAAAGATCACAAAGAGGTCTTTTGTGTAGCCTGAGGAATATCCAGCCAAATTGATAAAACCATGACTACAATCTTAAAATATTTGATTGTTTTTAATGGAGAAATATGGAAACAGATTCCAAAGTAGACTATGGAAAGGATGAGAAGATAGGTAGCTTTCTTAATATATGTTGGAATAAATAATCTCCAAAATGAATTGAATTGAGCAGTGACTAAGAAAATGGAAAATAGCTTTAGGTAGGTACTAATTTCTTAAAGAATAAGAACCTTCCTTGCTATATCGTCAAAATATTTTTCAAAGAACAACTAATTCATAAAATGTTTATATTTTTAAGTTCAATTATCTCTTTGTATTGAAGAATGTTTATAGGACAATACACAGAATACAAGATGTGGAGTCATAAGATATGAGTTCCAATTCTCATTCTTTACAGTAAGAATAGAGGCCATTTGAGTAATCTTTCTGGACCTTAGTTCCCCCACTGGTCAAAATGAGGAGAGCAGTTTGAGTTCTTTCTAGTTTTAAATCTATAAATATCCATTTTTTGAGATAAGAATGATGAATGAACTTCTAACTGCCTTAGAGGTTAAAATTTTAATTTTAAAGATTTATTTTCCAAATCTGCAGAAGTGGGGATATATTTTTATTAAAGCTTTTTTGTATTTTGTTTTCACATTTTAAACACTTACATATTATCCTTAATCAGGAATGTTTTAATATATAAAGTAAAACTTGTAAGTAAAACTAATCATAATTGTCATTATTATTTGTTGTCATTATTGTTTTTATTTACATTCACAACAACCATTCATACACCATTGAATATGCATACACTACTGTATTGAATCCCAAATTCTTGAAATTCAATACAGAACAAAATTAACTAGATAGCATGTAAGGAAACAGTGTCCAAGATGGAGATTCTGAAAAGAATGAGTGAAAATTTTTCCTGTTAACGAACTATCCCTGATGAGAAGTTAAAGGAAAAGATTGTGCTCAAACAAAACAAGGAGAAAAGGACTTTCCTTTCTACATTATAGAAGTCAATTGCATAAAGAATTAAAAAACTTGAGAGAAAGGTAAAAACATTTTGATTAAAAAAATAGGTCATTCTCTTACCAACAATGAGATGATTCAGGTCAGTTTCAATGATCTTGTAATGAAAAGAGCCATCTACACCCTTAGAGAGATCTGTGGGAACTGAGTGTGCATCATAACATAACATTCTTACTCATTTTGTTATTGTTCATTTGCATTTTGTTTTCTTATTCATTTTCTTTTCTTTTTATTCTGATCTTGTACAGCAAGAAAATTGCACAAATATGTTTACAGATATTGGATTTAACATATTTTAACATGTAAAACATATACTGGATTACTTGCCATCTGGGGCGGGGATGGGGAGAAGGAAGGAAAAATTTGAAACATAATGCTATATAAAAATAAATGTTGAAAAATTATCTATGCATATGTTTTGAAAATAAAAAGTTTTAATAATAAAAAGGAAACAAATAAGCTATCTTAATAACAAGGTGTCTTTCTTTTGGTCCCTCATTCAAATGTCATTCAAGCCTAGCTTCAATAAGAAAAAAAGAAAGAAGAAAAAGAATGAAAGGAAGATGTTGCAAGATAGTACCTTGATTAATTAGGCCTCAGATGAAAGCTTCAGCTTTCCAGAATCTTGGACCATTCGCTTCAAGATAAAAGAATAGAATGTCTAAAAATAAATTCATATGAAGAAGGAAAACAATAATAAATACAACAAAATATTTGGGATGTCCACCCCCCCTTTATTTATTTATATGTATATAATATACATATGTTTTGTATACCTTTATACTGTTTTATAAGAACTGAATTACATAATATCAATCTGAAAAATAAATTGTAAGCAGTATAAATTTAAAAAGATTTTCAACAAAACTAAAAACTGATTTTTTTTGTTTTTCAGTTAAATAATATAATCGCATTAGCTAGAGCATTCTATTTAATGATGAATTCAATTAAATTAGGCTTTGTTGTATTTATAATACTTATGATTTAATGGCTTCATGTCTTGTAATTAATTTCTTTATTTACAGACTCTGGATTAATAGAAGTATTACATTTGATATTCACAAATTTAATATAATAAATTCCCTAAGAAGATAAAGTAGTTTTTTTTTTTTGTTTTTCAGTTCATTCACAAAGAATTGTAATTTTTGAAAGATTTAGAAATATTTATTTTTACATTCGTTTAATAAACTTTTGTCATTAAATAAGGAAAGACAGAAGAAAGAAGGATGAATTTGGAGTTAAAAGTTCTGGAGCAAAAAGCCCTACTGGTTATTGCCCATATGACTTCAAGTAAATCACCTATTTTCTCTAAAACTCTGTTTTGTTTTGTTTTGTTTTTCATATGAAAAATGAGAGGGTCAGAATAATCTTTCTGGAGCTCATTTTCTTCAAGTATAACCTGAGGTTATTGGATTAGATAACTAAAAATCTAGGGTTTTATGAAGCACATGTTAGATTTTGATAGTCGGGATACTTATTTAAATATGAATTAGATCATTTATGTTTGTGTCAACTCTAGTTTTTCATTCTATGAGTGCCTAGAAATGAGACATTCGAATATTCAATGGGTTGCTTAAAAGAATTAATTTCTTCACACAGTGAAGAATTTTATTCCTCCAAAATGTTTCTTTTATCTTAATAGAAATAAAGCCATTGATTTTAAATTTTTTTGAAAACAGAAACATGCTAAATAAATCATTATTATTAGTATTTATGTATGTTCTATAATATTTCATGTAATTAGCCTCTAAATAAACATGTATTTGTGTTAGTTAAGTTAAAAGTATTAGTTGTTAAAATAGAAAGTATATTAATAATATGGTAATGAAAAGTTTCAAGAATACTTACACATATATACATATTTCCCCCTCTTCTAATTATAGTAGAGGCAATTCTGGACTTCATTTGTTTGGAGATTGTTTTGTGATAAAAAAAAAAAAAAAAGGTTGACTTTGACCATGAAATTTGTTCCACCCTCCTAAAGAAACCTCAGTAACCTGTAAAGGGATTTTAACAACATGTCTTTCAAAGTCAAACAATGCAATTCTTATAAAGAGAAGGACATATTGACTGGTAATGAGGTGTGAGAAGTTTCAAATGGCTTGATGTGGGACCAAGGTTAATATAATTATGGACCACAAACTCCAAGAAATCACTCAGTCTCTTAAATCTGAACTACCAGTCTGCAATAAAAGGTGGTCTTTCAGTCTTCGGTGCACTGATTTAAAATGATCTATTGATCTGGACCAAAGAAAGATGAATATACTGAAGTACTGAGTCTGCTTCCAAGTGATAATGAGCAGAACCTAAGGAATGTAGCTGAGGAATAGGGAGTCTTCTTTCCACAAAAGACTGTGGTAAAAGCAGTGACTTTAAAGAATAATGAGGAAGATTCTAAGAGGAATGTCATTCTCGTGGTCCTGAGAAAATGCATTGAAAGAGTGTCAGGGACTGCACAGAAGAATCATACCAGTGAATAAAAGATGGGCTCTTTGCACTTAGGGATGCTAAAGCAGAGAGGCACAGAAATTCCCACAACTTTAAGGACTGCTGAACCCTTGATCCCTTGTAAAGCTTACACCAGACTCAGGGCTAAAGAAAAGCTAAACAAATGTATCAGTGAAGGGAATGGGGCCCATTAAATCCTTTAAACACACACACACACACACACACACACACACACACACACTGTCATGTATGATTGCTCTGCTCAGGTTGCAATATTCCTGAGATATATATTTTAATGGCCTAGGTACCTAGTCTATTTTGATTACTAACAAATGCAAAGGAAGATACTTTTAGATTTAGTTTGGGAGGGGAGATATTTTGCCTTGTGAAAATATATAAAAGAAAGGCTCTTAAAATGGAAATAATAAAACACAAATAGAATAGCTTCTAATTATTGATCAATATTCTTCAAAAATCTTTTGCATGTTGAAATTAATGGGAGATTTGATAGGTAAATTTGAAATGTCTTTCTCTTCTATCAGGTATACAAGTCTTCTATTTGAATCATCTATGCACTTACTATGAATCAATTTTATCTCCAAGAAGTTCTTCAAAAACTCAGTGAAATTTTTTATCAGGTGCAATTTTGAAAATTTTCTTAATAATATATGTCTATATTTCATTATAATTAAATATTTAACCAATGAAAATAGCTGCCATCAGGAGACTCTATGGCAATTGCTGGCAATAACAAGTAGTTTTTACTGGCTTTTAAACATTAAAAATATAAGAAAATGACAAGGTAACAGAAGGAGAAGACCATTTCTTATTTTCTACTTAATAAATATTTATTCAGTACCTATTAAGTATGTGGAAGCATTGTGCTAAGTCTTGGAGAAAATAATTCCAAACTTCAAAAAGTTTAAATTATTCTGAGGAAAGCAAAATATTCGTAGGTAAGATGTCTGAGTATCTGTAAAGTATTTATTTTGGGGGGAAGGATGGAAGAAATATTAACAAGTGAGGATAGGATCAAGAAAAAAAGTCTTAGGAAATGGATTTGAAATTGAGTATTGAATGAAGTTAAGGTTTCTAAAAGGCATAAAGGAAGAGAGAAAGTAATTCAGACATTTTTTGGCAGGGAGGTTAGACTGTTTATAGATTCCGAGAGAGGTCTTCTTTTTCTTTTATTATTCATATCCCTGCCTTCTTAAATACATGTCCTCAAGAGGATTCTTTGCTTTCCCTATTTTCACTTCTAGACTCTCCTTTTTGTTGTCACTCAACAACTTTTCTTCCTTTAAAGTTTATCTTTTTAAATTTATCTTTCAATCAAGACCTTGGTAATGATGATCTATTTGACATTCTGTCTCTTCTCTTAGTAGACTGACTGACTCATTCTCTTCTTTGCCTTGACCCCTGAATTTGTAGAAGAGGGTTTCAACATAGTGCTGATTTGCCCTCAAACACCCTATCCTGTGACTTTTTTAGTCTTTTCAGCTAATCAAAAAAAAATATTATGCTCTTGTTTCCTCCCCCCCCCCCCCCCCAGGGAAACAGACCAACTCCTCTCTGTACAATCTTGAGGTTAATTCATTACCATATCCAGATCATCTCAAAGTTATCCATAAAACTTCAAAGCTATCATTCCAAAGTAGTTCTTTTGGTTGAACTTTTTAAATTTTCTGCTGATCTATAGCTATAGAAGTTTGGATGTTGTCTGGAATTTACTTACCTTAGGATCATAACCCTGAAGAGCATATATAACTAGAATGTGAATTTTGGTTAATAAATGATACAATTTGCACATCATGATCCTTTAATCTTTGGAATAGTTTTTATGTGGTTCTGCAATCTTAGTTCCTACTATTGCCCCTTTATACCACCTGCCCATCAAACTTACTATATAGACCTTGGGCCAGAGCCAAGATGATGGAGAGCAGACCCGATTCTCTGTGACTTCCTCTGACTTTCTCTCAAACCAAAAGAAGATTAAGCCTCTAAACTAGTTTTGGAGACAAAGAACACACAAATATTTGGAATACAACACATTTCCAGAAGATGATACCTTGGAAGAACTTCGGAACAAGTCTGTTTCAAACAGGCAGGGGGACAGTCTGCTGAGCCCAGACCACAGTACAGGGAGATCAGGACAAGAAAATGGGGCAGAGAGTCAGAGCATTGAAGCTTCCATGCACTTGGAAATCTTCTATGAGTCTCTTAGGCTACTCTATCTTGGTTGCAAGCAGATGGTTTGGAAGATTTGCTACAAAAGGCAAAATGTAAACCACTGGAAGAAGGTGGGACTTAGTTATGAATACACAGCACTGGAAGTCAACCAGCGAAACTGCCACAGGACAAAGTAAAACATCTGTTGCTCCTTTTTGTTAAGAGTAGACCAAAAGCCTTTTAAAAATGAGCAAAAGACAAAACAAAACAAAACAAAAAGAACTCTAATCATAGGCAGCTTTTATGGAGGGAGAAAAGAACAGACCTCAAATTTTAGAGTTCCTAAAGGCAAATCAACTCCAGATGAAGCCCCAAAGAGAAATATGAGTTAGTCCCCATTTCACAAGGATTTCTTGGAAGATTGCATAAAGCATCTTAAAAGAGAATTAGGGAAAAAAATGGGGAAAGGGAATGAGATCTTTGCAAGAAGGTTTGGGAAAAGCATGTAACTCCCTACAAAATAGATTTGATGAAGTGGAAAGAACATATAACACCTTACAAAATAGGTATGAAAAAAAATATCAGTTTGTTGAAAAACAAAATCTGTGAAATGGAAAAAAATACAATGAACAAAATAATTCAATTGGACAAATACAAAAGGAACTAAAAAAAAAAAAAGTAACTGAATGGAAAGTAACCAATGAAAATAGCTGCCATTAGGAAACTCTTTGGCAATTGTTGGCAATAACAAGTAATTTTTACTGGCTTTTAAACATTAAAAATATAAGAAGATGACAAGGTAGAAGAAGGAAAAGACCATTTCTTATTTTCTACTTAACAAATATTTATTCAGTACCTATTAAGTATGTGGAAGCATTGTGCTAAGTTTTGGAGAAAATAATTCCAGATTTCAAAAAGCTTAAATTAGTCTGAGGGAATACTAAAACTTAGAATTGAACAAATGGAAGTGAATGACTCAATAAGACTTCAAGAATCAGTCAAACAAAAACAAAGTAATGAAAAAAATAGAAGCAACTATGAAATACCTCCTAGGAAAAACAACTGACCTGGAAAATAGATCTATCAGAGGCAATCAAAGAATTATTGGACTTCCTAAAAGCCATGATGAAAAAAAAAAAAGAATCTAGACATTGTCTTATAGGAAATCATAAAGGAAACCTGCCCTGATATCTTAAAATAACCATTGAATTCACAGATCACCTCCTGAAAGAGACCCCAAAATTAAAACTCCAAGGAACATCATGGCTAAATTTCAAAACTATCTTGCCAAGGAAAAGATACTGCAAACAACCAGAAAGAAACAATTCAAATAATGAGGAGCCACAATTAGGATGACACAGGACCTAGAAAATTACACCTTAAAGGATCCAAGGCCCTGGAATCTGATATTCTGAAAGGCAAAGAAACTCAGCTTACAGCCAAAAATAAGCTATCCAGCTAAAACGAGCATTATCTTTCAGGGAAGAAGATGGACATTCAAAAATATAAGTGAATTTCACCTATTTGTAATGCAAAGACCAGAACTGAACAAAAAATTTGTTCTCCAAACACAGAACTCAAAAGAAGCATAAAAAGGTAAAAAAAGAAAGAACTCTTGAGAACTATATTTCTGTTATGGATAACTTGGAGATTGTGGGTAAAATATGATTTTATTATGATAATATGAAAAAGAAACTAGACATGGAAAGGGGATTGTACTGGAAAAAGAGGAAAAATGGGGTAAAATAAGGGAAATTACATCTCCTGAAGTGGCAAAGAAGACCTATTATAATTAAGGGAAAGAAGGGAGGGGGATGAGCATTGTGTGAATCTTACTCTCATCAGATTTAGCTCAAGGAGAGAATATCAGACATATTTGGTTTCACAGAGAAGCTTGTTTCACTTTATAGGGAAGTGGGAGGGAAAGAGAGAAAAGAAAGGGAAAAACTAAGAGAAGGGAAAACAGAAATATTAGGGGAAAGGTATAAAAAAGGTGGAGGAGCTCTAAAGGAGGGGCCTGTTTGAAGGAGGTGGTTATCAGATGCAAAATACTGGGGAGAAAGAAAGGGGAAAAGGAAAGAGAAAAGCATAACTTAGGGTAAATAAGATAGCAGGAAAGACAGAATTAGTTATTTTAACTGTGAATGTGAATGGGATGAAATCTTCCATAAAAGAGAAGTGGATAGCAGACTGCACTAAAAGCCAGAATCCTACAATATGTTATTTACAAGAAACACATTTAAAGCACAGTGTTACATACAGAATGCAGGTAAAGGGCTGAAGCAGAATCTATTATGCTGCTTAAGGTGAAGTAAAAAAAAAAAAAAAAAGAAAAAAGAAAAAAGCAGGGATAGTGATCCTGATCTCAGATCAAGTAAAAGCAAAAATAGATATAATTAAAAAAGAGACAAAGAAGAAAATTATATTTTACTAAAGGGTACCCATACATAATGAAGCAATAGCAATACTAAACATACATGTACCAAATGGTACAGCATCCAAATTCCTAAAAGAGAAGTTAAGAGAGATACAAGAAGAAATAGACAGCAAAACTATGCTAATGGGGCATCTAAACCTGGCTCTCTCTCAGAACTAGATAAATTGAACCACAAATAAATAAGAAAGAAGTTAAGGAAGAAAACAGACTGTTAGAAAAGTTAAGTATGAAAGATCTTTGGAGAAAATTGAATGGAGACAGAAAGGAGTTTACGTTTTTCTCAGCAGTTCATGGAACTTATACAAAAATTGACCATGTATTAAGGCAAAAAACCCTCAAAGTCAAATGCAGAAAGACAGAAATTGTAAATGCATTTTTTTCATATCATGATACAATAAAAATCATATGACTATAATATAAGACTAAGAGAAAATGCACCAAAAATTAATTGGAAATTAAATAATCTAATTCTAAAGAATGAATGGATGAAGCAACAAATCATAGACACAATCAACAACTTCATCCAAGAGAATAACAATAATGAGACAACATACCAAATTTGTGGGATGTGGCCAATGTTGTTATAAGGGGAAGTTTTATATCTCTAGATGCTTACTTGCATAAATAAGAGAAAGAGAAGATCAATGAATTGGATTTCCAACTAAAAAAGCTACAAAAAGAACAAATTAAAAACCCTAGATTAAATACCAAATTTGAAATTCTGAAAAAAATAGGAGGTTAACAAAATTGAAAATAAGAAAACTATTGAATTAATAAAAAAATTTAAGAGCTGGTTTTATGAAAAAACCAACAAAAGAGATAAACCTTTAGTTAATTTTATTAGAAAGAGGAAAACCAAACTGTTAGTCTCAAAAATGAAAAGGGAGCACTTTCTACCAATGAAGAGGAAATTAGAGCAATAATTAGGAATTATTTTGCCCAATTATATGCCAATAAATTTGATAATCTAAATGATACTGAGGAATATTTACAAAAAATATAGATAGCTTAGGTTAGCAGAAGAGGAAATCTTACTATGCTGACTGGGAATCAGGGTGGAGAGGTTGGTCAGGGAAACTAGAGCAAGATAAAATTTTAATTGATTTATTTATCATCTTCACCATTAACTTTACCTCTACTATTTCTTTCTATTTTGGCTATAAATATGCCCCAATTGCCCCAATCATTAAAAAAATAAAACAAAGCCATCAGTAGACTATTAGATCCTTCTTAAGGTTTTTTTCTCCATCCTTCCACCAGCTAATAGATCAAAATTGTCTAGACTTACTGTTACCATTTCCTTTCCTTTTATTCACTCTTTATCCCTTTCTCTTCTAATTTCCATACTATTAGTCATCTTAGACTATTATCTCCAAAATTACCAATATTTTATTTGAAAAATTAAATTTATATTTCTCAACATTAATCTTCAATCCTCTACTACATTTGACACTGTTGTTTATTGTCTTTTTTTTTATATGGATTTTTAGGACACTGCTCTCTGTTTCTACATATCTCATGTATATCCTCTTCTCTCTATACATATAATTCCTGTCTAGCTCAGTGCCTCATTTTCTTTAAATTTTAATATTTCAATAAACTGTTAATTTGTCTTTCTGCCTCAAATCTCTCCAATACATTTTCCATGTAGCTGCTAAAGTGATTTTCCTAAAGTACAAATCTGAACAAGTCCCTCCCCTAATCAATAAACTCTGGAGGTTCCCTATTGCCTTTAGTATAAAATATAAATTCTGTGTTTGACTTTTAAAGCCTTTCAAAACTTGGCTCCAATTTAGCTTTCTTGTCTTATCATATATTACTCACCTTTCTCTAGTACCACAGATCCGGTCTCTTTGATGTGTCTTACATATTTAGCTTAGCAATAGCTGTCTTTTAGGCTTAGAATGTACTCTTTTCTCATTTCCACCCCTTAGAATTCTTTGTTTCTTTCAAAATTGTTTAAGCACTAATTTTTTCATTGTCTTTCCTGATCACCCCATTTACTGCTGAGCTTTCCTCCAAAAATATCTATTTTATATTTGCTGGTATATACTCTTATGTATATATATATATAGTTTTCTTTGACACAGTGTCAGTTTAAGGTTAGATACATTTTTGTACTCACAGAATAAGGATATTTTCATCAGGAAAGTCACAGTGAGCAATAGCAATAGATGGACAGCAATGGCAGTGTTGATTTGCTAATTGTTCCCAGAGCTACAAGTAGAAAGTAGAAAGAAATGCACATACCATCATCAGTATGATTCGATATGACTGGAGAAGAGTGAGAAGCAGAACGGGAAACTGATTCAGTGTCATGATGGATATTAATTTTTTTTAAATAAGCAAAATCATGACAATAATAATAGCTAGCATTTATATAGTGCATTAAAGGTGGCAAAACACTTCATAAATATCATCTCATTTTGTCCTTACAATAACCCTGGAACACAAATGCTATTTTTATACTAATTTAATGGAAAAAGAATTTCAGACATGCAAAGATTAAGTGAATTATCCAGGATTGCTTAGCTATTGAATATTTCAGGTTGGATTCATACTCAGGTCTTCCTCATTCCAGGTCCTACCTTTTATTTTCTGTTTCATATAGCTGACTCTAAAAGAAATATTAATAGAGTCTTTTTGCCTAAATAGCAATTGTTCAAATAGTATTCACAATGATCAATTTGAACTTTTATACTAATATTGCAAAGATGATACACATTGACAACTAGATGAAACAAAGTATAGACAGTTTATATGTGTGATCAGGAAATGCTAAATCCTAAACCTGACTTAGAAATTTAGTAGCTATGTGACCTTTGGTGAGTCATTAACTTGCTTCAGCCTCTGTTTACCAATTTATAAGTTGAGGATAATATTAGATCTTCTCTTGATTGTTGTAAGGTTTAAATGAAATGATAAGCATGAAGTACTTTACAAATCTTAAAGGTAAATTAAAAATTAGTGATTATTGTTAAGAAAATATTTAATATTCATATAAAAACAAAATTAATTAAAATTATGTAATTATATTATTACATGAAGCAAAAGACTTGGACAAAATAAGACATCAGCTTATGCTTAAATTCTGTAGGTCATTAGCATAAAATGACTTTTATTATTAAGTCAAACTTGAATTACATATAATGTGGAAACATTAGAATATCTACTAATAAATATAGTGTCAAATAAGTATTGCCTTCTTTCTTTGCTGTTATTTGATCAAGTTCTACAATGGCTAGTTATAGAAATAAAAAAACAGAAATTAAAGACATAAGAATTAAAAGACAGGTAAATACTTCCATTTTTATGAATGACATAGTAATTTGAAAAGTAAACCTCATAGAATTAGCAATAAATTACATAAGATAATAGGTTCTATAAAGTATCAGAACATCACTCTCCTGTATATATTTTCTCCCTCTTTTAGAATATATCTCAAGAAAAGAGATTCTTACTTTTGTATCATTATCTACAGCTTAGAATAGTACTTTGTACACAGTACATACTTAAATTATTGTTCATTCATTTCACTGAAAAACTATAAAATTATTTAAAGAAATATTCAAATAAATCTGTAATCTTATTATTTTTGAAATTTTCCCTAATGATACATATTGCAGCTAAATGATGTTTGACCATTTTATGTACTTCTTTTTCATGTCTTCCCAAAAGTTTAACATGGAGGGTCCTCCCTATGCACAGAATGCACTCTTATTGTTCTCCTGACATAATAAAATCAACATTCTGGCTGTATATCTGCCATTTCTTAGCTCACATGCTATCAATTAATATTTTTAAGAACCTACTATGTGCCAAGCAGTGGGGTTGCAAAAAAAAAAAAAGACAGTATATTTAATTCTATGACAGTATACAAACAAGTCTACAGCAGGCAAGCAATATACATACTACTAAGGAAGAGCATTTGAAATAAGAAGATTTATAGAAGCCTTCCTGTAGAAAGTAGGATTTTAGTTAGGACATAAAGGAAGCAGGGAGATCAGTAGTTTGAGTTGAGGACAGATGGATCCAAGAATAAGGAACAGTCACAAAAAATATATAGATATAAGAGATAGAGTATCTTGCTAGTTTAACAGTCAGGAGACCCAGAGTCACTGCATGGAAGAATGTGTTTTGAGGAATAAGATGTAAAAATACTGGCTAGGTTATTAAAAAAAAAGTTTCAATATCAAACAAAAAACTTTGTATTTGATCTTGAAGATGATAGGGAGCTGTTGAAATTTATTGAGTGGAGGATGGAGTGTGTCATGCTTGAATCTACAATTTAGAAAAATCATTTTAGCTGCTGAATAGAGACTGTATTGGAATGGCAACAGACTTAAGGCAGGTAGATACATAAAGAGGATATTTAAATAATCTAGGCTTGAAGTTTTAATATAATGGCCTGCACCAGAGGTGGCAATGTCAGAGGAGAGAAGGTGCTTTATTATATAGATGTTGCAAAAGATAAATTGACAGGCCTTGGCAACAGCTTGAATATAGAGGAAGACATGAAAAATACTGAAAAATTCAGAATATTTCCTAGGTTGTGAATCTGATGGACCAGGAGGATGATGTTATCTTCTATTGTTTTTCCTTCATTCTCAAAGAGGATATGATATCAGGGAGGTGATACTATGACATGCAGTTGAATTGGATATAAGGAAGAGAGGTCTGTGTAAAGGCACCAGCTTCACTTTCTTGCTTCTATAATAACAGGGCAGGTAGGAGTCAAAAGGGTTTTGGGGAAAAGACAATGAGTTTATTTTGGATATGTTGAATTTAAAATGCCTGTTGAATATCCAGTTTAAGAAGTCTGAAAGAAAGTTGGGAACAGAAGATTAGAGGTTAGCAGAGAGATTGCAGAAGGGTAGGTAGATTTGAAAATAATCAGCAGAGGAGATGAATAACTACATGGAAGCTGATGAGATCACCAAGTGAAATAGGCTAGAGAAAAAAGCGGGCTGAGGATAAAATGCTGAGGGACACCTAAGCCTAGAGGACATGATTTAAAAAAAAAAAAAAAGATCCATAAAAGTAGAAAGAGAAAGAGTACTAAGATATATAGGAAGAAAATCAGGAGAGAATGGTGTCCTGAAAATCTAGAAGAGATTGATTAAATATGTCACAATCTGCAGAAAGGAAAAGGGAAATAAGCATTGAGAAAATGCCAATGAATTTGTCAACTAAAAGATCATTAGGAACTTTGGAGAGAGCAGTTTCAGTGAAATGATAATGTCAGGGATTTTTTAAAAGTGAGAATAGAGAAAGTGGAGTTACCCATTGTATATTGTCTTTTCCAGGAGTTTAGATTCCTGGCATTTGTGCCAGGTGATATAAAAGGATAGCAAGGATGAAAAGGTTGAGGGTTTTGTCAAACTAGGGTAGATTTGGTCATGTTTGTAGGCATTAGAAAAGTAGACAGTAAGAAGGAGAAATTGAAAATAAGTGAGAGAATGGGAATGAGGGGAGGCAATCTGAAATTGAAAAAGAAATTGAAGTGGAATCACTTGAACAAGTAGAGGGGGTAGACTTGGAAAGGAGAAGACCACTTTTTTTTGAAAATAGAATATATTTTTATTTATTTCATTAAATATTTCCAAATTACATTTAAAAAAAATAACAATTTTTGAAATATTCAAAATATTTATTAGTATGAAACAAAATTGTAGTTTGTTGCTGTTGTTGTTGGCATTTTTTTTGGGGGGGGTGGGGAGAGTGAGGTAAGGAACAGTTGGCAATGCACTACTATTTAATGAAAGGAAAAAAATTCCTGACATTGTAAAAGCATCCTCCTTATGCAGGAACTGGGTCCATCTCAGTCAAAATTTTTTTTGCAAAAACACAACAGAGAAAGCAACACATACCACAAAACATAAAGTTGTCATTGGTACTGGGTCTGGTTTAAAAGTTGATCAAAATAGCAATCATTTATCATTTCATATTTCTACGAACATGTCAGCGTTTTCTAGCTTATTGCTTAACTTGCCATACTCCTTAGGGAGCAATGTAAAGTGGGAAACCTATCAGTAGGTACTTCTTTTCAGCTATCACATGTTATATGGCTAAATCTAGGGGAAGCATTTCACACTGGTATTCCCAGAACTTAGCACAATCCCA
Organism: Antechinus flavipes; assembly: GCF_016432865.1. Lineage (NCBI taxonomy): Eukaryota > Metazoa > Chordata > Mammalia > Dasyuromorphia > Dasyuridae > Antechinus > Antechinus flavipes. The sequence goes on along the minus strand of NC_067400.1, from coordinate 115,220,324 downwards.
GGTATATAATAGGCACTTAATAGATGCTAGTTGATTAACACTTGGGCATACTCTCTATAAGGAATGAAAATAATTCTCTTTGGGGCTCAACTTTAGTACTCATTACTGTGAAAGAATGACTAATTTGGGATCCTTATAGAGAAGACCACTTTATCATGTGAAATGGTTGAAGGAGAAGACAGTGGCAGAAGGCATGTGAATAATATGAGATGAGGAAGAAGGGAAAAGAGGGAGTTCAGAGTGAATAGGACTGATTTTTCTGTAAAATATGAGGCAAGATTCTCAACAGAGAAAGTGAGAGGGGGAGAGGCATGAGATGTCTGAAGAGGAATGAAGATTTTGGAAGACCAACTATGGAGAGTAGGTTACTGTATTAATAAGGGAGATATGTTATTAGGATTGCCTAGTAGTGGTGATAGTCTGATTGAGGTTATGTAACAAATTTATAATGTAATAAGTCAGAATGGTTTGCATGAACATCTCCACCTGCATTCAGTAGCATAAGAAGAGGAGTGAAGATGACAAACTTTTTAGTAAAATATAGCTGAGGCTTAGCTGGATATAATTAGTGATATAAGTGAGCTAAGGATTCAAGAAAGGAGTTAGTATGGATTTGAACTGATTCACCAAGGGGTCAAAATGAGGAGAAAAAGAGAAAATGTTAAGTACAGGGTATCTGGTCTGAAAGAAAATTGAAAGATAGTGGGATTGAAGGTCACAGTATAGCTTGCTAAAGGAAAGGCAAAGGGAGAGGTGAAAATTCAATATATTGTTTAGATAAAAAGGAATTCAGAATCTTTTTTTTTTGTATTTGTATTTATAGCATTGGGATTTACAAAGTATTTCATAAACACATTACAAAGAACCGAAAATTGAAGGGATGCCCACCAATTAGGGAGTAGTTGAACAGTTGTGATATGTGATTGCAATGAAATACTACTTTTGTATAAGAAATAATGAGTTCAATAATCTTAGAAAAACAGAATGACTTACATAAAATAACAATGAACAAAATGAGCAGAACCAAGAGAGTATTCTATATAGTAATAGCAATATTGCTTTAAAAACAACTTTGAGCAAATAAGTCATTTTGACAGTTATAAATGACCAAATTAACTATTAAGAACATATGAAAATGTTGCATATGTATATGTGTGTTTAATAGCAGCCATCTCTACAGTAGAGTTGGAGAAGAAAGGAAAAAAAGAAAATTTGCATGTTAACTTTATTATATATTTAAGAGGAATAACAAATTGTATATGATAGATTTGCAGTTTCATGTGCAATTATCTTTTTTTATTATGCTGTTATGAAAATGCTTGTTTTATTCCCAAATTAAAGTAACATGTCTATTTGTAAACATCTTTTAAAAATGCATGTTAGCTAACTGGTGGGGGGAGAGGAAAGGCCTAGAATCTCAAGGGAAATAATGTTTATAAAGTAAGAATTAAAGGCATTAAATATTTCAATTAAAATTAAGGAATTAATACTTCCAAAACCTCAAAATATAATATAAATCAGAGACATTAAAACAGAAAAGTAGGCCAATAAAACAGATGATATAATAATAAATCTGAAAAAAAAAAAGAATTTAAAAATTGAGTGTTTTGATAAACCTGAGAGCATATAGAATTTAGGAAAAAGTTCTCTATCTGACATGATCTTCTAGGCAAGCATTAAAAGAATTTAGTTTAAAACAATTTTGTATTCATTTACCATTGTACTAACTCAGTGTAGTATTCTTACCATGAATTCTCATGGCCTCTATGCTAGCTCACTCATTTTAGCTTGAACCAACAAGTTTAAGTTTCCAGGAAAAGCTGACCAATATTGAGTATACTTTAATTTTTTTTTCAGAATCCCTGATGTAACTCTTTTGTCAGACAAATACAATACATAGGCTAACTACTATGGTTATTAAGAACTCAGTGGTGTACTTCCATTTCATAAACCTAACCAGTCACAATAATGATAAATAGGATCTCTTTTTATTGAATTGAATTGAATTTAAAATATATATATATATATATTTAAAAAACAAAATAAGACAAAAAGAAAAGAAATAGAAAGCAAAATAGGACAAAACAAAACATTGTCATGTGTCCAGTAGAACATCAGGAAGGATTCAAAAATATAATAACCAATTACAAGTTTAAGAAAGTATATATGCATATGTAAGTAGAAATTATATTCATGAGTGTCCATCTTTACTTCTTTGCAAGTTCTTTTGTTCTCTACTGTGCAGCTTTTTTACTTTATTTCCCCCCCTTTCATCCCTCCTCTTCCCCCAAGAAAACTAAAGTTAAGAAAGGATATGTAGATATATACATATACACACGTTTCTTTCCTATCCTTGTTGATTTTGATTTAATTCTCCTCCTTAACTTACTTTATTGTTTTTTCAAGCACTTTCCCCTCTCCCACGGATCCCTGCCTTGTCTTTTCTCCCTCATCCTTTGCTTCCCCATCCACTCATCCCTCCCTGCTTATTTCTTTATAAATTTTGGAGGATGCTATCCTTCATGGTATATATGTAGTGTTGCCTATTTATGTGATTTAAATTTTCAGAATTACAAGCCCTCCTCCCCCCTCTAATGCCTCTCTGCCTACTCTTCCTCTGCATCTCATTTATATAACCTAATAAGTATTTTTACTTTAATTCTGTCCCAATCTTTTTGTTGATCTACCCTATTGTTAATATCAATTTTGAACATATGTTATGCATTTCCCATGTTAAAAAATGTCTATGTTAAGTTTCTAACTGATCTATGATATTGGCTTTCATATGTTAAATTTGCTATTGTGTTGTGGTTTCACTGATAGAAAATCCTGAAAATCTACAAGTTTTTTGAATGTCCTTTTTTCCTCATTCAATATTATAGATAATTTTGCTGGACATATTTTTGGCCACAGGATTCCAGAGCTTGTGGTCTTTTATTGTGACTGCTAATAAATCCAGTACAATTCTAATTGTAGCTCCAAAATATTTGAATTTTGTTTTTCTTATTTCTTGAAAATTTTTCTCTTTGATCTAGGGATTTTGAAATTTGGCAATAATATTCCTATGTGTTTTCTACAAAGGAACTCATTGAATTGGTAATCAGTGGATTGTTTCTATTTCTACTTTCCTTTCATATCACTCCAGGACAATTTTCTCAGATTATTTCTTGCATTATTGTGTCAAGACCCTTTTTTTGGTCACAACTTTCAGAAGTCCAATTATACTTATACATTCTCTTCTTAATCTGTTCTCCAGTGCTGTCATTTTTTTCTTATAAGATACTTCACATTCTGTTCTATTTTTCCATTTTTTATAATCCATTTTGTTATTTCTTGGCCTCCCATAGCTTCACTGATTTGCCTTTATCCAATTCTAATTTTCAATCTTTTTCACCTTTTAGACTGTATATCCTTTTCTAGTTGATAATTTTTTTCATAATGTTGTTTGTTTTAGATGGTATTTGTTTGTTTGTTTATTTTAATTTTTCCTCAATATTTTTCATTTGATTTTTAAATTCTTTTTTGAGTTCTACAAATTCTCTCTGAGAGAGGAGCCATTTTACATTGTTCTTTGGGGTAGAAGGTTTTTTACTTCAGTGTCTTCCTCTAAAGATGAACCCCTACCTACCTTATTCCCATAATAGTATGATGAGGTTCTTTCCTCTTTGATGGTTTCATTTTTTTTAATATGATATATTAGTGTAAGCCCCTTTAATCCTGGGGTGGGGGGATGGTGCCTCTGCCTTCACTTCAACTGTCCCCTCTGACCTAAAACTTCAAACCAAGAACTTTACCCTTCAGCAACTGCCCAGAGCCAGCAGTATCTCTGGCCCATCTGCTTCTGCACTCACCAAGTGCTGGTTCCTTCTCACCTAGGACTGGTGACTCAGCAGCACAGCTGGGCCTGGCATTCCTACTCAGCTGGCGTTTGTCCAGTCTTCCCTGTCTCAGACCCAACTCATCATGCAGCCTAGGAAGTGAAAGTTTCTGTGGTTCCAGTTAACCAACTAGCTCCAAATTCCCCATTCTGAGGAGCTATCCCAGAGGTATTTGCACTTCACATAGGTTAAGCCCCAGCCTGGATCATTCTTCAGATCTTCTTAGGATATATCAGAAGGACCCCCATTCTGTCCCAAGACTTCTTGATTTTTCACCAGTCTATGTTCACCCAGAGGAGCAAATTTGTTCTATTTGTGGGGGAAATCTGGAGAGCTTAAAATTTACTAACCTAAGCCACCATCTCCCCAGAATCCTTTTCAAGATATTAAATCTCATATACAGTTATTTACTTAACATAAAATAAAAAATGGAGACAGCTAGATGGTAGCGTGATTAGAGTATTAGAGTCAAGGGCTCATCTTCCTAAATTCAAATGGTCTCAGACACTTAGTAGAAATATGATCCTGGACAAGTCACTCAATCCTATTTGCTTCAGTTTCTTCATTTATAAGAAGAGCTGAAAAAGGAAATGGCAGATTATTCTACTATTTATATGTGAAGAAAAAAACCATTTGGGATCTTGAAGAGTCAGATATGCCTGAAAAATGAATGAGTAATAACATGATAAAAAGAATAAAAATATTGCTGATCTTTACATAAGATGAAGACAGAAATATCAAACATATCACAATCCACACATAAGATATCCCCTTGGTGGAGGAGATGGGTGAGAGCATATATTTGGAAATGAATTTGATGTGAAAACAAGGTTCAGCTTGATTAATACTATCCTGTGACACTGGGGGGACAGAATATTTTGGGGGGATCAGAATATTTAGGATCACTAGAGTTTTGAAGTAAAGTGGAAGAGGATAAAATCATGGTGTAGTATTGCAATTTTGAGCTTTGAAAGTAAAAAGTAAAAAGAAAAGGAACAGATATGTAAAGAGATGTCAGGATGCCTCATACTACCTTTGCTTTCATAAAGAACTCTATAAACTATTGTCACTCTAACTACAATTTTGCTCTCTATCAGAGCAACCCTTGTTCTAGGCTCTTTACCAGGTAATGATATGTTTTCCTTTCTGGGTTTGCCCAGCAGTATTCATTCTAATGGATTATAATGAATTAGTTGGTTAAATAGTTAGCCAGTTAGTTTGTTGACCTTGACTGTCTCATGTAAAAATGACTATTTTGTCTTTTATTCCTATGGTTTTGTTTTTGTTTTTCCCTGAAATGATCTGCCCTTATTTGAGATGTTGATCTAATTAGATCTCCATTTGACTTAACTCAATTTCAGTTAATCATGCATAATATGCCTTACAGATACATAGGGAAGATTTTCTAATTTGACAGGATTTTTCATCACTTAGAGGTGTGAGATGAACCAGAGTTTTTCTTTATTTGCAAGATCCCCCAAAACTGGGGAAAGAAGAAAAATTATTCTTCACCAAAAGGAATTCCAGGCATAACACAAAGCAAAGTGTCTAAAGCTCTATAAGTAGTGGGATGTAGTTTTTCCTTCAGATGATTCAGCCTTTGGCAACTCCCAATCCATCTTTTCAGAATCACATTAAGGAATCCTAGTACTCCCTCTACTCCCACCCTGAGCACAGTAGGGGGGCACTGACTATGGGAAAAGTGATATCCATGGGAATGTGTAAAGGGAGGAATTGGGAAAGAAAGTGGCTCTACCCACACACAAAGATAGAGGTCAAAAAAAAGGTGGTAGCTCATTTTCTACAGCATGAATAAATAATATACTTTACAAATATATTTATAGTTGTTTTTGTTTTTCCCTGAAATGATCTTCCCTTATTTGAGATATTGATATAATTAGATTTGATCTAATTAGGTCTCCATTAGATCTATTAGATCTCCATATTACTCTTTTTTGCAAATTTATGTGGATGTTATTTTAATAAAATATGAATTAACTTAAAAACATAACTGAATTCATATTATCTTTTTTCCTTATTTATTTCTAAAACATATTTTAATGGTGCAAATATTATTATGTCAAAAAGTAGTCTTTATGATAAAAGCCATAGAACTACTGGGCTAGCTTATCTCTCAAATGTCTTCTAGCTCAAATGTTCTTTTCAGTGGCTTTGATTTGTCACAGCATTGGTAAGTGATGTTTTTTGGGTGGTAACATATGAGAATTTGACATTCCAAAATGATGTGCATGAAATTTTGAATATATTCTTAAAACTTTTCTAGAGATTTTTTAACTAGAAATGATTTATTAAAATGCAGTTGCTACTGTAGTTTACAAACACATGTGAAAATAAATATATTGTGTTGCTCAAGAAATAATTTTCTACCATCAGTTAACCTACCATTAAGTTCTGTATTAAAACCATATGTAAGGGGCAGTTAAGTGGCACAGTTGATAGAACACCAGTCTTGAAGTCAGGAGGACTTGAGTTCATATCTGGTCTCAGACACTTAATACATCCTAGCTGTGTGACTCCCGGCAAGCCACTTAACCCCAATTGCCTCAACCTCCCCTCCCCCCCCCCAAAAAAAAGCCCAACCACATGTAGAAAGCTAGAAATAATTTCCTAAACCAAATTTGTAATAAATTTGTAATTGTCATAGACAGGATGATGTGTTATTCCATGAAAAAGTATATTGAATCGGGATGAAGGAACAACAGATTTATATTTGATTTCTGATTTGAGCTATAGGACTTTGGGCAAGTTACTTCATCTCTCTCAGTCATAGATTATTTCTTTGTAAAATGAGGATGATAATATTTGTACTAAAATTACTTCAAAAAGCTATTGTGGAAAAAGTGATATGTTGATCTTAAAATACAATATAAATGTGAGTTTATATAACTTAACAAGGGTAGTATTTGTAAGGTATATAGAAGTAGCCTCAAAGACGAGGGTAAGAAAGGAAAGAGAAGAGAAAAGAAGATAAGAAGAAAAAGGGAAAATATTAAAGAGCAGGGGAAGAAAATTAGACAAATAAGCATTTTGTCAGTGCTAAGGTATAGTATGAAGTGCCATAGTAAATGTTGGGGATACAAAGTGTAAAATATGGTGGACATGAATAGTGACAGAAACACTAAATTTTCATTTATCAATGCATGCAACAAAACTTTATTAATCAAAGTATTCAACAACACTCTAAAAACAAAACATTGACCATAATCTTAGAGGTTTTGATTAGATTCTTTCATACTGAACTTATGACAAGTCTCTACCTGGCTAAAAGCTGTATATTTCTGAGGTTGTTGTGTGATAAGTCTCTATCAATTAGCACAGTCTTCAAGTGAACATAGCCTATTTGAGTCTCAATTATGAAGAACAAAGAAACTTATGCTATTCTCATCCTAACAATAAACTGATGAGTACAGCTTCTTCTGCATGTGTGGATATATGTGTGTATGTATTTTAATACTTTTAGCTATGGGTATTTCCATGTTTTAATCACATGTTTTGATTGGTAGCCTATTGCATGAACTATTGATGAAATTATTCATAATATTTTCTCACCAATAATTTATCAGAAGGCCCACTTATTTATAAATTGTTTAAGATTACATACATTATGGTTACTAACCCATATCACACAGATGCAAGACTTATTATTGAAAAAGAATTATATTTATATAAACCCCTTCAAAATACCTCAAAAACAAAATGGAGACTGAAAAAAAAAATCAACTATTCCAATTTGAGGAACTTATTTTTACTATCTCATTAAGATACTAAATCTTGTTCTTAATACCCAAAGTAAGGGTTTCAAGGAGAAATATATAAAATTGTTCATAATCAACAAGGGAGGGGATGTGTAGAGAAGAGAGAGGTAAAGAATCTTGAATAATGATCTCTATAATTAGTATAAAAAGTAGCAATTTGGGATTTGAATCTTAGAATGATAGATTTAAAATTATGGGAGGCTTTAGAGTTAATTTGTATTTACTTCATTATTTTAAGGATGCAGAAACTACCTCAAAGGGGGTTAAATAACGCTCATAGCCACATAGCAAATACCTTAGGTAGTATTATATCTCAAAACTTGCTGATTCTACTCTCTTTTTCAGTAAGAAAATGGTATACTAAATAAAATGTAGGATTTTAAAAGTATTTTGAACATTGCAGTGTTTTAGAACACTGTACACTTGAGAATTTTAAAGATAGTGCATGTAGATCAATAACCAGATAACATCTAATTGAAAAATAAGATCTCAAAGTTGTCTTCCTAGAAATTAATACATTAGAAATTATTATAGCTTTTTGTTTTTCAAGATATAATAAATTAATTTAATCTAATAGGCATGCTAAGCTATCACTTTATTTTGGCAAAATAAATAAAGTGCCCTTACAACAGCAATTTCCATGTAAAAAACACTATGTCAGTCACTGATTTAGTTATTCTGATAGCAGAGTTAGTATTAGATCAATTTCATCATGCAAATATTCCTTTCTAAGTAAACAGAACCAGCATTTTCTGCAGGGATTCATTTGCAAGCTTCACTTACAGTAACTTTCCACCTCCACATCAGATCAACTGCTTTTAAGAACCTTTTACACTACACACAAGAAAACTGTTTAAATTTATGGAAAATTGACTTATGAGCCTGATTTTTCCCCATCATATCACATGATCATTTTATTGTGAATAGCTGAGTTCTTTTTCTAAAGTTATTTTTATTGATTTCTAAATTTAAATAGAACATGCTCTTATTATTTCACAAAAATGAGGACTAAAAGTCACTCTAAAATAAATTACTGTAATAGATTTCCTTGAATCAAAATACAAATGAAAAACAAAAAGATTATAGGTGAAGGGTTAGCAACAGATAAAAAGTATGTTGAGAAAAAAGAAATATAAGAAGAACAGAAAATTTAAAAATTCATATAACCAAGGGTTAGGGAAACAAAGGGATGGGAAAGGAAAAGAGAAAATAAAAATTGACAGACAACAATGATAATGTTGAAACAGAACAACTGAGAGAAAAAGAAAAGAAATTAATATTAGTAGTTGTTTCAATGAAATTACAGTGTTGGATAATACAGAGACTAAAAGATTCCAAAATAGCTTCAATTATTTCTTTAAAAAAAATAAAAATAAATTAAATCTGATCATAGCTGTTTGACTTTTCATGTGAAAACCAAAGCAATACTGTGTTGTGGATTAAAAAAAAAACTGATCTATGGTAATAAAAAGTTTTATACTTTTGATTTCTCCTAAACCTATGACAGTAGGGAAATCATTTAATTAAGACAATTAGGTGTGGAATAATGCTTAAACAAGCTTAATACTTAAGTAAAACATATACAGAATATAAGAACATGTTTTGTGAAAAAACTTGATTGTTCAAATGAACTTTCCTGAAGAACATACTTAACTTTTCCTTTTTAACTGTAATTTGTAATCAATTACTTTATCCATACCCCCACAAGACAATGGAGCAATTGCGAAGCTCTCAACACAAGAATTTGGTTAGAATACATCCTGTGATGAAAGAGTCAGGTTGGTAATTCTCTCATTTATGACTGAGGATCACATTCTGTGAAAATGAAAGGGATAAACATGTTTATTATACTTTATCTAAAAGGTTATTTTTCTTAGTGTTACTCGATTATGTCTAATTCTTTAAGACCTTGTGGATCAATTGTCCATATGGTGTTCTGTCATTTCCTTCTTTAATTTCAAACAACCAGGAGTTAAGTGACTTCTACAGTGTCTGAGGTCACATTTGAACCATAGTCTCTCTTACTCTAGGCCCAGTTCTCTAGCCACTGTGTCACCTAGCTGTCTCCTCAGCCCCCCAAAAAAGTATTTAGATATAGACATAAAGCTGACCTATTAGGATTCAGGCAAAGGAAGTAGGACCTCATAAGTATGAGAACAGATAATGTAGGAAATAGTGATAAAACTACTGTACCTAATATATTTTCAGTCTAATATACTTTTAGTTTCTAGTGGTGTCTGATGTTCCGTTCATTTTTAAACCCTTTGGAAACTTTATCTGACAAGGAATTTAACTCATTTTCAACTATGCCAAAATCCAAGGTGAAATAAGACAGTTATTTAACAGATGCATAAAAATAACAATTTTGTGATAGAAAGCAAAATGATAGTAATGATTTAACATTTTAAAAGGAAACTTTAATATCATAAGTTTCCTTTTAAAATGTTAAATCATTACTATCATTTAATATTAATATTAATTAAATTAATTAAAATAATATTAATATCATATAGGTGCTAAAAAAAAGGGATTATCAATATTGTGATAGTGCATTGGAAATTGAGGGATTCCCATTCATTTGGGAATGGCTGAACAAATGCATATGATTAGCATAGTATATTATTGTGCTGTAAGAATTGACAAGCAGGAGAACAACTTGGAAAGGCTTACATAAACTGATTCAGTCAAGTGATCAGAATCAGGAGAACATTGTACAGTAACATTAATTTTGTACATTGATCAACTGTGAATGACAGCTATTCGGAGTAAGAAAATCTAAGACAATTCCAAAAAATATTATCCTCTTCAAGAAAAAGGGTCTGAATGCAGAGCAGAGAATACTTTTTCTTTAACTTTCTGGTTTTTTAAAAAAAAAATTTGTCTCTTCTTTTACAACATGAATAATATGAAAATTTGCTTTACATGACTGTACATATATAACCTGTATCAAATTGCTTGCCTTGTTACTGAGGGGTTTGGGAAGAGAGAGAGGAAGGGAATTTGGAAATCAATTTTTTTTAGAAAATGAATATAAAATTATTTTTACATGAAATCAGAAAGAAAATTAAAAAGAAAAAGAAGGTTTTTTTAATTTCATCCTTGATGATTTTCAATTTTTTGTAAATGTTGATTTTTCAACCTTCATAGCATTCTTCCAGTATGCCCATTCTATGACACAAATACATTCTTGCTTCAAGTTTTTCCTCATTGCAAACTATAAGCTGCCAAAGTGATTTTCCTAAATTTCAGTTCTCATCATGATATTGCTCACATCCTTAATAAGCCTCAATGATTCCCTATTACCTTAATCAAAAAAAAAAAAAAAAAGCCCTTTGGTACTTACAATGCTCCTCAACATGGCTCCATCTTAATTTTCCTTCTTGTACTTCAATCTCCTCCACAAAGTTTACTTCTTGTTCCTTAATGACATTTAGAGGAAACTAATTGATGCAGTGGACTCAGGACTGGACTGAGGAAAACCTAAATTTAAAATTGGCTTCAAACATTTACTAGGTGTGTGACTCTGGCCAAGTCAGTTAACCTAGTTTGCTCATTTACTCATCTACAAAATAAGCTTAAAAAGGAAATAGGAAACCACTTTTTTTTTGCTAAGAAAACCCTAAATGGGATTATAAAGTGTTAGACACCATTTAAATGAATGAACAGTGACACTAAATTTCTTGAATCAATTCTTTTGCACTGTCTGTCATGTTGTTTCTCTTCCAAAAGTTGAACCTTTATAGGGGAAAAACTATTTTTTTTCTTTTTAATTTTTAAATTTATTTTAAACTTAAATACAAAATAGATAAAAGATTTAAAAACATCATATGCACAGCAAAACATGAGAGAATTCAAATAATAAAGCAATAAATAGCAGACAGTGTCAGAAATCGATGTAATAAATACTACACATTATGTTTAGAACTATCCATCTTTTCTTTGCTACCTTGTAGGCTTTTTTTTGTTCTCTGCTTTACACTTGTAAACTTTATTCTTTTTATTCACCTTCCTTTCCCTTTCCCTCAAGAAGGCAACAATTATGTAAGGCTATTTATAGATGTGTGTATATATTTATGTACATATATACACATATAAATATATACATATGAATACAAACATATATGTATATATACATGTATGCTTATATACATATACACATATATATTCATATATACCTATATAGGACTGTATTATGATTGTTTTTCCTCTGTTTCTCTGAAGGTGGCTAACATCTTCCTTCATAAGTCCAAGTCTTTCCATACTTTTCTAAATCTACTAACTCATCATTTCTTATATCCCAGCAATATTCCACCTTTTACTGGATAGTTATTTTAAATAGTCTAAAACAATACTCTTTCATATGGTTTACATACAATGTAGTTTCCTTATTTTTCTCTTTTGATTAAATCTATTTTAACTTTAACTTTTTCTAAAATCATAATTATAACCCTGATTTATGACATAATAAATTCTATTCCTGATTATTATTATGTTTATGTGTATCCCTTCTTTCCTATCCCTCCTGAGAACCTGCTTTACTTCTCCCTGTTACCTTACCCTCATTTTGCTTAAACTACTCCACCATGTTCTCCTTCCTTATTCTCTCACCCAACCATTTCCCCTTGCTTTCTTGTATTTATGTAAATTTAGAATATATTTTTAACTTTATAAATACATATATTTCCAAATATATGTGTATATATTATTCCATTTTTATCCTATTCCTGTTAATCTATGTACCCCTTTTTGTCATATTCCTCAACATTTTAATTTAAATTTACAAGACTTTTATTTCCTTCTACATGTATATGCTCTGATTTCAACCCAGAGTAGGTTCCTTCTAACAATCCATCCCTTATTCTTCCCCTCCTCCCTAACCTTTTACCCTTTTATTTCTTTCAGAATTTTGAAGAATTTTATAGCTTTGTAGATATATATGTATTGTTCCCTCTTTAATCTATTCCTAATGAGAGTAGGGTTCTAGAACTTCCAGCCACAACCATCTAATTGTGTCAATTCTTCTTCTTGCACCTCTTTTGTACAAGATGGTTATTTTTTTTTCCTTTTCCTACATGGTTTCGCTTTATTAAGAATCATTTCATATTCAGTTCTATTCCAATTTTTCTTTTGAACTACCCAATTACAATCCTAAAAACAGGTTGTGTTTCCCTGAATAAAAAATAAGTTTATCCTTGTTGAGTCCTTTGTCAAATTTTCTATTGTATTCAGATCTTTTGCAACAAAATCCTGAAAGTCTGTCAATTCACTGAATATCTTTTTTTTTTAAATTAAGATTATACTTCACTTTTCTGGGCATGATATTTCTGACTATAACCCCAGTTCTTTTGATCTTTGATATATAGTGATTCAATAACTGAGATCTTTTAATATGGTCACTGCTGGGTTTTGTGTGATTTTAATTGTGGCTCTACCATATTTGAAAATTTTTTTCCCCTATTGCTTATAGTATTTTCTATTTATGCTGGAAGTTTCAGAATTTGGCTATAATATTCCTGTAGTTTTTCCTCATAGAGTATTTTTCCATTGGTCAGTTTTCTTCTATTTCTACTTTTTGGTCTTGTTCTGATAGTTCAGCATAATTTTTAAAAATTATTTCTGGCATTATTGTATCAAGATTCTTTTTTTATTATAGCTTTCAAATAGTCTAATTGTTCTTATGCTTTCTCTTCTTCATCTGTTCTCCAGATAAATTAGTTTTCTTAAAGATGTTTTGCTTTCTCTTATTTTTTTTTTCATTCTTTATATTTTGCTTTATTATTTCTTGGCCTCCTATGTTTGTTGGCTTTCTCTTTCCCAATTCTAATTTTCAAGGAACAATCTTTTCCCTTAGGATTCTGGATCTCCTTTTCAAATTGGCTGAATTTGTTTTCATATTCTTTTTGTTTTTCTTGGATTTAAAAAAAAAAATCTTCAACCCCTCTCATTTGGCTTTTAAAGTCTTTTTAAAATTCTTCTATTAATTCTTTTTGGTTAGGGGAAGATTTAAAGTTAATCTTTGGGGTAGAAGAGGATTTTGTTTACCTCAATATCCTCCTTTGAAGATAAACCCTAGTTCTTGTAGTGGGGCAGAGGTTACTTCTTAAACTAGCTAGGCCCGGGGCTTTGTGGCTTGTTATTTCAGCAGAATTGGCTGGATGGTATTCACATTTCCCACCAGCCAACCAGCACACCTCAGTCCTAGATTTCTTATTTGGATCTTCTCCATTTGTTTCAGAAAGACCATTATTCTGCCACAACTCTTGTTTATTTTTACTCTTCTATGTTCAAGCTGATATTCTATTTTTCTTTGTAGTAGAAATCTGAAGAGCTTAAAATTTTCTGACCTACTCTACTATCTTCCCAAAATCCTCTAAATTTTATTTTCAATTACAACAAACAATTTTTTTCAGGGATGGAAATGATAAGAACATTGTGAGGAAGTGACAGTTTCCTCCTAGAACTTGTGAAAGAAAATCTAGGCGTAATTCAATATTTTAAAAGAACAAGTTCAAAGAGTATAGGTAGGACTTCATAATATGGGGTGAACTGAGATTGAAAGAAGTACTGAAGGACAGAAAAAGGGCTCATGTGATTTTCAAAAAAGTGGGAACCATACAAAATATAAGTTAGTTTGACTTTAATTCCTGGGAACCTTCTTATAGATCACTTAAAATGGTTATTACAAATAAAAAAAAAAAGCAACTTGTGGGAAATTTAATTTCATATATGGCTTCTAGTATAATTGTATTGATGAGAATGATGTATGAACTTTTTCAACATGATGGTTAAGTAACTTTTTGTTATATCTTATGCCTAACACAGGCTATATTTAATATTTATCCACATAATGTGCTTGATCTTCTACAGTTATGTATAAAGAAAGACTCTGAAATCAGTAAATAAAAATATTGAGCAACAAGAACAGAATATGGTTACATAATCTTCTAGTGATGATTTTGTATGCAAATTTTATCTACTCCTAATTATTTTTGTTCATTCATCTGAATAATATGTTCACTAGAATCATGTATAAAGATGTGAGGGTCCCTTCCCCTCCAAAATTAATGGGGCATGTAAAGGCCCTTGGAACCTTTTGCTATTGCCCCAATGACCTCCATACCCACTGATGGTTTGAATGGATATCACAGGAGGGAAAGTTTTCTCATTCATATCTCTATACCTTTCATCAGCTACTCCCATTATAACGTGGAGAAAATTACATTATTTAATTGTACACAATAATATCTGTATAATTGAAGATATTTGTGGGTATAAGAAATTTTAAAAATGTTTCCGTTATCATTGTTAAAAAAAATTAAATGGACTCAAGTCTTCAGTAAAACAGAAATTGATAATTAGATTATGATGAAATGAGGAGATAAATAATACAGAAGAGAATGGGGGAAAGTACAGAAAGGAAGACATATCAGTATTTTTCCAGCTCTTGTCCCAAATTCCTTTGTGATGAATGAGAAATCACAAGGCAAGAAAATAGGGAAAATATAACATTTTGATATTCAATTCATGAGAACAAATATTGAGAAATTTTCTTCTCACTGTGACATTGAAATCCATATTCCAACAGTTCTAACAGTTACAAAACATTAAAGAGAGAGTCAGAGACAGAGAAGGAAAGAAAGAGATATGATTTAAAAACCAACAACTTTCCATATGTAATCTTCAGTATCAAGCCACAAAAAAGAAACTATAATTTCCAGAGTTTCTTCTAATGGGAAGTTTAAATGGGAAGAGACCCATTATCTAATTAGAGAATAATGATTTTATTTTTAAAAATTAAGTACAGTGTAAGCTGACTTAGGCTTACAATGAGTATTTGGATCTTTGCTTTGTGAAATTATAGCATATTAGATCTGGAAGGGTATCTGGAGAGGTTATGTTGTATATCTCCTTGTTTAAAACATATTTTTTGAAACTCATATAAGTTGTACAATTATATTTTGTCAATATTTTGCTTATTTTTTTTCAAAGATATTTCTAAGGTAACTACTCTGGTGACCAGAGGAGAAAATATTTATTCTTTGTGTTACCAGATAACTAAAGTTCTATTTAAAGTCTACTCTAGCTGATCATTCCAATTCATTCATTCTTTCAACAAATATTTATTAAGAATCTTCTTTGTAAGGACCACTCTATTAGGCTTTGGGCATACACAGACAAAAGATAAAACAATTCCCCAATTTTTATTTTATTATATATTCATATTTTACTCATCAGTAAAACATGGGAAAAATAAACATAAAATGAATTTGAAAGGGGAAAGATCACTAAGAATCAGATAGATTAGGAAATGCTTTCTGTCATACATGATCTGGTTGAATCATGAAGGCAATTATAAACTCCAACAGATAATGGAAAAGGAGCAAAAGATAAACTTCAAGTATATGAATTGGATAATGGAAAGACACATGGGAATGAATTGGAATATTTATTTTAAGAAACAGAAAGTTGTCTGGAATGTAAAGTTCATGAATGAGAATCATGTGAAAGAAGTCTAGACAGACTAGAGACAGATTATATAGATTTTTACTGTCAATCTAGGGAGTTTTTCCTTTACTCTAAAAGCACTAGGAGTTTTTGAAGATTCTTGAGCATGAATGACCAAGTGTTGATATAATTAGACTAGTGCACTATTAAAATTATTTTGGCAGCTGGATAGAGAATAGATTACAAAAGAAATAGATTGAAAGAAGCAAGAAACATGATTCCTAAATCCACAGAGAGCAACACAGGAAATCTCTTGTTAATTTATCATGTATTACAAAAGATGTCATATCTGATAATGCCTCAGTTTTCTCAACTAAAAAAAAATGGGGGGTACTAATAGAACTTACCCCTTAGATTTATTTCACATTTATTTAGATTTCACATCAAACTAAATCTTCTAGTTATATTTTCTACCTTTGTGCCATCTGCAAATTTACTTTGTATATCACTTCTGCCTTTATCTAAATGAAACAATTGTCTTCCATCTGAACAGAATACAGTTGCTCTGATTATCAGCATATTTTCTAGCAATTGAAGAGATGTGTCTAAGCAGCATATAGAATGCTCCAGATTACACATTTTTATTCCCAACTCAAAGATTTAAATAAGAAATGAGTATTGCTGTATTTCTTGATGTTGTCCTTTATCACTGATGGATTTAATCTGAGCTGTGATTCTATTCCTCCAATATTCCTCTTAATCTGAATTTCAGGGCTGTTCATCTACCTTTAATGTTCACACTCAAAGCTCACCTATGCTTCCAGGAAGCAAGCACTGTGTAATGATTAGAAGTTGGTCAGACATTGAAAAAACCAAGGTAATCTACTCCATCTCAGGTCACCAATTGTAATGACTTTGGTTTTAAAATTCGACTCTGATGACTCAAGAAGAGAAAGTGGGGATGATAACTTCATGCAATTCTGCCTGTCAAATCCAATTAATGAGTGAGTCAAGAGGTCACTCTGTGATATCATGGTCCTCTTTGAAATTGCAGGAAAAAAATAAATAACTTGAATTTAGGCTTTTTTGTCCTTAGTTTTTTCACTAATATCAGTTCATTCTGTGTACTGCAAAGCCATACATTATTTTTGCAGGATCATTCCAGTATTTACCTTCATTCCTTTTCCATTTGCTTTTCATTATTTAAACAGTGGTTTAAAAAAATCTTCATTAGTCAATGAGTCCTCTGTGCCTCTGTGTATCTTTAAATAGTACCCCTATTCTTTATAAGAATTATTACATTTATATCACTAGAATTTTATTTTTGAGAGTATCCTATAATGTTTGTAGTAATATTTCCAATAGAATATTAGATCTTAGAATTGATGGTGATGGCATGAACACATTTGGCAGTCTGGGTTCAGACAGATAGTTTATTATTGTTTACTTTCCTAAAGATGTATAGAAAGTTGACTATGACAACTAATTAACACAATTCTCAGCACATGTGCTACAATGGTTTGTCAGTTTTCTCATTTCTATTTGATCACAACCAGTTAGTGATTGTAGTATATCATGAAAGCTGTTTTATTTAGTGAGAATTTGGTGGGTATCTCAAAGAAGATCATGGGTTCTTACACCCAGCACTTCATATTTTAATAATTATTCATCATTTCTAATTTCTAATAATACTATGTTTACACTTTGGATAATTATCAATAGTTATGAAGAATCATGCACTATAGCAGAAAGAGCAAGGAAATGAGAAGTTGCATTTCTAGTTCCATTTCCTTACCTGTAAAATAAAAGTGATCTTTAAGATCTGTTTCTGCTAAAAATGTCTACAAATCTCAAAATACAAACTAATTTAAACAATTAAATGGCATCTTGTCTTGCATATCTACAGAGTCAGAACATTGATCAACAGATAATTGTGTAAAGAGGACCTCATACCCTTCAAAATGTTGTCATCTATTGCTTTCTATTATTTATTGTGAGTCTAATATAACTTGTTTTTCTTCAGAGTTCATTTGTCAAGAAAACTAACAAAAGACTAGGGCTGATTCTAGTAAGTGTGGCTGATGGTTATTAGTGAACTGACATTGTTTGGGTAAGACAAGTTTAAAAAGCAAGTTGTTATCAGAAGTCAAGAAACAAAACATTTTCTGCTTCTTATAAATTCAGTACTCATTAGTTTTTTTGGAATTATTAGCTTCCAGAATCCTCAGATAACTTCTTAATATACTCTTTCTTCCTGGGTACTTTTTCTCTCTACTTCCTTAATTTACAGAATGATTTTTTTAGTGATAAACTATGATTTAGAGAGATGAGTACCCCACTCTGTCCACCAAACCATCATCTACAGTCCCTCCTGGGTTCCAGCAGCCTTGTAGACAAAAAGTCAAGGTGATCTGAGTTTTGGCAGACTTGAAAGCCTTTGTTTGGTGATGACTTCACCTCTTCTTCAAATAAAAGCATAAAAATTTCCTTCAAAATAATAAAGTAAAAGGGAATGATACTGATGAAAAGCAATGAGTTCATCTTATAGGCTCTAGGAATGCACATGCAGTAGTATCAGGGTAGAATAAAATTATTCTTAACATGATCTGGAGATAATGGATTAAAAGAAAAAAGGATAAAAAAGTTTGCAAAACATCCATTATTTTAATAAAAGATAAGCATTTAATGTAACCAGTTGTACAGAGTTAATATAATGCTTGGGGACCTACTGAATACTAATTTAAATGAAGAATCACATATAAGCATTCTATTATATTTACAAGAATGGGCTTGCAGAGACTTGCATTACCAAATAGAGACTCTGTGACATTATCATGTCAATTTAATTTTCACTGCCCGGAGAAGGATTTTCAGGATCTGAATCCTAAAAGTGGTTTATCTATTATTAGGGTGCTTCTAACATCTCCAAGACATAAATTCTTGGAGATTTTGTGATTGCCTTTTTTTCCTACATTTTATTTGTAATTTATGAACTGTCTCATAAAGTGTATATGTAGTTGTATATAGATCTATGAAAATGTAATCCCTTTGAGGACAGAGACTCTCTCTGTTTTAATAACACTTCTGTAGGCTTTATCACAATTTCTATAATAAAGTTAATAGTCAAATTTTTTTTAATTCTTACAATCATATATACATATATTCATAGTATTGGAAAATGAAATGGTTGTAGAACTCTGATCACCTATAACTATTTTCTAAGAGGTTTTTTTTTTCCCCTCAATACTCTATTGTTACCAAGTTCAAAGTTTTCTACCAGGTATTCAAGGTCCTTTAAAATCTCATGCAACCCTTTACAAACTTCTCTCACATTTTTTTCTTCTACATAATCTACTCTCTGGGCAAATTAGACTACTAATCACACCTCTTCCTATACTTTACTACCATTATGTCTTTTTCCTTCTCTATTATCTCTGCTTAGAATGGCTTCCTCTGCTTTTGCCTATTGAATTTTTATGTATTCTTTAAAGTACAGATCTAATTGGGCCTTTTCCAAGAAACCTACTTGATGCTTAATTCCAATGGTCTTCAATCTCAATTGTCACTTTTGGAGACAAAACTCTTTAATGAATTTATTGATATTTTGTGTTATATCAATATTTACATGTGTTTTATTCACCATATACTTTAATTTCCATGAAAGAAAAGACAATCATTTAACCTTTGTGTTTCCTAAAGCATGTGGCATGATTTTGTAGTTCATAGTAGTTATTTAATAAAAGTTTTATGAGTCAATAAATGAATGATAAAATTTCTAAGATTCAGGAAATGGTCTTTATGAGTTCTATAGAAGAAAATAAAAGACTACCAAAACTGAAACCCCAGACTATCTAGTCCAAACTGTAATTGAACAAGCATTATTTTCCCAACATAGGAAACATCCAGAATTTTCATGAAGATTTTCAGTAAGGAAGGAATTTCTACTTTTCAAAGCAATCCATTCTAGTCTTGGATAGCTCTAGTTGTTTGAAACTTTTCTCTTTTGGGGTTGGGCTTTTTGGTTTTTATCTCAATTACAAATGTACATTTTTGCAACTTTTCCCCAGTTTCTGGGTCTACTTTCTGGAGCCAGCTAACACATGCTGAAATGTTTTACACAAGAATACAGATAAAATTTGCAAGACTTCTTATCTCATGATGTTTTCTTCAGATTGATGCTATGAACAATTAATGTACCTCCCTTACCTCTTATTTCATTGAGAAGATTACTACAGACATCTGGCAAATGCTCATCTCTCAAAGCTTCTCAACATCATGTCTTTGTTGACAAAATACATATTTTTATTCCTCCCCAAGACTAATTCTTGATAATCATACTTTTTTTGCTTCCTCTCTGACTTTCCTTAAATAGCCATTCCTCTTTTTCATACATCCTCAACATCTTGCTAGCTGCTAATATCCTCACATCTGCCTAAATAAAATAAAATAAAACAAAAATTGAGATGTCCTTTTCCTTGTCAAAAAATATCGTCTAGGTATTTGTTAAATTTTTCTTCCTCATTGATTAACAGACTCTTTTAAAAAGTCATCAATTTATGGTAATTTCATTTCTTACTATTCCCTGTATTTTCTATGCCTTATATTCTAGCTTCTGTCACCACAAATACTAGCGTTGTGTCTTGGTGTCTAACCCTCTTGCAATAATTCTACTCCAGTTCTTATGAGGATAAATGTTTTTGTAATTTATTATATTCTTATGAATTGTGGACTTGACTGATACAACATTCAAAGATATTGGAATATGATGACTTTGGGGATTAGGACTTTAATAAATATCTTACCTATTATATACATGGTTTTTATATCTTTTCAATCCCAAACTATATTAAAATAATAGCACATTTGGCTCCCCAAACAAAAATAAATAAGGATGTTTTAGTTCATGGCTTGGATAACAATTCACTTATCACCTATATCAAATTCCAACAACCAAATATGCATTCATTCTTGCATCAACATCATCACTATCCACCTCATATCAAGGCTAATAGCCAATTCTGTACAGGACTTAGTTTATGATTCAAAGATCAAGATGGGTCAAGGAAATCTTATAAATGACCACAAATCACACAAAGAAAGTAATCAATTTCATATATACATGAATTAAACCAGTCTCAATATTAAATATATTATTTTGTTATTCATTATTTATTTTCAAATGTATGCACATGCTACCAATTTCACTAGAATAGGTAATAGAATAAGGAGTGTAGAAAAGCTTTCAGTAGTTATGGTGCCAGATCAGGAGGCGGGAATAGGGATAAGGAATAGATTTAAGCATCTGGCACAGGGTAAATATTGATTGATCCATCATATTCACACTCTACTTCTGTAGTGCTATCTTCAGATACAATGTAGAAAGTAGCATAGAATTATCAGATTGTTTAACTAGAGGGAATATATTCCTGATTTTATAGATGAGAACACTGAGGATAAGGAAGTTGTGACTTATCCAGGATCATAAAACTTGTGGTTATGCATAAAGACTAAAACCTGTTTACTTATTCTAAGCCTAAAGTTCTTTTTCCGTTACCAGATATTACTTCTGTAGAGCTACTCATATGTCATTTCAAAAGTGAATGCAACTAAGCTATCTTTTACTTCAAACAGTAAAGTGTTCTAAGGGCAAGTTTTGAAGTTTCAGATTTACAGAAGCCCCAAATTCAAAGAAATTTAAACTATTTTGAATTGTAGAGAGTGGGAGGAGGGGATTATGACCCAGATGCACCAAACATTATATCTGCAAAACCACATTCGCTCATAAGTAATTCAACTTATTTTAACACATGAAATTAATGCTGTGTGTAATAAAAGCACAATAAATGGTATGCAATTAATAGAACTGGTCCAGCTGGGACATGGGTGCAAAATGTTACAGCAGATGGAGGATATGTATACTTCAAACAAAGCACAATTGGCAAGCAGAGAAGTTAGTAAGAGCAACAAAATAAACATATAAACAATGGTGCAGGCATCATATTAAGAAGGAAAGTAAGCCAAATGGTCTTATTGATGTGGTAATGAAGACTATACTGGAACAAAAATAAAGAGTGGTCGTTCAAAGGAAAGGACATCAGGAAAAAGGCAGAAGAAAGTTTTGAAATTTAAAAAAAAATCCTGAATGGAGAAATGAGCAAATGAATATTCACAAGAGCAATTGATAGTCAATCTAAAATTATATTTCCTAATGAATTCATAATGTAATGAATTAACATGCATGGATTAATTAGAATTTAATGTATACCTTTGCATCTTTTTATTTAAGGTCTCTGAATCTTTGTGTGTGTGTGTGTGTGTGTGTGTGTGTATACCTTTTCCCATATCTATAGCCACTTTTCTGACACTTTACCTAAAAAACTGACTTACTATCTATATTATTTATTAACATGAAACCAAAAGGTATGTTGAATTTACAGTAAATTTTTAAAAAATAGTTTTATTGATATTAACTTTTTAAATTTTAATTCAATTTCAAAATATTTCTTTATTAAGTGCTTACTACATACAGAGCATCAAATTTAAAAAAAAAAAATAGGACAGGTAAAGAGTCAAAGACTGACAAAGACCAACAGACTGAGACAGAATGATCACATAATGCTGCCATCACAGAACTGACAGTCTAGTTGGAAAATAAAACAAATCTTCATAACTATTTATTGTTGTTATTTAATTATCTCAGTTATGTCTGGTTCTTAGTGATGCCCTTTGGGGTTTCCTTGGCAAAGATAATGAAGTGGTTTGCCATTCCAGTCTCCTGCTCCTTTTACAAATGAGGAATTATGACAAACAGGATTAAGTGACTTGACCAGGGTCACACAGCTACTAAGTATGTGAAGATGATAACTCTAATACACAATAATACATTGTATGTACTTTGGAGATTTGCAAAATAAAATACTATGTGAATCCCAAGGAAACATATTGTTATAAACTGTAAAACATGAGACCAATTAATGAAGGAGATGATTTAAGGATTTAAAGGTTAGCTAAGAATTCAAATAAGAAAAAATAAGGGCATGGAGGACATAGGAAAGATTGTAAAACACACCAGTGGAATGAAAATGGTGAGCCTAGTTTAGTAAGAACATAGATTTCATGAAGGATAGCATTATGAGGAATCTGGGAAAAACTAGGGAGAACTAAATTATAAAAGGTCTTGAATGCCAGTCTAGGTAATTTGAAATTCATTCTAAAGGTAATAAATAGTGAGTCAGTGGAGCCCCCCACCTACCCTCCATTGTGTTTTTGTTTTGTTTTGTTTTGTTTTTGAGGAACAGGATCAAATGTATGAATGAGACAAACTATTCTACTAATTAATCTTGAAGGAAATACTGAAGGAAAAATTGGAAAATAGCTGTTGAAGAGAAATTTGAATCCAGAATTTTAGTGTGCTTTTATTGTTGTCTAATGAGTTGATAAGAAAGGCTTTACATTAAGTTGGTAACAGTGGGAAAATAAAGGAACAAACAAATGTGAGAGTCAAGGTGGCAAAACTGATAGGACTTGTAAATGGATGAAAGCTGAAGAAAAGGGAAGAGTAAATGATTACTCCAAGATTGCAAATATGATAAAGTGATGAAATGGCAGTGCTTCCCAAAGAAATAGTGTGAAATCTGAATGATTTCAGAGGGGAAAGTGATTCAGTTTGTAAATGATGGATTTGAGTCCTCAATGAACCATCCAAGTTGAGTTTTCCTAAAGACGGATATTATTGTCATTCTGGAGATCAAAAGAAAAGTCAGAACTAGAGTTTGAGATTTGGGAATTATGTGCATAGAAGTACCAGATAAAGCTGCACCATAAATGATGTTACCAAGGAAGAGAATAAAGAGAAACAAGCCAAGTCCAGAACCCAAGGGTGTTCCCATTTCATTGCATCAGGAAAAGGGTAAGGAACACATTTACTTGGCATTTAAGCCCTTATTATCTACATGTGTCTTCAACCCTTTTATCATATTACTTATTTTCATGTTCTTTAGAGTATAGTCAAATTGGACTTAATTCTGAACTTGACCTAAATACATAGCATGTATTTGTGCATATGATTTATCATATTTTGAATGAAATCTTTTCTTATATTTATTAAAATTCTTGGTTTTTCAAGGTTCAGCTCAAGTAACATCTTCTTCATGAAATGTATATTGGTTACTTGATAACTGAAAGTATTTACTTCATCCTTAAATTTCCTTAGAGTTCTTCATCTGGACCTCTTCTTTGATTGTCTAATAGTCTACCATATACTATGTTTATCTATGTGCAATTTGTGTCTCCTATGTGTATTTCCAATGTCTTGAAGGCAAACATTATGCTATTTTTTTGTTTTCATCCCCAGTACATAAAGCAAACTTCAATGAAAAAATAAGAAGGCTCCTATGGCAATAAACTGAAGGAGAAAATTAATCCAGGAAAGAAAGGAAATATTCAAGAATAAAATTTAAAGACATGAAGAGGTAATTCCAATGAGTTACAAAAGATATTGTCAAAGAAAAACAATGTGGATGCAGAGAAAATGTCAGTCAACTTAGATTTTGAACAGATATGTACAGAAAAAAGAACTGGGTAATAGTTATTGGATAAAAAATATGATTTTATAACAATAATTTTGGTGTCAAAATTCAGAATGAATTTATGACAATTTCTTATTTTTCTATAGTTACATTAGGGAAAAGAAAACCCATTTTAAAGGAATAAGGATACTTAGACAGTTGTTCCATGTGGATAGAGTATTGAACAAAGGATAAAAGAAGATTATTTCCAGTATTCTTTTCTAAGGTGAGTATTTTTAAAAATACATAAAGATAGAACAAAAATATGGCTATAAGGAAGTTAATAATTAAATCAGGAAACAAGGGAGAAAGAAAACACCTGAGTAATCTTGATAAGTACAAGTCACTGGGGCCCTGAGGTATTGAAAGAACTGAGAGATGCAATTATGGTGAATATGTAAAGTATAACAGAAACAGAGGAGAGAAATTATTCAGATTTTCCCCAAAGAAAAACTATAAAATTTGAAAACAAGAAGGCAATGAGTTTAATTTTATTATTTTTATTTTTTAAATTACTGTATAAGTCCTGGGAAAAAAATCAAGAACATTATTAATGAGTTTGGTTTTTTATGAAAACAAAAGATAAGGTTGAAGTAATCACTAAAAGTCAAATCCTATTCACAGTGATAAGTCAGCTCTCAAGATATGGTTGACTATATCTCCATTCAAGGTTTTATAGTTAGCCTTATGGTATTGGACATCTTTTTAACACTATCTTAAGAGCCCCCATTGGTGTGCTTCCCATCATCATTATCAGTTTAATATCAATTAATTAGCCTGACTTAATTAGCTTTTAGAAAGTTATTTTATAAAATGGTAGAGTAAGAATAGTTAATATAAAACAGATGTCTGTTATATATTATACTACCTGTATATGTAAAATTTAGGGGGAAGTAAGCTAAGACTCAGAGAACATATATAGCAAAGGACTAATAAACAACTATTGTGTTTCTTCTACTGAAGTAATTTAGTGTCTGGCCAAGATAGGGAAAAATCAAATACACTAAGATTGATGTGTTTCTCTTCCCCTTTCCCAACTCCTTTCTTAGGAAATATTGTTTTCTTCACTACCAAACACTAGAATAATTTGTGCTTTATATAAGTCCCAAAGAGTTACCAATTTTTCTGACAGATCTCTTGTCAGAGGAGATGTACAGGACTTAAACATACTTAGTTTTGATTGAATGATTCAAATAAAAAATCTCCATATAACAAAACAAAGGAATTGCATTTTGACTAGAATAGGGGAATTAATGGAACTTAAAACATATCATGCATGTAAATCAAGAGAATGTTGTAAGTATATGCCACCCAGATTTTTATCAGAGTATTTGAAAAAATCCCCCATACTATTCTTGTGAAAAATATGTACAGATGTGCATCAAACATTAATGATTAAATGTATTTGGAATTAGTTGAGTAAGATAACACAAAGAGTGATCATTAATAGTTTAATGTCAACTTGGAAAGATGTCTGTCCAGGATATTGCCTCTAAATCTGTCCTTTTTTCCAATGTTTTTTTTTTTTTTTAACATTTTTATCAATGAATTCCACAATGGGATACATAGCATGTTTATTAAACTTACTGATGACATGACAGGGAAAAATAACCAGCACAGATAACAAAGTCAACGGCCAAGAATATCTTAACACAGAATATTGGGTTAACCTAAAATGCAATATAAAGGCAATGAAATCAAAGGAAAGAATGAAGGAAAGAGGGATTGAGGGAAATAGGAAGAAATGAATGAAGGAATGAAAGAAGTAAATAAGGTTGAAAAAGAGAAAAGGAAAGGGGAGGTAAGAAAAAAAGAAGAGGGAAAGCACAAGGAAAGAAGAAAGAGAAATATGGAGAAAGGATGGGGGAGAGGGAGAGAAAAAAGAAAGGAAGGAGGGAGGGAGAATGTAATGAAGAAAAGAGAGGGAGTGAAAGAAGAAGGAAGAACAAAGAAGGAAACATTAGAGGAAGAAAGGAAAAAGGGATGGAGGGAGCAAAGGAAGAAAGAAGGAAGGACGGGATGGGAGAAAAGGAAAGGAAAGAAGGAAAAGAAAGAGAAGGGAAGGGAAGGAGAGGGAACTGAGGGAGTAAAAGTTATTAATTGTGCCAAACTCTTATTAAATATTAGAGTTATGGGGTAGAAAAGCAGGACAATATTTGCTTTTAAAGAATTTACATTCTAATTTGGAGAGACAATTCGAATATAAAGAAAACATTTTACCATCTGAGCAGTACAAAAGTAGAACTGGCTATTTTGTTCAATAATGGGTCCATCATTACTATGGATTCTAAAGCCAACACAATGTTTATTTGGGGTGGATGTTAAATAGAAAATGTTTGTTTAAAGATTGGTTGTAATAAGCAATCCCTAAAATTTCTTCTGATTCTATGAATTTACAGATTAGTAAATTGCATAGTGCAAAATGTCTTTTAACAGAACTGTCTCCAGCTTTGTGCCTTAAAAGGTAGTGGGTTTCTTATCACTCTATTTTGTAAGGGATCATCTCTTATAATTCTTTCTATTTTCTTCAATTTTTAGTACAGTACTTTTTCAATTTTTAGTATAGTTTGACTAGTAGGTACTCAATAACCATTTTTAATTGATTGCTATAGCTCCCTTATTAAAACAAAGTGCTTTCCTTTGTCCCTGTCACCATCATTGTAACAGGGATCAAAAAGTTTCAACTTCACTTAACACACTAGAACATATTTTTTCTATGTTATTTTCCAGAAAGCACCATTTTTTCTGCAGACAATACATTAAAGAAACAGACAAGATAATTAACTTGAGTATGGTCAGTAAAGGGAAACTTGAGTAAGGGAAAATTGAGAATTCTTTGGGTGTTTTTAAAATGTTTTATCTGTGGTGTGAAAAAGGAAGAAATATTTTTCCCATTGTTCATGCCTACTGTAGAAGTGAATTACAGAATCTTAGGTACAGTAAAGAGCAATAGGTAAGATCTAGTTCCAAGATTTTGTTAAATATTTTCCAATTGTAGGTAAAAATTACAGTACAAAATTAAAATCTCAAATTCTCTCTTTCCTTCTCTTTCCATACTCCCAGAAACAAGCCATACACGTTACATAAAATATTTTTATTAAATATATTAAATATGTATAAGAAAAATAAAGAAAAAATTTATAAAAACATGTTTCAATCAGCACTCGTAGTTCATCAACTCTCTTGGGAGGTAAATAGAATTTTTCAACATTGGTCCCTGGGAATTGTCATGGATGATCGTGTTGATCAAAGGAGATGAATTTTTCAATTGTTCATCTTTACCATGTTACTGTTACTCATGAATAAATATGGACAACTTTGCATGACTGAACTTGTATAATTTGTATAAAATTTCTTGCCTTTTCAAAGAGGGATGTTGTCCTGATTTTGCTCATTTCACTCTGTATTAGTTCCTATAACTCTTCCCAGTTTTTGTTGTTGTTGTTGTTGTTGTTGTTGTTGTTGTTTTGTTTTTTTAAAAAACCTTTCTACTCATTACTTCTTGTGGAACAAGAGTATTCCATTATCATTATATACTAAAACTTATTCAGCCAATCCTCATTTGTTGAGCATCCCCTCAATTTCTAATTCTTTGTCACCACAAAAAGAACAGTTATAAATATTTTGTAGGAATAGTTCTTTTATCATTTTCTTGAGTTCTTTTGAATACAGATCTACTAGTGGAATTGGTAAGTCAAAGGTTATAGCTAGTTTTGCAACCCTTTGGGATTAGTTCCATATTATTCTCTGGAATGATTGGACTTATTCACAACTCCACTAATAGTGTATTAGTGTATCAATTTTTCCACATCCTCTCCAGAATTTTTCATTTTCCTTTTTTGTCATGTTAGCCAAATTAATAGGCATGAGATGGTATCTAGAATTTTTAAAAATTTGTATCTAATGATTTGTCATTTAGATTTTTTCCAGTTGACTATTGATAACTTCATTTTCTTTTTTTCCTGAAAATTGCCTGTTTATAGCCTTTGACAATTTATCAATTGGAAATTGGCTCATAATTTTAATGAATTTTACTCAGTTCTCTATATGTTTGAAAAATAAGGCATTTATCAAAAAAACTTGCTGTTAAAAAATTGTTCCCAAGGTTCCTTAATTAGCTTCTAATTTTAGCTGAATTAATCTTATTTGTATAAAACCTTTTATTTCGTGTAATCAAAATGATCCAATTTACTTCCCATTATTCTCTCCATTTCTTTTTGGTCATAAATCTTTTTCTTATCCATAGAGTTAACAGATACATTTTCCCATGCTCCCCTAAATTGCTTATGATATCACCCTTTAAATCTAAATCATTTATCTATTTTGATCTTGTCTTAATATGAAGTGCTGGTCTGTGCCTAGTTCTTATCCCTTTTTGTGTTTTCCTTTGAAGGAAATCTAATTTGTTCATAAATTACCACTCTATCTATTATAAGATAATTTATTCCTTATTCCTATAATTTGTTTCTCTAACTATTGTTAGAGATTTTGTATTAATTTTGTTATATTATGTGAGATATAGGTCTAAACTTTTTTTCCAGACTGACTTCCAATTTTGCTAGAAAATTTTGTCAATAAACAATTTTGCTTATATAAAATTGAAAAGATTTTGTGTAAAAATAATGCAGCTAAGACTAAAAAGAAAATAGCAATTTGGTAAATATTTTCAGCAACTTTATCAGATATATGTTTTATTTCTAAAATATAAAAGTTGAAATTTATAAGAATAAAAGCCATTCCCCAGTATGCAAATGAAAAAGATATGAATAGAAAGTTCTCAAATGAAGAAATTCAATATAACAGTCATATTAAAATGGTTCAAATCATTAATAATTAAATTCACATTAAATCAACTCTGAAATTCTATTTCATGCTCTGAGATGACAGTACATTACAAATGTTGGAGGGGCTGAAGGGTAACAGAAAAACCAATGCACTATTAGTGATACTATTAGTTGGTTTAGCTATTCTGGAAAGCAGTTTGGAAGTATGCCCCCAAAGTCACCATTTAATCTGACAATAACAGTAGCAACAATAGCAGCAAATCTCTACTATGTCTATCCCTAAAAAACAGAGAAAAAGGGCCCATGTTATTTTAAACACTTACGATAGCTCTCAAATATGGAAAAGGTCATTAGTTGGTGAATGGCTGAACAAATCATTGTGTGACTATGATTGAATAATATGTAAAAAATTAAGAAAAGGATGGATTTAGAAGAACCTGTGACTATTCAAATTTATAGTTTTTGATCTAAGTGAACAGAATTAAGACAACAATTTGTAAAATAATATTTGTTATATAATAACAGACAACTAAGGAAAGATTTAAGAATAACAATCAATGCAATAACCAATACGAATTCCAGAGAATCATGTTATCTCACATCCTGACAGCAAAATGAGGGGTGTGAGATGCAGAATAATACATATATTTTTGGATATAGATGATGTGGAAATTTATTTTGCTTCATTGAACATATTCTATATTGGTTTTTGTTTTTATTTTATTTTCCTCTTAATTGGAAGATGGAGGAGAAATGAATTAAATGACTATCAATTGAAAATTATCATCAATAACATTCTATGAAGTGACTCAGATAATAAGGTTACCTCTTTGTAGTTAAACACTATAGACAATTTTCCAAATGAAAAAATGAGATATAAGCAAAAGGCTAGCAAAAAATGAATGAATTAAGTTTTAGCAAAACCATCATTTTGCTCTGTGTCATGTTTGTTAATGCTATTACAATTTCTTCTTATTAACCATGATTCAGGTCTCACTTCATGATAGTGACATTAACACTAGCTCAGAAAGGTTTTGTGCCTTTGGAAGTAGCTGAGACTAGGAATCAAATGAAATATATCATCTGTGTTACAAGCTAGTAATGTTGTGCCTTCATTACCATTTATCTAATTTGATTAATGTTTTCTGAATTAGTGCCTTTGAGATAGGTAACCCAATGTAGCACATACCAATGAAATAATGAATTGTTTTAGTTACTAAGTGTCCCAAAACTGGATGAATAAAAACAAAAGAGAACCACTTAGACACAGGCAAGAGATATAGATTTAAGAATTCTCTTTTCACAAGGACTAGAAAGTATTTGATAGCTAGTGCTCCAACATCCCAATTGAAAAAAATTATTAGTAATGGTTAGGTTTCATAATCCAGACAAGAAGAAACTTTGGTCTAGACCAAAGCTTTTTAAATTGTGAACTACAACCACATAAGGGATCATGAAATTGAATGTGGGGATCATAAAATTGTGATTTATTATCAGTAAATGATTTGAATATCTAGTTTATTTACCAATCATGGTAATATCTGGAAAGTTTTTCAGGTGAAAAGAGGTCTCAAGTATAAAAAAGTTTAAGGAATCCTGTTCTAGACAGGTCTCTCTCTCTCTCTCTTTCTTTATATACACATATTAAATATATGTGGATATATATATATATATATATATATATATATATATATATATATATATATATATATATATATATATATATACTTATATACACACAATATACCTTGATATCCCCAGCACTTATTATAGTTCTTTGAATGAATGCTGTTTGCTAAAATTAGCTCCTTGAATCTGTTAGCTCCTTGAGGGCAAGGACTATGTCTCATTCACTTTTATATCTCCTCAGAGTACCTAGCTCACAGCATTAAAATCACAGAACCATGCATCTTAAATACTGAAAAGGACACTTAGTAGGTACTCAATAAATCTTTATTGAATGGATGTTGAACAAATGCCCTACATCACTAGTCCCTGGATAACAATGGTAAAATTGCCAGTGCATTGAAATAGTCTTAGAAACTACTCACCTCACTGACTTTTGAATCTAATAATAGCATAAGAATAAAAATTAAATCCAGGCAGTGTTCACATAAATTGTTTTTATTTCCTCTATGAATTCTTTCTCATGTTGTCTTTGTGCATCAGCTTCTTCCAGAGGACATTTTCTCACATTTTCCCCTATTCAGCATCCTTCTTTCTATTTCTGATCTCCTTACAGCTTGCTAATGTTGTTTTAAATTCTGACTCTATTATTGTAACCTGACCACACTGGCACAACAGGGGCAGGTGGGCCAAGAAACACAAGCAACAACAATAAAGACAGAAACTTTCAGGAATCAGATTAAGCCAGACAACTAGTTAAATTTCTGGACATTGCCTATATTAGGGTTTCCTTATTAATATAGATTCCCCAGCTCTGAATCTCTGCTCCATCTTTCCACCTGACACTGATTTTGGACTTTGGATCATTATGAGTAATTTGCGATCTACTGGGCTAACCTTTTGATTGTGCTTGTTAACCCTAATCAATTACATTTCTTTACTCCAACAACAACAACAACAACAAAAAAAAACCTGTCAATCTTCTTCATAAAAAAGTCATTGGAAAATATTGGTCCAGTTGATCTTGTTGGGAAAAAAAGTCATGCTTAATTATTTTGAAGTTACAAATAAATATTTTGATAAGATTTTAATAAATAAATGTTTATAGTTCCTTAAAGCTAACCAGTATGTTTAATTTAATTAACCATCAGCATCCTTTCATACAGTTTTTGATAATAGCACAGGAAGCCATAATGCAAAGTACGTTTTCAAAATATTCATTATTTTTCTCTATAAGTCATTGAATGAAAGTTGACAGTTTGGATTATCTTAATGTCATTTATATTAACAAATTTCCTCTTAAATATGTGATTTTGAATGATTTAATATATTCCTCAATATATTGTATTGCTTACTAGACCTAGAATATTTAAAATTAATTCTATCATAAATATCTTCAATTATATGATGAAAATATTAGAAAATATAATTCAATATACAGAAATTCATTTTGTAGATACCGTTTTCAGTAATACTTTTATTTTGTAATGTAGAGTACAATTCTGCTCCTCTAGAAATTTGTTAATCATTCATATACCAAGATGAACACATTTGTCATTTGTCTGCCTTGTTTTACCTTGCTTTGAAGAGAAATTAGTGTCTGAATATTGCAGGATCTTTCTTTATCTTCTCTTGATTGACTCCAAATCTGACTGAGACTCTAGTGACTAGCAAGAACAGTAGGATAAAGTTCAGTCTTCTGAACTTTACATAATGGGGTAAGGGTTCACTTAATTTTGAATTTTCATCTATTTCATTGGATGCTTTCATGTGTTCAAGATTCCATGAGCTAAGGAGAATCTAGTCCTAAAATTTAAATAATAATGATGAAAATTATAATAAATAAAATTCCAATGCCCTTTTCCCCATTCATGGTATTGAGAACCAATGCTAAAATTCAAGCAGTAAACCTTTTGGTAGAAATCATGGTTGCTCACATTTCAAAATATCTATAACTTGCATAGTTTTTGTGAAGAGGAACAATAAACTTTCAAACTGTAAGAATTATATGCAATATTCACAGTTGAATAACTCATAAAATAGGTTTTTAAAAAATATGTCTAAACAGAAAGGAAGGAAGCTACTTATATTTGTCTTCATTGAGTCATTAACTGTAGAATGCCTCCCACCTCTCACTTAGCAACACTCATTTTCTTCCATCTGTTGGAAAGCTAAATAAAATATGAGCCAGAGGCAATTATGATTCTTTGAAATGGCAAACAGCAACTTTACTGATTTTGCCATTCCTTTATATTATGTCTCATTTCACACCAAATATTTCTTCTCACCAAATTTTTATTTAAAAATAATTTTTCTTCTTAATGTCTTTTGACATTTCTTCTAATTAATTGTTCAGTGTTCTATTACTTTTGATTTTCTCAAACTTTCCTTCAGGGTTTTTTTTTTTTTTTTGGCAGGGATTTATAAACATAAATATTACTTATCTTTAAAAAAACAGTTGATTGGTGAGTGAGCAACTAATCAATTCAAATTTTTCAATTTTTCAACAGGTCATCTTGATATTATAAAGCCATAGCCTCATATGAAGAGAACTTACTACCTTTAGCTTTTTCACATTTCCTGTAAATATGAAAAGTTTCTTTGCTCAGATTTTTTAGCATTTTGCATAAGACAAAAAGTTTTAGACTGATGAATAAGAGTGTCATATTGAGACATAAAGCTACAAAAGAATATGCAGAATTATATAGAGCCCAATATTGTGGAAAAGAAATGCCTAGGGATTTCTGGGAGCCGGGATTGTATAGTAAGCAGTAAATTGTGTAACTTTCTCACATTTACCTCCAAACAACCATTAAATAGCATCCAAAACAAATCTTGGAATAGCAGAACCATCAGAAAGACAGTGTAAAACAATCTTTTAGTGCAAGAAACTCTGAAGATCACCACAAAAATTCTGTTTCACTTGGCAAAAGAGAAATGCAGCCTAGAACAGGAAACATCCCAGTAAACCAGCAGCAAGCCCCTCCTCAACTCTCAATAAACCAGTGGAAGATCTTGAATCTCAAATCAGGAAAACCTTAACAACAGGACTTTCCTTCTTTCTATGTTCATAGCCAGATGAATGGGAGACTTCAGCTCTAAGAATTACCGATTCTGGAGAATAACCTTAGGTAAACAGCAGCCAGACAACTCAATACTTTAGTACAGATATTACAATCCCTTCCAGCCTCAGCACTTTAGACACTCATCACCAGGTAAGCTGCCAGATCTCCGGGGCCCTCAGCAGTGCCAGCTATCCCATACCATACCACCAGCATAGCACCAAATGTAAGGGTCCCCAATAGGCCTTAGAGCAACATTATTGAAGCACCAGGCACACTTTGAAGCACACTTAACAATTCCTGGTTGTATGACCTTGGGCAAGTCACTTAACCCTAACTGCCACTGCCAAAGCAAAAAGCAAAAAAAAAAAAAAAGAAGAAGAAGAGAAGAAGAAGAAGAAGAAGAAGAAGAAGAAGAAGAAGAAGAAGAAGAAGGAGAAGGAGAGAAAACAAACAGAAAAGTTGTCGAAAGCAGCAAAAGCAAAAAGGGTCTGCAGTCCCTGGCACAAGAAGGTGGGCCCCTTCTATCTGTGGAGTGGAGCTCAGATTTAAAAGAAAGGAAAAAAGACCAAAAAACGATTAACACAACAAAGAATCTAAACATAGAAAGTTATTATGGTGATAGGGAAGACCAAGACACAAATTCAGAAGAGGATACCAATGTCAAAAAAAAAAAAAATACAACACCCCCCCCCAAAAAAAAACCCTCTATGAGCAAAACATCAAAGAAAAATGGAGGAGTCAAATTTGGAATGAACTCATGGAAGACTTCAAAAAACAACTTTAAAAATCATATAAGAGGGATAGAAAAAATTGGGAAAAGAAATGAGAGTGATACAAGAAGATCATGAAAAAATGGCTCGACAACTTGGAAAAAGAAAGTAACTGCTTAAAAAGTAGAATTAGCCAAATAGAAAAAGAAGTTTAAAAACTAAGTAAGGAAAACAACTCCTTAAAGACTAAATTGGATAAGTAAAGATTAATATCAATATAAAACACCAAGAATCAATCAAATTCAAAAGAATGAAAAAATAAAATGAAAAGTGAAATATCTCATGAGAAAATACAACTAATCTGGAAAACAGATGCAGAAAAGGAAAATGTTGGAACCATTGTACTACCTGATAGACATAAGCAAAAATAGCCTTGGACAGCATCTTTCAAGAGATTATCAACTTAAAACTGTCTTTATATTCTGGAATCTGAGGGCAAAATAGGGATTGAAAGAACCATCATCTCAGGAAAGAAATCTCAAAATAAAAACCCTAAGGACTTTTTCTATATAAACACATACACAAGCACACATGCACACATATACACATGGATATATACAATAAAGAGAGAGAAAGTCAGCTTTGAACACCATCCGCTAAGGATATCAGAAAAAAAGCATCATGTAGAATATATGTTATGAATTTAGAAGGAAAAAGAGATTATGTGAGAGGCAAAGGTGACAAGGGAATCCATCTCTGGCATGCAGGACTGCCTATACAAAGTCAAAGAGACAGAAAATGAAATGTGTGAGGACAAATCTATCCAAACTATATAACTATCAAGTCAAGCAAAAATTACTGCAAAGGATTAGGAAGAAACAATTTAAATATCCCAGAACACAATTAGAATTACACAGTTTAGCAGTTATAATATTAGTATCAGGGGTTATGAAACATGACTTCCTGAAAAGCAAAGTAACCAGGACTACAACCAAGAATCACCTATCTGAAGAAATTAAACACAATACTTCAAGGAAAAAAAATGATCATTCAATAAAATAGAAGGATTTTGAACTTTCCTAAGGAAACTAAAATTGAATAAAAATTTTGATCTCCAAAATTAAGTCCCAAAAGAAGCCTAAAAAGGAAAAAAGGAAAAAAAAAGGGGAGAGGGGAGAAAACAACGTGTTCAATTGAATTGAATTTTTTCATCCCTTAATGGGAAAATGATACATGTAATTCTTTTAAGAAAATGTACCACTAATATTTTTATTGTTTATCCTTCATTCTTGAAAAAAGATTATGACATGTATTTGACTACCTGCCATTTAGGGAAGAAGGTGGGGGGCAGAGGGGAAAATTTGGAACAGAAGGTTTTGCGAGGGTCAATGTTGAAAAATTACCCATTCATATGTTTTGTAAATAAAAAGCTTTAATAAAAAAAAAAGGGAAAAAAAAGTCATGGTGAAAAAAAAAGAAAAAGACTATGACATCAGGAAGAGGATGGCTTGACTTGCAAGTGAATTGGATTTAAATGAGGGAGAGCTTCTCAAAGACAATAGCTTCACTCTCCCTTCTGGAGCAAATTGGGTCTAATGACAAGATATAGATCAGGACAACTGGAAATGACCCAGAATGCAGTGAAAGATGTTGGCCTTTTTAAGTCAAGGTCTTTCCCAAATATCAGTTTGACTGAGGTAATACTCAATAAAAACTAATAATACAATTAAAGGGAATGTACATAGACAGAAGATACAAGTATAAGGTGAGTCTGAGGAAATTACATTTTATTTTTTTTTTAAATTTTTTATTTAATAATTACATTATATTGACACTCGTTTCTGTTCCGATTTTTTCCCCCTCCCTCCCTCCACCCCCTCCCCTAGATGGCAAGCAGTCCTTTATATGTTGGATATGTTGCAGTATATCCTAGATACAATATATGTTTGCAGAACCGAACAGTTCTCTTGTTGCGTAGGGAGAATTGGATTCAGAAGGTATAAATAATCCGGGAAGAAAAACAAAAATGCAGATAGTTTACATTCGTTTCCCAGTGTTCTTTCTTTGGGTGTAGCTGCTTTTGTCCGTCATTTATCAATTGAAACTCAGGTCTCTTTGTCAAAGAAATCCACTTCCATCAAAATATGTCCTCATACAATATCGTTGTCGAAGTGTATAATGATCTCCTGGTTCTGCTCATTTCACTTAGCATCAGTTCATGTAAGTCTCGCCAGTCCTCTCTGTATTCATCCTGCTGGTCAGGAAATTACATTTTAAAATCTAAGGTATGAAAAAGAGGAGAATACTGCATGCAGAAGGAAAGGAAATATAGAATGGTGTAAGTTATTTCATATGAAATGGTACAAAAAAGCATATTATATTAGAGGGAAACATGGGAGAGTAGGCAATGGACATATCTCAAACCTTACTGTCACCAATATTGGCTTAAAGAGAAAAATTTAAATATATATATATATATATATATATATATATATATATATATATATATATATATATCCAATAGGAAAGCAGGAGGGGAAGACATTAAATAAATTATATAGGTATGAAGACTGTCAGAAGAGAGAGAAGATTAGAGGAGGTGGTAGAGAGAAGCAAAACACCAGCAAGAAGGAAGAGGGTGAAATGAGAGAGAAGACAAAGAGGAGAAAAAAATAGAATGGAGAGAAATATACAGTTAATCACAACTGTAAATGTTAAAATGTTAAAAGTGAATAGCAGAGAAGATCAAGAAATATGCTTGAGTCAGATAGACATACACAGAGTAAAGTTAGGGGACTGGAGCAGAATTTACTGTGCTTGTACTGAAGTAAACAGGAGCAAGGATGGTAGTCCTGATCTTGAGCAAAGCAAGAACAAGGACAGATTTAATTGAAAAAGATTAGGAAGGAAGGTACATTTTGCTGGAAGGTACCATAGACAGTGGAATAATACCAATCTAAACATATGTGCATCAAATGGTATAGCTTCCAAATTCTTAAAGGAGAATTTAATGGAATTAAAGGCTCATGACCAAACAAGATATAGTATTATAAAATGTAAAATAGATCATTTTTATTATATTAAACTTCAAAAGCTTGCACAAACAAAACCAACACAAACTAGATTAGAAGAAAAACAAAAAGCTGAGAATAATCTTTACAGCAAGTGCTTCTAATAAAGTCTTTGTTTCTCAAATACATAAAAAAGTATATTTATAAGAATATACACCATGTCTCAATTGATAAATGCTCAAAGGATATAAAGAGGCAATTTTGAAATGAAGAAATCAAAGCTATCTACAAGCATATGAAGATGTACTCTAACCTTTGATTAAAGAAATGCATATTAAAACAACTATGAGGTACCACTTCACACCTATCAGATTGGTCAATATGACAAAAAAAAAAAAAAGGAAATGATAAATGGTGGAGAGGATGTGGGAAAATTGGGACACTAATGCACTTTTGCTGGAGTTGTGAATTGATCCATCCATTCTGTAAAGCAATTTGAAACTATGCCCAAAGGACAACCAAACTCTCCATATTCTTTGATGCAGCAATATCCTTACTATGTTTGTATCTTAAAGAAATCATTAAAAGTGAAAAGGATATACATGTGCAAAAATATTTATAGCAGTCCTTTTGTCTTGGCAAAATATTGGACTTTGAGGGGATGTCTATCAACTGGGAAATGACTGAACATATGAATATAATGGAATATAATAGTATTAAGATTTTATGAAACAGGAATGCAATAAAAATGATGAACAGATAAATTTCAGAAAAATCTAGAAAGACTTTTATGAGCTGATGCTAAGTGAAATGAGCAAAACCAAGAACACATTTTAAACAGTATAAACAACATAGTATGATGATCAACTATGATTTACTCAGCTCTTCTCAACAACAAAACTATCCAAGATAAGTACAAAGGACTCAGGATTGAAAATGCTAACATCATCCAGATAATGCACATAGGAGCTTACATTTTCTTTATTCTTTCTCTTTTCCCCCTTTTAATTTGTTTCTTCTTCCATAACTATGTTTAAAATGGAAATATTTTACATGATAACAGATGTATAACTAATATTAACCTATATTAAATTGTCTATAATTTTAAGAAGAGAGGATGGAGGAAGAGAAAATCTTTAGAACTCAAAATCTTGTAAAAAACTAATGCTAAAATTTTTCTTGACATGTAATTGGGAGAAAAAATGCTATGAAAATATTCTTGGGAGCAAGGAATAAGATAAGTCAGAGACATGGAGGTTCCAAAAGAGTTTAATGTCTACATAATAGAAATTTTCAACAGAATCAGAAGGTATATGGAGAAAGGAAACACTACTGAATATCATGGCAGAGTGTTATTTATTATATTTTAACAAACAGGAAATAAGGTACTTTTTGTCTCAGAATCATTTCTGAAACATCTTATTGCAAATCTAGGAGAAGTAAAATTAACAAAAGAATACTGTGTCTGATCAAAATAACTTCAATATGACCTGTTTAAATAAAAGTTATTGAAGCCCCTCACCAAATTGAAAATGCATGAAGAAAAGGATCTTGACAATAACTAGAAAATTTGAGAGAAGTATAAACAGGCTATATTATGATAAAGAGGGGACCAAAAGAATCATATCAATTAAAAAATAAACAACCACCCCTCAAACAACAACAACAACAACAACCAAAAAAAAAAATACCTTGTTCAACATGGCAAAAGTAGAGATGTGGCATTCAAGAGAACATATATTTGTTGATAAAAAAATCTTACAAATAAGGATAGTGAAATGGCATAGGGAGCATCAGCCCATAAAATAATGAGAAATTGGTTTAACAGGGATTTTTGGTTTTGGCTAGGGTCTTTAAACTATAATTATGGTAGTTCCTCAGAACATCAACAATTTTTGTAAATAACCTAACTTTCCATTTTGAGGCATACACCTCATTCCAATTTGATTTCCCCCACCTCCTTTTTTTTTTTTTAATTGCTGAGGCAATTGGAGTTAAGTGACTTGCCCAGGTTCACACAGCTAGGAAGCATTAAGTGTCTGAAGCCAGATTTGAACTCACATCCTCCTGACTTCAGGGTTGGTGCTCTCCAATCTGATTCAACCACACTTCCAAGTTATTTCTTTGTATCCCAGATACCTCATCTAGTCAACAGAGACCTTGGCTTCAAGGACCTCTACTAAGGACTTAAGCTGGAATTTATTGGTTATTTATTTCTGCATATACACACCTCCAACTTCCTAAACCTGTCTCATCACAAAGAAAACCAGATATAGATATATTGTCAGAGAGAGTGAAAGCTCAAATTCCCATGAAAATAATCCAAAAATTTATAGTCATATAATCACAGTGGAATCAGATATTTTGACTACTGAAACAATTTAATGATGACCACTGAGTCCCAAGACTCACTCATCATCATAAGCACATGATTATCAAATCTAATTTTCACAAAGAAACAAATGAAATGTTTAGTGATATGATTGAAAATTTATATAAGTGTATAACTCCTATTAATGTATACATCTTCTTGATAAATATTGAATCATTGCAGTAAAGCAATCTTAGACATTATCTTAATCAATACACTTCTTTCTCTTCATTTTCGCAGTCTTGTCCAACTTTTTGTTAGTTCATTTGGGGTTTTCTTGGCAGAGATAATGTAATAGTTTACCATTTCCTTATTTAGCTCATTTTACAGATAAGGAAACTGAGGACAACATGGTTAAGTGACTTGCTAAGGCATAGATAGGGTCTGGGGCCAGATTTGAACTCAGGTAGATAAATCTTCCTGTCTTTATGATCAGCACTCTATTCATTATATCATCTAACTACCCAAGGTATCCTCTATTCTGATATTATTTACAATTGAGTTTTCTTTAAAACTACACTGGCTTTAAAGATTTATTTTTTACTTGTTGAAAATTAATGGAAAAATGTTTAATGTTCTCAATACATACTGATGATAGTGTCTGTGGAAATTCACAAAAACAACATTGATTCTGCTGTTGCAACCTATGACTTCTCTGACAGGTAGTTTACTATTGCCTCTCACGTTATCTTTAATATTGACAATACCTGCTCACAAAATTCTGAGGATTTTTTTTTGTTGTTTTTTGTTTTTCAGTATCAAAGATATTATTGTACACTGATTTCCAATTTGTAGGATCATGTTGCTTCTATGAGTTGCATCCAAGCTGCTGGCAGATACCATTCTTACCCCAACCTTTCCTTCATTGATTTTGTAATGTTACTCTAATCAGTGGATTGTAAATTTCTCAAGAAGAAAGTTGCGAAGTATGACATCAGAAATAATTTAATTGCCCAAAAGCTAACTAAATTGGTCCTACAAAATAAATCCAATAATCTTTATACCATTGACATTTGTGTACTATCTCTATGTTCAAGAATTCTCAGATCCCCTTATCTAGCCATAATCTACTATATTTTCATCTTTTCCTCTGCCTTCCCTTACATTATTCAACTCTTCATCCTCACCATTATCTCCAATCTGTTGAGATCACTCAATTCTCTCCCAGACCATCTCTTTGCAGTAGATGTTCTCTCCTCTTCTCCCCATCTTGATCCTTGATAAGCCAATTCAATTCTAAATTGTTCTCTTCTCTTGAATTCTTAAGCCGTTTCTATCCTTATTATGCCCAGCCAAGCCTTTTCCTTCATTGATTTTGCTCTTTTGCACATACTGCTGAATGAAAGTGAGGGGAAAAATGCCTCCTCTCTCCCCACAAATTTACATTATATAACTGGGTCCTCATTACCACTAGACAATCTTTATTATATGCCTCCTAATCAATTCAGTATATTCCACTTTCAACAGTGGCTCTTCAAAACCTTTTCTATCATTTTTGAACTTTGCATGGCTTCCTATCTCCCTATTCTCTCAGGTAATAACATTGCTTCATAATTTATAGAAAAAAAAATTAGTCCATTTGGTGGGAACTTCCCTTTGTTCCTTCTTCTTCTATTACTCAGAAACCTTCTGCCACTTTCTCCTCCACTTTTTCTTCATGTGACTTATACCTCTCACCAAGACTAATACCACTATTTGTTAAAGTGATTCCATTCCATCCTGTCTACTTCAACAGATTACTCTCTCTGCCATCCTCACTCTTTCACTTATTTTCAATATCTCCTTCTCCACTGGATGATTTTCTACAAACATGTCTATGTCTCCTCTATCCTGACTTTTCTATTTCTATTGTTTTGTATCTCTTCTGCCCTTTACAGCTAAACTCTTTCAATATGCTATGCCTCTACATCCTCTCCTCTATTTTTATTTTAATTTTCATATAATAGTATTTTATTTCTTCCCCAGATACATTCATTTTATATTAGATTCCATCCTTCAAATTTTTCTCCCTCCTTCTACTCTACCCTTCTGAACAAGATAGGCAGTTTGATCTAGTTCATACATGTGTTATCATTGAATACATATTTCCATATTAGTTACAGTTGTGAAAAACACATCAAAAGGAAAAAATAACACAAGGAAGAATAAAATAAATGAAAATATATGCTTTGATTTGCATTGAGAGTCCTTCACTTCTTTATCTGAATATAGATAACACCTTCTCTTTACCTATTTTTCCAAATAATCAATTGTTCCTCAAATGTTTGAGAGAATTCACTTGTGAACTCATCTGACCCTGGGGAATATTTTCTAGGGAGTGTATTAATAGCTTCTTCAATTTCATTCTCTAAAATGGGATACTTTAGGCTTTCTGTTTCCTAATTGGGTAACTGATATTTTCATAAATATTAACCAATTTCTCTCAGATTGTCAGATTTATTGTCTTATAATAGAGTAAAATATTTTCTAATAGTTGCTTTGTTTTTTCTTCATTGATAGTTTTTTGTTTTTAATAATAGATATTCAGTTTTCTTTGTTTTAAAATCAGATTAAAATGACTATCTTATTGATTTTTTATATTTAG
This sequence comes from Antechinus flavipes, assembly GCF_016432865.1. Classification (NCBI taxonomy): domain Eukaryota; kingdom Metazoa; phylum Chordata; class Mammalia; order Dasyuromorphia; family Dasyuridae; genus Antechinus; species Antechinus flavipes. The sequence goes on along the minus strand of NC_067400.1, from coordinate 115,177,507 downwards.
AATATATATATTTAATATTGTTTATTATTTCACTAGTTATTTTCTTTCAATATTATTATTATGTACTTTGATTTCCAGAGTTTCCAATTAATGATATTTAATTTGTTCTTTTTCTAATTTTTTTAGTTGCATATCCAATTCATTGATCTGTTCTTTTCCATTTTGGTGATATAAGAATTTAGATAAGTAATTTTCCCCTAAGTACTGATTTTTTGCATTTTACAAATTTTGGTATACTTTCTCATTTTTGTCATTCTCTTTCAGGAAATTATTGTTTCTGTGATTTGTTCTTTAATCCACTTATTATTTAGGATTAGTTTATTTAGTTTCAAAATAATTTTAATTGATCTTTCTACTACCCTTTATTAAGTGTAATTTTTATTGCAATACGATCCAAAAAGAATGCATTCAATATTTCTGACTTTTTAGATTTGATTTAGAAATTTTTGAGTCATGTTACATAGTCATTTTTAAGGTGCAATGTGCTACTGAGGAAAAAAAAAGATATGTTTCTTTTGCTAATCAGTTTTCTTAAAAGTTCTTTCATATAAATTTTTCTGTTATATAGTCTACTTACCTCCTTAGTTTCTTTCTTCTTTATTGTTTGTTTGGATTTATTAAGTTCTGAGACAGGACAACTGAGGCCCACTACTAGTACAGTTTTGCGATCTATTTCTTCTTATAACTCACAACTTCTTTAGAAATTTGGATGCCATACATATATGTTGATTGTTAATATTGTTTTATTGTCTATGGTACCTTTTATCAAGATATAGTTTTTCTTTCTTATTTCATTTGATTTGGTCTGTTTTTGCTTTCTCTTTGATCAGGATTACTACCCTTTGTTTTTTCTTTTTACTTTAACTTAAGTATAATAGATTCTGTCCCAATCCACTGTCTTTATGTATATCTCTCTGCTTCAAATATGTTTCTTATAAACAACATATCGTAGGATTCTGTTTTTTGATGCACTCTGTCATTTGAGGAAGTTCATCCTAATCATATTCAAAATTATAATACTACCTGTTTATTTCCCTTCATTCTATTCTTCTTCCTATTTATCCTTTCTCCTTTCACCTTTTTTCCTTGGCAGCAGTATTTTGCTCTTGTCTACCATCTCCTCTGATCTGCCATCCTTTTTATTAGTCTTTATACCATCTTATGTTTAATCTCCTCCCTTCTTACCTGATGAGTGAGATAGATTTCTATATTCAACTGATTGTGTTAATTTTCTCTCTTTGCACCAATACAGATGAGAGTAAGTTTTAAGTGATGCTCATTGTCTATTTCTCATCTTTTCCCCTCCATAATAATAGTTTTTTCATTCCCCTTCATGTGAATTAATTTATCCCACTCTATCTCTCCCTTCCTTCTGTTCCAAGTGGATTTAATAAATTTACCTCTATTGAATCCTTTATGTTGTCTTTTTTTCTTTTTACCTATTTGCGCTTATTTTTGGTCTTGATATTGGAGGTCAAGTTTTTGATTTAGTTCTGGTCTTCTCCTTATGAAAGTTTGAAATATTTCTATTTTGTTGAATGACCATTTTCCCCCATGTTTAAAATAGTTGGGTAGATGATCCTTGGTTGTAGTCCTAGCTCCTATTCCTTCTGAAACATCATATTCCATGACCTTATATCTTTTTGTTACAGCTGGCAGGTCCTGTGTAATCTCAATTGCAACTTTCTGATATTTGAATTGTTTCTTTCTAGCCACTTGCAGTATTTTTTTTTCTTGTCCCAATAGTTACAAATTTGGCTATTTTGTTCCTTAGTATCCTTCTTTTGAGAACTCTTTTCTGAGGTCAGTGGATTCTTTCAGTGCCTATTTCACTCTGATTATAGAACATCATGGGGGTTTTCTTTGATAATTTCTTGAAAGATATTGTCCAGGTTTTTCTTTTGGTTATAGTTTTCAGATTATTCTAGGTAGTCTGATAGTGTATCTCTTGGATCTATTTTCCAGGTCATTTGTTTTTCCCATGAGGTTTTTTCATTTTTTCAATTTTTGAAATTTGTTTCACTGATTCTTGTTATTTCATGGAGTTCTTAGAATCCATTTGTCTGATTGAAGTTTTTAAGTGCTTTTTTTCCTCAATTAGCTATTATACTTTCCTTTTCATTTAGCCAATTGCATTTTAAGGAGTTTTTTTTTTTCTTTTCTGGATTTTTGTACCTCCTTTTCTATTTGGATAATTCTACTTTTTAAGCAATTTTCCAAGCTATTGGCACTTTCTTCATGATTCTCTTGTGTCACTCTCATTTCCTTTCCCAATCTTTCTTCTATCTTTCCTACATGATTTTTAACTCCTTTTTGAACTCTTCCATGAGTTCTTTTTAGGCTTGTGACCATTTTCCACTTATCTTTGGGATTTTGCACATAGATGTTTTGAAACTGTTGTTTTCCACTGAGTTTGTATCTTGATCTTCCCTGTCACAATAATAACTTTCTATGGCCAGATTCTTTTTTGTAGTTTTTCACCCCTTCTTCTCTCTTTTTCTTTCTTTCTCCTTCCCTCTCTCTCACTCTCTCTTTTCTTTTATCTTTTAAATATGAGTTTTTCTCCATGTGTAGGAGGAATATTCTCTCAGGTTTCTTGTGCCAATAGTTATATGTCCCAGCTATTTACCGTGCTGCACTGATGTTGTCCTGAGGTCCATGGGGAGCTCTCATGTCTGATGCTGACTGAGGTGGTGGAGTGATATGTGGCTGGTACAGTTGAAGGCTGCATGGATCTGATAGCTTTCCTGATGTTGAGCTATGGCTCTAGTGATGGTGTCTAGTATGTCACAGGTAGGGTGATGCTGTATTTTCTATACTACACAGAATCACATGTTGGTCTGGTGACTAGAAAATTCCGAATTGCCTGAGGCTATTCTGAGGTTCCAGAAAGTCTGGCTGCTGAAGGATGCCCAATTGCTGAGAGTTACCCAGTGATTCCTGGAGCAAATAAAATTCTTGGAACTAGAATCCACAGGCTCCACTGGTTTTGCTAAGGCACATGCGGAGAAAAAACATGCTGATGTTGGCTTTTGTCTGCTCCACCACTCTAGAGCTCAGAATCTTCTGCTGATTTTCTGTGGTGTAGGTGTCTGACATTTTGTTAGAAAGCTTCTTCTCTTGGACTTACTCCCCCTGCCCCTTAGTGGAATAAGGGGATTCCTTCTACTCATTCTCCAAGTTTCCTGAACCAAAAGATTGTTTCAACTTTTCTCCTTGATGTTTCTGGCTCTACCAAGATCTGTCTTGAGTCATTATTTTATGGTTTCCGGAAGGTGAACATGGGAAGATTGCAGTGATTTATTACATACTCCCTCTCCTCTTACTTTATTCTCAAAAACTAATGATGTGGCTTCAACTTTATCATTCCAATAAAACTTCTCTCTCCAACATTACTAATAATTAGTCAATAAATTCAATATCCCTTTTCAATACTCATTTTCTATTACCTCTGTGAAACCTTTGCCACTTTTTATTATTCTCTCCTCCTTGATGCTCTTTTTTCTCTAGTTTTTCCACATACCACTTTCCTCAGGTTTTTCCCCTGTCTGACTGCTCCTTTATTTTTCTCTTTTGCCAAAATTTCCTCTAGATCATTTCTTCTAGCTATAGGTGTCCCTTACAATTTTGTTCTGGGTCATCTCATGTCCCTCTATTCTATTTCACTTAGTACTCTCTTCAACTCTTAGATTTAATTACTGTCTCTACTGATTATTCTCAAAGCTATCCATTCTGCCTAAATCTCTCAAATAATTTGTGTGCCTACATCTCCACCTGCTTTTGAAATATTTTTAATTGAATGTCCAGTAGACATCTTAAACTCACTGTTTCCAAAATAATATTCATAATCTTTTCTTCTGAATTCTCCTTTTTTAGATACCTTCCCTATTATTATAGAAGAATACACCATTCTCCCGTTGCCTCAGTCTAACGATGTAGAATCATCTTGGATTCATCACAATCTCTCATACTCTCATATCCAATCTGTTGCCAAAGCCTAGAGATTTTATTTTTTCAATCTCTCTCTCTCTTATGCCCACTTCTCTACTCTAATACTGCCATTACTCTAATTCAAATCCTTTTTATCTCATGAGTCTGGACTAATATCATAGACTATTAATGAATATGTCTTTCTCTCCCCACATCAATCCCTCATCCACCCAATCACTAAAGTGATCTCCCTAAAACAAAGGTCGGCCAACTCTTTATTCAGTAAAGAAAATGGCTCACTAGTGCCCCCAAGATCATATATAAAACATCGTGTTTGGCATTTAAAATCTTTTATAACCTAACTCCTTCCTAACATTACAGTCTTTTCATAGTTTGCCCCTCAACATGCATTCTTCAAAGCAGTGACAATGGCTTCTTGGCTGTTCCATGGAGGAGATACTCCATTTTTCAGTTCACAGCATCTTTTCCTGGCTGTCACTTATGCCTGAAATGCTCCCTCTTCCACAACAACTACTAATCTCCATGAATTCCAAGATTCCAACTAAAATTCTATCATCTGCAGGAAATCTTCTCAAACCCCTCTTAATTCTAGTACCTTCTCTATGTTTATCTTGTATTTATTCTGTATCTAGTTTTGTGTTGTTTGTTTTTGAAGGAGGTGGAATTATATTTGTTTGTACATTGTCTTCTCCATTAGATTGCAAGTTCTTTAAGAGCAGTTTGTATCTTATCTTGAACATTTTAGAGAATTAAAGTTTTTGGAATGACTGATATGCATCATTAACAGGAGAATTTTAGATTGTATGGAGAGACAGAGAGAAACAAAGACAGAAAGAAAAAAAGAGTGAGGGAGAGAATGCAGGAGGGAAGATAGAGACAGAGACAGAGAAAGAGACAGACTCAGAGGCAGAGAAAGACAGAGGCAGAGAGAGACACAGAGAGGGGAGAGGGAGAAACAGAGATAGATAGAGACATAGACAGAGAGAAAAACAGAGACAGAGACAGAGACAAACAGACACACACACACACAGAAAGAGAGAGAGAGAGAGAGAGAGAGATGAAAAACCACATTATTGCATAGAAAGACTCTATTTAGAGATTCCTAAAAGTCCTGAGAATGTGAAACAGGTCTCTAAGATTCTGTGGGAGAGCTCAGAGGAAACTGTTCTCAAAATGGTGACTTAAAGAGGAGTGCTCACTGATCATAGTTGGAGTTCCCATTGTTAGTCTTCATAGTTAGTCTTCAAGTATCCATATTATAAACACAACTATAGCAAACTCACTAGTATGTTTGTGGTTTGAAGAAATGCCTAAAAATTGGAAGGTATTATTTGAAAATACTACCAATTAAACCCATTCAATCAACTCGATGTTAGGATTCTTACAAGGTGCTAAGTAAGTGGAATGAGGAGACAGTAGTTAAATCTAGTTTAGCATTGATTTAATCCTACAACAAATAATGGTTTCCTAGTGATATGATGATTGATGTATACTCAGTGTACAGCATATAAGCAAGAAGCTCTCAGGGCCAGACACAGAAGCCTACTAGAAGCTCATTTAGAGGGAGCTAGAGGCAGAAGCTGGCAGAAGCAAAGAACTAGCGGCAGGAGCTCTTGGAACCAAGGAGAGAGATAGGCCTCAGAAAGCTAACTGGGCCCCAGGAAGGAGACAAGACTTTGAAGGAGATAATAAAGGATTTGGACTTAAACTCCTGGCTGCATTTGGGGTGATTAGTGAAACTGAAATGAAGGTTGCTCCCAGAAGTCCCCCAAGAAACCTGCTTCCAGAAAATATTATATTTTAGAGAAGAATATTACAAACTCTGATTAAAAAAAAAAATCAAAGTCATCTACTTAGTGCAGTGGATAGAGTACCAGTTCTGAAGTTAAGTGGATCTGAGTTCAAATCTGATCTCAGACACTTACACTTCCTAGCTGTGTTATCCTGGGCAAGTCACTTAACCCCTACTGCCTCAGCAAAACAAACAATAACAGCAACAACATAACAAACCCTCAAAAGTGGAGAATGCATTTGTGGATAAGAAAAGGAAAGAAATAAAGTATCGGAGAGTGGGGGGGAATAGAGATTAATCCCTGATGAATTGCTCATGAGGAAAAAGACATCAAGAAAAAAAAGCAATTTTCTTCCTTTTCTATCAGCAGACTGGTCCTAAAATCAGGAACACCTGAGTTCATATCCATCTCAGATATTTACTATTTCCTAACTTTCTGGGCAAATCACTTAACCCCAATTGCTTCAGAAAAAAAAAAAAAAGGCTGTGTTGGAATTTCTCAAATAATCAAATCTCACATGTTTTCTGGCTTTAAACCTTTCAATTAGAAAAGTTGCCAAAAGCTCAAAGGAGTGCTTCCTTACATGTACAATGAAGAATATCAGTATTTTTAATTACATAGTTTTAATGTATTATCAAATAAGTTTCACCTCTACAATGTGGCCAAATTTGATTTTTTTACTTTTTTAGTGTATTACTGAAGATGGTTTGCTCTTCCTAAAAAAAGAAAAAATATATTTTGTTGACTATAACTTATTTTAGCATTTTAAATGTAATTTTAATTTAGACCCCTAATGTATTTTTTCAAGTACTCTTATTTTAAAAAATAGATTCTTAAGAGTAAGCAATCATTAGATTATAGCTATAAGAATATATATGTGTTTATAAATATACAATTAGACATTTTTTCTTTTATTTTAGTCTTTTCTTCACTCATCATTTATTCACCAATCATTTCATTCTTTTGCCCAAGAATGTTATCATTTCACCTTTTTTTAAAAAGTCATAAAATGGTCCATTAAATGTTTAGGTCAAGAACTATAGAAAATAAATATGTTCATGATGCAGTACGCAGTATGAATTGAGAAGATTAATTTATAATCAGGAAGCAATCAATGAACGTTAATCAATATAACCTGTGTAAACTACATTGAAAAGTCAATTGCTCACCCTATCAGAAATTGATTTGATGAATGTAATTTATTAAGAAACCTAATTTCTGGGCATTGCTTCATGCTCTTCTGGACTCAAATTTCATCTATGGTTTGTTAACTAATCAGTGATCTTAAAATCATCAGTAGGATATCATTATTTAGAAAATTTAGTTATTTAACATCAAGTTTAATGTTATAAAACTCTATTTATCAGAAGCAAGTGGTAGTCATTAGTGTTGGTGGCAGGCTTCAAGACTTGAGAGGCAGTGGTAGCCAGGCAGCAGATTGCTGGACTATGTATGAAAAAGCTGAAAATGGAGCAAATTTAGACTGACCAAGAGTTTTTGATTCAGATCATTAAGAAACTAACACAGATCTATGTATTTTTCTTATTCAAAATTTCATGGCACCAATATTTTTGTACAGACTGTTATTTATGTGTGTCACTGAAAGTCCAGAACAAATCTCTCAAGAAAAACATGTAAAATTAGTGACATGCTTTATTGAAAATAAAGAAAATGAAAGAAGAATAAGAATCTCATAGCTGCTCAGACAGCTCATGTAGAGCTTACATCTCTCTCTCTCTCTCTCTCTTTCTCTCTCTCTCTCTCTCTCTCATTCTCTCTCTGTCTTTCTCTCATACACACACACACACACACACACACACACACACACAAATGACATGTTATTATAAAACTCAGAAAATGAGCCAAGTACTGTTATCCTAGATGTTCTACTTGTAAAAGAGTGCGACAAAAAAAAAAAAAAGAAAGATTTTCCACTGTTAAATAAGAGAAGTTGTTACAAGTAAAAAGCAAATGTCTGAATCCAAAACTCAAACAAGCAAAACCATGAAACTATACATCTCTTTACTATTGCAATTTATGAATTTGAATCTAATAACAGCCTCATGGTGAATTCTTATTCCATGCTATTTAGAGTGATTTGGCCAGGAAGAAGAGAGATTAATGAATCATCAATGAACAAAACAATGAAAATACAGGTGTCAATAAATAACTTCCAGCTAGAGGAAAACAAAACGTTTCAAATTTGAAGATGGACAAAAGACTTTTGCTGCATATATTACTATATTTTATAAAAACAAAAACAGGCATTTGAAGCTTCTAGAGAGTATAAAATAGTCATTCAGAAAATGGAAGAAAGGCCTATTAATAAGAAAAAGCAATATGAAAAATATTCTTGATGGAAAAGGACCTTGCAGTTCACTTTTTATTGAACAGAAGGTGTCAATGATAAACCTATACCTCTTTTGGCAAAAACTCTTGCAAACAGAAATTGAAGGAGTTCTCCAAAAGAAAATAAACCTAGCAATGTTAAGTTATCTCAGAATATAGTTATGAAAGAATCTTTATCTACGGATCTTCACACAAACAAAAAAGATATTTTAAATACATCCAAAGAAATAATTACAAATATCTTACCAGTTCTTTTATAACAATACAGGACATCAGATTGAAGCCAGAGATGACTCACATTGTACTTGGTGCATGCTGAATTGCCACAAACTTTAGAGTTTCCTCAAACATTTTAAACTCTCACAGTAAATTTACCTTCAATTATGTGTATCATTCCAGAGGTGCTAGAAGAGATGTGTCTATCAATTAATGGTATGATGGCTCCTATATAGAAATTGCTCAGGATATTCACTGTCAAACTCAATTTACCTTTAGTTGTAATGGGACAGTAAAGAGAAGACCTATCATACACATTCTTGTATGTAGTCCAAAACATGCCAACGCAAGCATATCTGAATTTTTTGAATCTGAAAATGGAGATATATAAAAACAGCAATGAATATGCAGCAGTGGCTTCAAATTGGTTCTATTCATACTTGTTTACCATTATGTCCACACAAAATAGAAGCAGATAGTGAAGATGAAAAGGATCCTGAATGGTTAAGAGAAAAAAAAAAACACATTACTCAAATTGAAGAATTTTCTGATATCAATGAAGGAGAGAAAGAAGTGATGAAATTATGAAATCTACATGTCATGAAGCATGGGTTTATTGCTGACAATCACATGAATCATGTCTGTATACTATTTGTAGAGAATTATGGACAGAAAATCATTAAGTAAAATCTCTGTCGAAACTTCATGCTTCACCTGGTCAGCATGCATGACTTTAATCTCATTAGCATAATGTCAATAGACAAAGCAGTTACAAAGCTTTGGGAAATGCAGCAGAAATTAGACAAAGGAGAAGCTGTCCCCTACCCCCAATGAAGAGTCAACTGAGGAGCAAAATGGGACATAAATGGATATAGTAATATTTACCCAGGGGAGAAAATTTCAGATACTGACATCATTTCAGGGGTTTCAAATAATACAAAAGGAAAAAAAAAAGAAAAGACAAAATTCTGAAAGAAAATGTTAATCCCGTATTATGGACAAACACTAAAAAAAAAAAAATCCTGGGGAATATACTTACTAGGAAGAGCTTCTGTTCCATTTTACTAACAAATAAGTTGCAACCAGGCACTGTTAGATGAAGTTAATGATTTCGACAAAGACTTCGTATTAGAGTTCATTTGACTTCATTATGCAAGTTATAAAGGTATACTGATATTAGTGATATCATTACAAATTCTCTATTTTGAACATTAAGAACAATACATGATAAAAAGCTTTTTGTAATTTGAGTGATTAATGCCTTATGAAACCTATTGAATTGATAATATTTTAAAAAATATAAATTTTTAAAACTATGTATCCTCTTCATATTTCATATTTCATATTCCCTTACTTGTCACTATGAGCCTAATTTGTATATATTTTATACATATATACATATATATATATGTAAAATTTGTAAAGTTTACTTTGTTGTTTTACGGAGAGAGAAAAAGCTAAAATAATTACATTTGGGGCAAAATTAGTACATTGGGAAAACATTAATAAATTATGTATTATATGCCCTGGCAATTAAACAAAGCTTTATTTGGCATTTAAAGATATTAAAGAATACTATAGATCTAATCAGGATCAAGTATTAATGCTGTGAATATAGAAAACACTCTGAGTCTAAGAATTGACACACACTAGAAAGTGAAATCCTTAGAATAAGGAAATTTTGAATATTCTCTAGAAAACCCTCTACTTGAAACTATGTCTCTTATCAACTCTGGAATCAATAAATCAATAAAGACATTAGTAGAGGTGGAAGTAAGGCCCTTAACAGAGCATTAAAAAAGGACACAGAAAAGGGAGTCTATTCCAGAAATGTAAAAAAAAAAAAAAATCCTTCTTGACTTAACAAGATTCTTGTCCAAATCAAAGCAGTGACATGACTGTTTTATTCTGATCTTTTAAGGTTCCTTTAATCCATTAAAACACACACACACACACACACACAATATAGAAGTTATATATTTTCTCAATTCATTGATCTTAATATTCTCTTAATACGTATGGTCTAAGCACCTTTCAGACAAGATAGAATAGATTTAAAAGAAAATGGAGTTTTTAGGTTTTAACCTAACCCTGAGTATGCCTGCCATCCAGCTAGTAGCCTTCTGATACCATTTCTAAAAAGTCAAATATTTTCATCATTATTGAGGAAACAAACATTATTTGAGTATTATCTTTTTCTCACTCCAACTTACAAGATGAAAAAAGAATAAAAAAAAAGAAAAAACAATTCAATGTAGACAGACAAAAGGGTTAGAATTAGGGTTAAACATCAGAGATTTTGTTGATATAAAAATCTCTTGGGTGAAGAAATACCTAATATCAAAACAACATGATACTTTTTTTCAGCCACATATCATCTAGAACACTGAATAGGAAAGGGTTTTTTTTGGGATCATACAGTCATTGTATGTCAGAGACTGGACACTAAGTCTTTCTTTCTGGCTTGAAGGCATATTCACTATTCTTCACACCATTACTAGCATTACATTCTATTAATATTTTGTGGAAGAAGTTGAGGTATATTTAGATCTGCAAATTTATTTATAAAGAGCATACTCTATAAAAAAAGAACATAAAATTGTTTTGTGCAATGTGAAATGTTATAATATACAATTACATATTATATATTATATTAATTCATATTCATTATATAATTTGCTTATTGTAATGTATTATATATATTATAATGTTATATATAATATAAAAATTATTTCCCAATGCAAATATTTTATATGAAAAATAATACTATTCTACTAATAAATATTTTAAAGAGCAGTTTGGGTACTAAGGGGTTAAGTGGTACACTCAGTTTAGGTCAGAGGCAGAACTTAAACCCTGATTTTGATGATTATGAGGCTAACTATCCACTATAGTTTGCCTTCTCTCTTCTTTTAATATAAAGAATTGTAATTTTATAGAAATACTTTTATTTTCTTTTCTAATTTTAAAGTTAGAGTATCAAATACTCTTGTGTGACACAGAGTCATGAGTTGAACAATAACAATATTCCTGTAAGTAAACTTTGAATAACTCCATTACTCATGATCTAAATATGGGCTAAGGAATGGATATAGCAGAAGTTCAAAACTATTCTCTCTTGATGCATAAAAAGCAATCTATATAGCAATATATTTCCTGGATTTGTTTCCCAGGAAAACCACACACTTTTCCACAACCAGTACTTCCCATGTATAATCTCACCACCTGGATATGGACAAGTCAGACATTCCATAATCATTGCATTGTTAATAGGAGAGAAACTCAGCTGGTTCACTGAACCAAGTGAATGGCTAACAGGTGGAGTGGAGGCTTGGGGCATTTTAGAGAGTCTTTATAATAGATATCCTAAAATTCTCAATGCAGTTTTTAGTTATTAAAGCTCAAAACTGAACTAAGACTGTTGAACAGTAGAATATGAAGTATTAGGGAGTTATTCATTAAAGATAATGTGAATAAATAAAATTCATAAAGGAATTTTGCATTATATGTTTTCATATATTAAACCCAGAAACCGGCTAGTTGTCATTGCAGGGACAATGTTATCATTGCTTTAAAAAGCAAAGCCAAATGATAATCAATTGTTAAGGCAGGATCAAAAATTTTCTTCATATCAAATGAAAAAAGTCCATTGTTGAGTTTAAACAAATGAAATTATGATGCTGTCATTGAATTAAAAAAAAAAGTTTATTCCCTTTTCTCCTAATATAGTATAGTGGATAAAGGCCTTGGATAAAAGCCTGGGTTCAAATCCTGGCTCTTACAATAACAAGATATGTGAGTTCTTTTATCAACTGACTCACAGGCTCAGGACTATGTTTCAATTTAATAAAAAGTCTTTTTTAATAAGTTCATTATTTTCATCTTGAATTATCATTTTCTCTGTACTTTATTAATATCACTTAGCACTTTCAAATGATCCAGTTTCTCCATGTAAGCCTTATAATAGTTACTTTATATTTTTACAAAACTCACATGATACATATATAAAATTGAGTATATACTTAATATAAAATAATTACTCTTTTATGAGAAGGTGAAGGCAACTAATAAATATTGTGCACATAAATATGTACAATTCTGATCAACAAGAATGAAAAAAAGGAATAAAATCTGTTTCTAAGGAAAATCTAAGTGCTTTTTTTTTCTAGAAGTTAAGCATAAAGCAATAGAAATAATATATCTTTTCTGAACCTGCACCATAGAACTCTGATGTATTTATACTTAGGTACCTTCTGCAGATATCAAAATGGGTCCTTTTCTCAACTACCTAATATCTATTAATGATTTCATTCTTCTGATCTTCTAGGCTAAAAATGAGCAATCATATTTCTGTGTTCCCTCTCCATCACCTATAATTTCCCTATCACTGTCTTCTTGTTTCATCCTTTAAAATGTCCTAAATGTATACTTGATTAAGAGTATTTTCCAGAGAATTCACAAAAGGCAAGTACTCAAATGGTAGTCAAAAGAAATGCTACATGGACACACTCAAGGTCTCTCTGAAGAATGTTGGAATTGATCACATAACATGGAAAACATTGGCACAGGATCTCCCATCATGGTGTTCCCTCATTAAAGAAGTTATTGTATTTTATGAGCAAAGTGGAATTGAAGTAGTTCCAAAGAAACATTATTTGTGCAGATTTAGAGAATCCATCCCAATTGCTCCCATGGACTAATTGTGTCCAACTTATGGTATATTGGGGCTTCTTAATTTTTTTACATTCATGATCTCTTTTCTCCTGAAAAATTTTTACATAACCCATAACTTTGGGTATATATATATACACACATATATATACATATATATATATATATGAAATAGGTATACATATAAAATATTTTTCTGATAATAAATCATAATTTCAAAACTCCCACAATCAATTAAGTTATTTTATATGGGGTCATAACCAAGTATAAGAAGCTTTGTGGTAGAGCATTCTAAGATCATAATAGTATGATCAGTCACAGTCAGACATACTCTAACTTGATGTCATTTTGTTCTTCACAAGGGTGAGAGACAGATAAAACCAACCAACCAATCATCTACAACATTCTACTGCTTCTCTACTAGACTTGTCATAAATGTTTTGTATCTTTATTGTTCCAGCAGCTTCTTCTTCCCATCTTGGTTAGCTTTTGCCTTCTCCGTTAAGTTCTATATCTAATCACTAATCTGATCTTTTAAATTATCATTTTCATCATTTCACTCCTTTATTGATAAATATAAATATCTCTTTGTGATGGGCTGAGGCTTGAGTTGATGCACTGAAGTCCCAAGCATGTGAGGCTAAATAATAATTGGACCATATTCTAGTAATATATAAGCTTGGAGAAAGAATGGCCCCTGCCCACTCTTTGTGAAAGTCCTGATGTTTTGTATAGGAAATGACGATTTTGGTGGGTGGAAGCAGGGGAGTGGAAAGGGAAGTGGAAAGAGAGACTGCTGGCTGGTGTCTTGACATAGCTGCTCACATTGCTATCGTGACGTCCTTCACCTCAGATCCCCCTTTGCTAGCTGGCTTCCTGTCGCAGCTCCCCATATTGCTATCACAATCCTTCTTCACCTCTAATGAGAATAAAGATCGAAGATTTTTCCCTTAATCTGAATTCCTGACTCCGGCTGACTTTAAATATGTGGTCATCACATCTCTTTCTTGCCTTATCTGATTCCAGAAACTTTGTTATTATTGTTCACTTGTTTCAGTCATGTCCAACTAATTCTTCATGACCTCATATGTGGCTTTCTTGGCAAAGATAATGGAATGATTTCCCATTTCTTTCTCTACCTTATTTTTGCCAATGATGAAACTGAGACAAACAGCCTTAAATGACTTGTCCAGGGTCACACATCAAGTAAATGTATGAGCCCAGATTTGAACTCAGGAAGATGAGTCTTCCTGATGCCTGTGATAACAGTATGTCCACAACTCTCCTAGCTCCCTCAACATCCTTTATCTGGTTTCAAAAAAACAAAACTTGACTTTATTTCCAATATTATTTAGTATATGATCTTAGCTCTTGTCAGGCTACTCTTCTTACTTTCCTCCAACTAGATCAAGCTTATTTTTTACTTTTTCTTATTCTCTTCTCCCTTCTAGGAAAGTTCACCTTTATTTTGTCCACTTCTATATATCATAACCTATTTTACAAGGGATAGCAGATCTAGTCCTTACTCCCCTAGGGATCTCTATGGGTACTTTAGCCCATCACATTTTTGGTCTCATTAATTGCAGTATATTGTTAAAGACATAATTATTCTTTAAAGATAAATATATGTTTGAATTTTGTCTCACTGACAAATCATAATTTATTTGTTTCCAGATTTATTTGATAACATCTTATATTTTTTTAAAAATTATAATCCATCCCTGCTACATGCATATATGTATAAATTGATATCTATGCTATATATATTATGCAAACATATTATACACATTATGAAATAGACATTTAAAAGGATGAGGTAAAGGTGAATAAATATATTTTTAAAATTATTTATTAGTAACAATCCCTTTTTGTTTCAATAAATATTATTAATGATCATATTTTAGTCAGAGCAATGTGATCGAATATGCTTCATTATTTTTGAAGCATCCTTGTGTATGTCCTGAGGGATAGAATGGAATTTTAAATAATAATTGCTTGTTTGTAATTAATTCTTCAGTTAATTTGATCAATGTAGCTAGCCAAGCAAGTGAATTTCTACTTTTAAGATAGTTTTAAAATTGAAAGATACACAGAAAAACCATCAAATAGTGGTGCATAACTTCTGAGAAAGAATCATGTTTTTTCTGTGTCTGGATGGAAAATTATGTTAGCAATTATGTGAAGGATGAATTGTTGTGGGTAGAGACATAGAAACTAGAGGTAGTGGTTAATTAAGAGGCTATTGTTAAAATTCAAAGGAGAGATGATGGAAGTCTTAACTTGGGTGTTAAGTGGTTGTATCAGGAGACATAAAACAAATATTAGAGACTAAAAGGCCAAGATTTGGAGTAAGTAAAAGTAAGTAATGTTATAAATTATATAGTTTATATGTGTGTGTATAACAATATGCATATATAAAATGTTGTAAACTTGAATGTTTGACACTCTATATGACTGAACTAGACTTCTGATCTCTCTGATGTTTAATCCAAGCTTCCTCTTCTTGCTTTTAACATAATTCTTCATTCTTAATGTGCTACAATCTACTTTTGTCTATCACAAACTTAATACTTTCTTCTCCATTAATTAAAATGGAGCCTCCAAATTCGGACTTGTTAGAAATAATACTCTTGACAATGAAAATCAGATATCAAAGAAAATTTATTAAAGAAGAATCTTAAGGAATCCTCTTCAGGTTTCTGGCCAGAAATGGCTCCCACTCCTCGGGAAGAGGGAGCACTGAGTACAGAAATGGGGGAACCTTTATACTTAATCAGTGATGCAGCCCCTCCCTTCAGAGAACAGATTGGTCCATTTCATCCAGGTCACACTCTTTCTGATATGCCCACTATGTTTTCCTTTAATATGTATAAAACGTATTCCTCTCCCCCATCATATATCCCATATTCAAAAATGGCAGAAAACTCCTCCTCTAGGGTGTGTTGTTTAATATTCAATTAGCCTATTAAACAAGGTCAGTAGTGATTTGGTCAAATCAGGTCATTGACCCTAACTGGTTTGGGCTGGATGGGTAGTTATCTTAAGTTTGTGGTTTTCTCAAAATCGCAAGATTCTTTCTGATTGTCTGAATCTACCTGTACCTTCTTAGCCTCCCAATTCCTTGTTTATTCAAGGCTTCTATTGATCACTTAATTGTTCTGTGAATCCTAATCTTCCTTAACCTCTCACATTCTAAAAACCTCTTGGTCAGTGGTACCCACTATCCCATACTACCTCAAAGCTTGCAATACTGTGAAAATACAACTTTTCAGCATTTCTCACATTATCTACCATGACAGGACCAATGTGTCACATAAAGAAGTGGAAATAGAATTAAAGAAATAAATGATGGGAATTGGTGTTGGACTAGAAGGATATATACAGGGGAGGCAAAATTATTTTAAAGGCATCTAAATATGCAATCTTAAGACAACTTAAAAAAGGAAGAAAAAAATCCCTAAAATTATTGTTATTGCAATGAGTGATTGCAAGATTATAAGTAGCTAGTTATCCATATAGAGTCTTATCCAGAGCCTGAAACAATCCCAGAAGTTGCAACTTTGAAAGAATGACTTTTTTGTGTTTTTTTTTTTTGTTTGTTTCTTTGTTTGTTTGTTTTTTTTGGCACAGATATCAGAAGTCAGATTTGCCTCCAATTTTTATTCAATCGTTTTAAGTTCCTCCCTTCTAGTAGAAGAACCATTTTTCTTAGAAAATCTCTGACTCTAACAAGCACTACATCACAATTAGAATTCTGTTTCTATATTGGAAACTGAGTGTTTGCCCATCAATTGGAGAATGGCTGAATAAAATGTGATATATAAATGTTACGGAATATTATTGTTCTGTAAGAAATGACTGGCAGGATGATTTCAGAAAGGCTTGGCCATACTTATATGAATTGATGCTGAGTGACATTAGCAGGATCAAGAGATCATTATATACTTCAACAACAATACTATATGATGATCAATTCTTGTTGGAATCTTTACAAACTGCTAACTAATTAGAGTTGATCTAATATTACAAGAAGATGTTTTGGGCAGAACCTGAAACAAGGTACTAAGTAGAACTAATTAGTACAATGCTTGTGTTTGCACCTTTACTCATTGGAGTTCACAAGTATGCCAGCTCCACAAAGTAAACTTTGTACCTTTGTGAGTTCACACCTCCCTTGAAGCTCTTTGGGCCAGAGAGCACTATGGGAGAAAACCCATAATCCCTCTCTCTCATATCCCACAATTCCTCCCTCTTGGATAAAAGAAACAGACAGAGGCTCTCGGTCAGATTTCAGTGGAGTTACACCAGAAGCCCTCTCTCCAAGGCAAGGCAAGAAAGAATATATATTCCACTTGGCTGGCTGGTCGCAGAAGAGAGTTCAGCTGTATTAGAGAGGAGTTGGTGGCTGGGCTCCTGCACGCCCCCCACTGAGACCAAGCTGGTCTGAAAGACTCACCAGAAAGCTAGCCGAGCCCCAAGTGAAGGAGACAAGAGATTCATTCCATCTCTGTGTTGGTGGAGGCTGAAGAAAGCAGAGGCAGAGGCTGAAGAACAAAACCCTAGATTTTGGAGACATCCGGAGGGCTCTAAGCTAAACCGGCTGTGTTTTGAGAAGAACAAGAACTCCAACATTTGAACCACAACATTTTGGCGCCCAACGTGGGGCGCCAAAATGTGGTGAGTTCAAATGTGGGGTCCCTGTTCGGGCGTCAAAATACTGGAGTTCTTGTTCTTCTCAAAACACAGCCAGTTTAGCTTAGATCCCTCCAAATATCTCCAAAGGTTCTGTACTTTAGCCTCTGCCTCTGCTTTCTTCTGCCTCCAACCAGCACAGAGATGGAATGAATCTCTTGTCTCCTTCACTTGGGGCTCGGCTAGCTTTCTGGTGAGTCTTTCAGACCAGCTTGGTCTCAGTGGGGGGCGTGCAGGAGCCCAGCCACCAACTCCTCTCTAATACAGCTGAACTCTCTTCTGCGACCAGCCAGCCAAGTGGAATATATATTCTTTCTTGCCTTGCCTTGGAGAGAGGGCTTCTGGTGTAACTCCGCTGAAATCTGACCGAGAGCCTCTGTCTGTTTCTTTTATCCAAGAGGGAGGAATTGTGGGATACGAGAGAGAGGGATTATGGGTTTTCTCCCATAGTACTCTCTGGCCCAAAAAGCTTCAAGGGAGGTGTGAACTCATAAAGGTACAAAGTTTACTTTGTGAAGCTGGCATATTTGTGAACTCCAATGAGTGAAGGTGTAAACACAAGCCTTGTATTAATTAGTCCTACTTAGTACCTTGTTTCAGGTTCTGCCCAAAACATCTTCTTGTAAGATTAGATCAACTCTAATTAGTTAGCAGTTTGTAAAGATTCCAACAAATTTTGATGGATGTAGCTCTCTTCAACAATGAGATAAACCAAATCAGTCTCATTTGTTCAATAATGAATAGAACTAGCTACACCAAGCAAAAGAACTCTGGAAAATTAGTGTGAACCACTACATAGCATTTCCAATCCCTCTGTTTTTGTCCACCTGCATTTTTGATTTCCCTCACAGGTTAATTGTACATCATTTCAAAGTCAGATTCTTTTTGTACAGCAAAATAACTCTATGGACAGGTATACATATATTGTATTTAACATATACTTTAACATATTTAGCATGTATTGTCTACCTGCCATCTAGGGGAAAGGAGGGAGGGAAGGAGGGGAAAAACTGGAGCAAAAGGTTTTGCAATTGTCAATGCTGAAAAATTACCCATGCATATATCTTGTAAATAAAAAGCTATTAAAAAAAAAAAAGAATTGTTTCTATGACTTTCCTGGAACTCCTTCATCAAGGATCACCAGTCATATACCATTGATTAAATCCTACCGACTTTTAATGACCTCATTATCCTTGGCTGTTCTATTGTCTTTAACACAATTGACCACTTCATCCTTCCAAATCCTTTCTCATCTTTTGATCTCACAGATGTTATATATATATATATATATATTTAATTTTTCAATTTTTAAAAAATTATCAATAATATTTTACTTTTCAAATATATGTAAAGATAATTTTTAATGTTCATTTTTGCAAAACTTTGTCTTCCCAATTTGTTATCCCTCATTTCCTTGCCTCCTTCCTCCACAATACAGCAAGCAATCTAATATAATTCAAACACACACAATCCTTTTAAACATATTTCCTTACTTGCCATGTTGTGCAAGAAAAATCAACCCAAAGGTTGGGAGGTGGCAGGGGAGACGAGAAAGAAAAATAAACAAACAAAAAAAGTGAAAATACTATGCTTCAATACATATTCAGTATTCAAAGTTCTCTCTCTATTTGCAATTGTCATTTTTCATCCCAAGTCCTTTAGAATTATCTTGAATCTTTGCATTAATGAGAAGAGCTAAATCTATTACAGCTGATCATCACATAACCTTGCTGTTACTGTGAATAATGTTCTGATGGTTCTGATCACATCACTTAGCATCAGTTCATGTAAGTCTTTCCAGGCTTTTCTATTCATTATTTTTTATAGAACAATAAAATTCCATTTATATTATAGATTACCATAACTTATTCAGACATTCCACAATTCATGAGCTTCCACTCAATTTCCAATTCCTTGCCACTACAAAAAGAGCTGCTAAAAACATTTTTGCCCATGTGGATCCTTTTTTATGATCTCTTTGGGATACAGATTCAGTAGTGATACTGATGGATCAAAGAGTATGCACAGTTTTATGGGTCTTTGGGCATAATTCCAAATTGTTCTCCAGAATCATTTCAC
This sequence comes from Antechinus flavipes, assembly GCF_016432865.1. Taxonomy (NCBI): domain Eukaryota; kingdom Metazoa; phylum Chordata; class Mammalia; order Dasyuromorphia; family Dasyuridae; genus Antechinus; species Antechinus flavipes. Next base: position 115,157,756 of record NC_067400.1, on the reverse strand, counting down.
AACTCCACCAAAAATGCATTAGTTCCAGTTTTCCCACATCCCCTCCAACATTTATCTATCTTTTCCTGTCATTTTAGCCAATCTGATAGATATGAAATGGTACCTCAGAGTTTTTAAAATTAGCCTTTCTGTAATTATTAGTGATTTAGAGCATTTTTAATATGATTATAGATGATGTCATATTCTCTTGATTATCTACCTTTACTATCTTAAAAAAAAATTCTGTCTCCCTCATTAGCCCTTTCATTTTTTTGCTGATCCCTCAAGGAAAGGGTGTTTAGTGAGTTTTTGTTCATGACCCTTCTTCTCTATTTGTATTTTTCCTTTGGGAATCCCATTCATTCAAATAATTGTATCAGCTCTATGAAGATTGCTTCTCAATGTATGTTATCACTTCTGATTCTTCTTATAAGGTCTAGACAGTCTAGGTATCTCAAATTGCATCTATACTATATCTATCTTTCCATTTTATATGATCCCAAAAGCTAAAGGAAAGTGAAAAATAATTCCTCAAAAATATTTGAGGATCCTTTTACTGAACTGTGAGAATAATTTAATCTTAGTTCTACATATTTCTTCATTCTGTTGAAAAAATATGAATATTTAAGATTTATTGATGTATTAGGTTCTTGTTAGTTCTTATGCTAGCATATCCACAATAAATGAGTTAAAGTGACCAAAGACAAATGACTATACTATCCTAAGATAAAAATCAATCAATCAACTTCTATTAAGATTTTTATATTAAATTACTACATGCCAGGCACTGATCTAGGCAATTGAATATAGAAACAAAAATGAAACATCCCCTGATGTCAGTGAAGACAACCTGTATAAATAGAAATATGCAAATATATACATGTGCATATATGTATATGTACATGTATGCACATATACATATTTATTAAACAAATTCAAGGTAATTTAATGGACACAGGAACTAGCAGCTTTGCAATAAAGAAAGGCTTCACGAAGCAACTTTGAAAATACAAATTTTAAAAGGTAGGAGTGAAACTGGAGCTGATTCCGGGAACTATGAACAGTCTGTGTAAAATCACAGAGATGGGAAATGAACTGTTATATGTGGAGAGCACAAGAAGGGTATTTTTCTGAACTATGGAATGCATGAGCAGGAGTAATGAGTAATAAGCTTGGAAAGAAATGTCATAGCCATATTGTTAAGGGTCCTAAATGCCAAAGAGGGGGTTGTGTTTGATTCTTACACAGAGTAAGGTGTCATTATGATTTATTAATGAAGGGGAGGGTGATATGGTCAAACTTATGCTTTGGTTATCAGTTTGGCAGCTGTATGAAGCATGGATTAGAGAGGGGAGAAAATTCAGTTAAGCAGAGTAATGAGAAAATTTTGTAATAGCCTGATACAGAAATGATGAGGAGTGGAACTAGAGTAATCTCTTTGAGAGTGAAGGGGATGGAACAGCTTAGAGAAATGTTCTTGAGATAGAATTGAGAAGACTTGACAACTAGTCATTGATTGGTTATGGAAAGTAAAGAAAAATAAAAAGTTCAGGATGATTCTGATCTGATAGTGAATTTTCGAAGAGAATTAAAAGGGAGACATGGAGGGAGAGAGAAGATGTTTTCTTTTGGACACAAATTTAAGATGCTTCTGAGACATCCAGTTTGAACTATCCTATGGGCAGTTGACATGAGTAAAGTGATCAATATTTCTCAAGAACCTAACATGTAATAATCATTATGCTAATTGGTAAAATTACAAAAAAAGACAACAGCCTACTCTCTGGGAGTTTACAATTAGTGGGGACTAGGACTTCAATATTTCTCTGATTTAAACAATGTGGTGATTTTCATTAAAGGTTTAGATTGTCATCAATCCAAATTTCCCTTCCTGTGTCATTTTTATTCATATTTTCATATAATATTTGAAGGGAAAAATAATGTTCATGTAGAGAACTCTAACAATTCTAAAACATTTTTCTCTAAAGATTTCTGTGAGAAATTACTTTAAAATCTTTCACACTTATTTTGTAGATTAAGAGTTTCAAGTATGTAAAATTTTAGTGACTTGGCCATGTTCACATAGCTAGGGGTATCTGGTCCCTTCTATTGATGATCACCAATTTAAAAGCTTTAAACATTTCATAAACTGCAAATTATGGTCTTGAAACTTAGTAGCATCAGTCATTGGGTAGCTGACATTATGACTTTTTGTCACAACTTAACATTATAACACAAATTGCTTAACTCCTGCTCAGACTCTTTCCCCCCTTCCTTTCAACACTAAATAACTCCTTTAGGTCATATAACCAGAGTAAAATGAGCTACTCTGTGAAAGGTAGTAAGATACACACATAGTAATTTATGGTACCCTTTTATCTTTGTGGTTTTTGTAACAGTTATATCATGTTGATGAAACATTTGGGGGCTATTTTACACATAGTTCAGTAGGGTCTATGGCACAACTGTTAATATTTTCAAAATTTTGATCCAGAAAGGAGAGTAGTTTGCTCCTCATTTTAAGATTGCTTGAAAAATCTTATTTTAAGAACTAAATGATTTTTTTTCAAAACATAGAACTGCAAAGTTGAATGCTTAATTGATTTTTGGAATCCCTCCAGATAGTTTTTTGCTCATTCACTATTCAAACCCAACCCACAATTTCTTAGCATGGGAAACAAAGGGGAAAAAATAAAATTTACTAGTTGATTTCCTCAGACTTCCTTGCCTTAACAAGTTAAAGTATAATAATAAAGTATTTTATTTTTGTTCAATTCTTCTCTAATATATACAAATATTAGGGGTTTGGGGGGAAGATGTAATGTGTAAAAAATTGTATTCCTATGTTTTCTGTTTAGAAATGAATATCAGAACTTACTTATTTGGAAATAAAATTAATTCAAAAATCACTTGGATAGTTAGACAAACAACATCTTATTCAAAGTACAGACTGGTGTTGATACGTGCAAAATAGTATTTACAGTGACAATATCTGGGCTTTGGTGTAAAGAAGGAAATGAGATTCCCAGATCAATTTTAAATTGTTGCATTGTTTTAAGATTATACCTATCACAAATGTTTCCTTTGGAATTCTTTAAGTTATAGGGTGCAGGTCAGTGCCTGTTTATGTCCAAATGAGACACACAGAGAAGTTCTCAGGATATAGCCATCAGCAATGATGACATGGGGCAACCAGTGTTAAGTGATCCCCAACATGACAAGAAAGTCAAATACCATAAGATTTGGGGCTTAATGAAATGTGGTTACAAATTATTGAGAGAGTGGAGGCAGGGGCCATCCAAGCCCTATAGAACAATTGAGAGTGCACTTACTGATCTCTTTAACAATGTTCTGAATTTAGAGGCTTTGTTCCTAATTCTTACCCCTTTCCTTAGTCCACTGTTTGTGAAAATGCCTCATTCCTGGAGTTTCCATCTCTAATAACAGTTCCTCCACCAAGAGCAAAGGAATAATATTATCATGGGATTTGCATCTGTACTCATGGCCCCTCAGCTAATACAACATTACCAAAAATAGTCACTCTTTCAGGGCATCAAATAGTCAAGGGATAAATGTAGTCAAATACAAAAAAGCAAAGTCCCTGGAGTTTGACACCTTGTGTTCAAATAGTGTCTAATGTTTAGTGTGTATGTGTCTGTCATTGATCATGTCATTTAATATATTTGGGCCTCAGTTTCTACATCTGTAAAATGAAGAGAATGGGCTGACTTCCGAGGATATCCCTTCTAGGACTATAATCCTATGAATCATGTGAATTGGCATGCCGTCCACCTACTGATAGTCACACCCCAGTAAAACTTCCTCTGCCTCATCCTACTATTCTATTTGCCCTATGAACACACACACACACACACACACACACACACACACACACACACAAACACACACACATACACACAAATACTCTGGTTGATGCAGTGTTGTACTTTGAATATATAAAAATTTTTTAAAAGTCAATGAAAAAGGTAATAAAACTGTTTAGAAGTTCAATAACAACCATAGAAAACAGCTTAGTTACAAGAAAAAAAGGAAGTATGAATGTGCACCAATCAAAAAAAGAAAAAGATCAAAAAGTAGGTTACAGAAGTTTAACACACATCACAAAGCACAGAGATGCTGAATATTTCAGGTCTCTGAGGAATGCCCTGTAGAGGTTGGAAGTTTCATGTAATGACTTCTACTGATTTATACTTTTGTGTAGATTCAAAACCCCTATCCCTGACCTACATAATTAATTTAATTACTTAATTGGCCTGTTCTATGAAAGCTGAGGCTGAGATTCTGGTTTACCAAGTTACATAAAAATGTTTATAGCCAAGCACTTGAATGTTTGTGTTCACTTTTGTCCAAAAGAATCAGTCAGATCTATTAATTTTTAAGTATTTTCATCCCAAATTCATTACATGAGGCTATTCAGAAAAGTAGAAGCTAAATTGCATTCATGTCAAATTAATATTTCTCATAAGTAACATTGTCAACAAAAGGATAGGTGACTGAAATGTTCATTTCTATGTTTATTTCTATTTTTATATGTATTTTATTATTTTCAGTGTATTTAAAAGCATGATTGTATAATTGTATTCCCTGTAGAATCTTTCTATTAGAAGCTTATCTTATGAAGCCATCTGAAAGAACATGGTTTTAAGTAAACAATAAAATAATTCATAGTAAGGTTTATCAGAAGTTTTCAAAGATCAGGAGATATTCAGATGCAAGTGGATTTGAAATTTTAGTTACATTTTACTTAAGTGAATCTACTGGCTCATGGTTTAAAATTGTACAACAATAAAGCCATTTTGAAATAATCATAACTATAAGGAGGTTGAAATTACACATGTAGCTCTTTATTCTTAACTTAAGTATGTCACACATTTTAAGCTAATGGACAATACATTCACAGCTGCATGGAATCACAAATCAGTTGGTAAACACAGATAGCACAATGAGATGAATAGAATTATAATAGATATATGGATAATAACACATTTCAACCAAGATTTCACAACTTGTCTTCAGTGCAAAATGTAAAGCTTGATTGAGCAAAAGATAAAGTTAATACTATCTAATAAGAACAGACCATTATAGATCAGTGAAACTGCAAAACAGAATTATATGACAAGGGGCAAGCCACATTATCTAAATTAACATTTTTCCAGCATGAACAAGAAGGGCCACTGTAAGAAAACGAGAGCTAAATAGTATGGCCTGCATTTAGTCAACCTGAAGTAATTATTAATTTATGGTTGTCTGTGATTTTAATGAAAATGAAAGCTGTGAGGAAAGAATTGAGAGAGATAATGTGCCGTGAAATTGAGTTTCATTTATTTAGGGGCCACCTTTTCCTTTTTTTGTTGTTGTTAAAGGAAGAAAGTTAATGCAAGATGTCCACATTAAAATTTCACTAGGATTATGTAACGGCAGACTTAAATGGTAATCGTTATCTTTGAGTAGAGTTAATGCAAAAGAAATTTAAGACTGGATTTCAGGCCCACTATTAAGGTGGGAGTAGGCAATGACTAAGTCCTACACTTTATGGAGAGGTTATAATTATTGTTTTATAAATATGACGAATCCAATCACTGGTTCATCAGCCATTTGATTCTTGCTGTCACCCTTGAAATACCCCTTTCCATGATGGCTTTTTTTTTTTTCAAAAGTATAGAATTTGAAAGCCAGGAGGGAAACCAATGGAGATAAAACAAATTAAACTGCAACTCCTTCCTCTGTCTTCAACATAATAAGTAACTAGAAGAGTGACAATCTCTACAAAGAATGAATAATAGGGTTGGGGAGTGAAGATGGTGTTGTGGTGTGGAGTAACTACAGATCATGTAGTAATTTATCTTTCACACAGACAATACTACTTTTCTCCATTGCTTAAAATTTGAGAGAGTCAAACAAGGATAATTGTAAGATTATTTGGAAAAATGTCATTAATGACAACTGAAATGCACAATGGATTTATGAAATATACACACATACATATATATATAAATATAATGATATCTACATATACATACATATATACATATGTATGTGTACATATAAAGTCAGAGGATTCAGATTTGAATCTTGGTCCTGTCAGTTACTACCTATATGGTTTTAAGTAAGTCGCAACCTCCTAGACTCTCAGGTTCTTTATCTGTAAAATGAAAGTGGTTAGATTAAATGACCTCTATGATCCCTAAGATTCTACTTTTGAATGTCTAAAGAATACATTCTTTCTCCTTTCTCTCCTCACTCCCACTACCAATGAACCTTAGGTAACTTATGCTATCAACTTCCTTTCCTCCTATTCTAGAAATTGCAAATTCTATAGGAGGAAATTGCAAAACTATTTTAATTGGGTCCACCACAAATTGATATTGTTTCCTCAATTGCTTCTTCATTGTTGTATTGAAATCAATTTCTTAGAATCTTTCAGTCATTCCCTAGAATGATTTTTTAATTTTCTCATCTTTCTTCAAGTCCTAAACTCTACCTTCTTTTCTCATTCACTTAATGACCTCATATTATTGAGTTATTTTAGGAAAAGTAACATGTTCTACATTTGAATATCCCCTTCCCTACTATTGTTATCTTTCTCCATCAATCATCATTCCTGTCTAATATATAAATATAATCTATTTACTGATTCCTTTTGCTTATCCTACAAACAATAGATAATCAAGTTTAGGGCTGGAAAAGACCTGATTCTCTAGTCCATCCTTTTGTTTTACAATTGAAAAATAAATACACTAAGCTCTCTTCTACTTTACTCTAAAATATTTTTTAAACTTGGATGTCCTCCATATTTCTGTCCTTTATTTATATCTTCTCTCTTAATGATCTTCCTTTATTATAGCTAGTACCTCCATGAAATTGACTTTCAAATCTACAAGAATCTTCTTGTTTCAAATTTCCATCTGTCTGCTGGACATTTCTAACTAGATGTATGATTGACATCTAAAACTCAATATTATTGAAAATGAATTCCTTGTTTCCCCAAATCCATTCTCTCTCCTTAACTTATCTATTCCTGTTGATTACACCATTATCCTTTCAGTTATACAAGTTTATAACCACAGAGTTATCTTTGGTTCTTCATTCTATCTCTAGCTGCTCAAAAGTTGATGTGTGATCGAATTCTATCAATCATATATATGGAATAGTTCTTAAATATGGAAGGGACAGCTAATACATTCATCTGTGTTGTCAAATTCAAATAGAAATAGATTTAAATGAACTTCATTTTGATCTTGAAAATCACAAGTTAAAATCATCTATAATATAATGGATTTTTGTTTTATTTTATTAAGTATTTATCAAATATATTTTAATGTATTTTGGGTCATATTCAAGAATTTTGCAGACACTTGCAGCCCATAAAGTTTGACACGTCTGCCTTAGATCTGAATTTGAATCAAAAAGGATCTTAGTAACCCAGGAGGCTAAGATAAAACTAAAAATACTTGGCAGGAAGAACTATATTTAAATTCTGGTTCTGCCACTTGAAAACTGTGTGATCTTAAGTAAGTCAGTTTCATTGATTTCAAAATGGAAGAAAGAAAGTAGTAGATGATTTCTGAGATTGCTTCTAATTCTAAATCTATAGTCCCATAATTATTCTATATACCATGTTTTTGTATTTTAAAAGTACATGGACAACATTTGCACAATAAGAGAAAGTGGGATTTTATTGGAATCCATAACCATTGCAAAAAATACCTAAAATAACTGGGGTAAGAAATCAATTAAAAAATTGATCTATTGTCAAACTGGAATTTGTGAGGTTATAAGGAATTGAACTAGCATGATGATATTTGGAATGGAAAATAATAGGAGCTATTGGCAATTATGAAGAATAAATGTACTCCTACCATAACTTGAGTATTATGGACCAAAGAAGGAATAAGAACTAAGTATGAGTTTTTTGAAACCTGTTGACTGGGAGCATAATGATACTATAACAAAAATAATAAAGTCAGGAGAAGGAAAACTTTGAGAGAAGTTGATGGGTTTAGTTTTTGACATATTGAGTTTAAGAGAATTAATAAAAACTTATAATAGGATAGAGAACTCAGGAATAAGAGGATGATTTAAGGGGTAAGGTCTTATGGAGATGAGAGAGAACATGGTTAAAAGCACAGATGAAAAGTATAGCCTTAATGAGGAAATAGACTTAGAAAGATTGAAACAATGAAAAAAAAAATTAAGTGACAAAGTAGAAAGCTAAAGAATTCCTACCAAATGATTTTGATCTTTTCACTATGAATATTTATGTGTAACAATATACATAGCGTGACATAATCTGCTTGACAGATACATATTTTGTGAGCAAGCATTTTCATTTTATTCTTTTGTTTTTCAGGCAAAATTCAGAAATAAGCTTATTACAGTGCTTGGCACATGGTAGGCAATTAATAAATCTTCATTGATTGATTTAAATAAAAATGATAATGGACCAAAAAGGTTAAGACTGTTTTTAAAGTGTTGAACCAAAATTTTTTTACATATCTAAATACAAAGTCATTATTTTGTATTAAAATTGTCAAAAATGTAAATTGTTTTATTAAAATATTATTTATATTCAAAAATTTTATAAAATAAGGAAATTTAACATGAAAGTTTGCAGATAATTGAAAATACATGTGGTTTTAAAGAATCACATCTTTTAATTCTTATCAGATGCCTCACATTATATATTTTAATTAGTCTTAAATTTTATATTTAGAATTTTCATATTTATATAATTTTTATATTTTATAATGATAACTGTGATGTAAATTTGAATTTGGGAATTTGGTGCATAAAAGTTGTTTCTTATAGTTAATGTAAGTACTTAATGAATAAATCTAAAAACATCATATATTGGATTTCATGGGAGTTTATAACATGATCTGATAGTTGTTTTTATTTGAAAATTGTTCCTGGAACAAAAGACATTTGGATCTAATTGAGAAGCATTTTATATCCAGATCTTTGTTAAAAAAAAAAAAAGACCTAACGAATCTTTTAATTTATATGCAGAATACATGTGGTTTTGCTGTTATTATTGGTGGTGGTGATGGTGGCGGGGTGTTTGTATGTGTGTGGTTGTATGTGTATTTGTGTGTGTGTGACTCACCTAAATCACATGTCTAGCAATCCAATCTCTAAGTCAAATATTATGGATGTCTTTGGAATTTATTTCCATAATTCCAAAGTAGTTTCCAAAACTGATGCAATTCTCAAGGCTACCAACATTGCATTAGCATGCCTATTTTCCCACAATATTGTCAATCTCTGTCTTTTTTTCATTTTTTCCAATTTTCTGGTTATGAAAGATCCTATCAGGATTGTTTTGGTTTGCATTTCTCTGTTAATATCCTAGGAATATTAAATTACTGGATAACGGGATAGTAATGATTAAGCAGAATACAAAAAATTGTGAAAGTAAAATTTACCATCTGTGTTGTATTTATCATTCCACAGAAAAGGAGATGAGGGATAGGATATTCTCCGAATTAAAAGAAATATAAGGAAATTATTTGTTCATCAAAATTTTTTGTTATCAGATCCTGAAAGACAAAGAGACAGAGAGATAAAAAGAGAAACAGAGGCAGAGTATTTTTATTGTTTGCTTACTATGTTTTAGGCCTTGATCCAAGACTTAGAATAAAGCAAAAAGAAAACATTCTAATCTCAAGGAACTTACATTTAATAGGGGAAGAAAATACATAGAAAAAAATGTGGAAAGTGGAGGATACCTACACTGGGGAAAGGCTCCTATAGAGGAAATTGAAAAGTCTGAAGAATTGAGAGTAGAGCCAGAAGAAAAGTGAAATGGTGTTTCAGGTCAGAAATTCATCAATTAAAAGAGAGAGCATTAGGAGTAAAGGTATCTTCAAGGTAAAAAGCTTATTCATGAGGAGGTCAGAAAAGTCTGGAGAGCCAATATGTAGATTAACACATATCTGTTCAAGAGGATCCTATCTCTGAGCAATGGCAGTTAACTATTTGAAACATGAGTGTATACCCACATGAGCAAGCTCTACACAGACATACCTGAACATGGGCTTCTTAACTTTAAATAGGAGCACATACTTATATAAGGAAGGGGGTTCATCAGAGTTGTCTCTTCATTCTAGAATTTTTGAAAATTTGGCTTTTGAGTTTTTTCTCAGTGAAGTAAAGTAATTCTTTCAGTTAAAAAAAAGTTTAAAGGAAGGTGCCAATTTCATGAGAGGAAAACACTTTGTACCTTAAAAAAAATAAAATTATTTAAGCAAAAATGTTTCTCTCAGAATAGACTTTTGATTCTCCCCTTTAACTTGTCAACATAGGCTTATTCTTATACAGGTTTAATAAATTCAATAACAACCACAAAGAAAAAAATATCATTCAATAAATTTAATGATCTGAGTCCCAATGCCAGAGGCAAATTCTTTCTTCTTCAACAAAGAATCTCACTGGAGAAAATTACTGGACTGCACTCAAGAACTGTTGGATAACATCTCAATAAAAATATTCTGGAATTCCCCTTAGCCAGTGGCATTCAATTCCTAAAACAAAACCTAAAGAGGAACTTTTAGCTCTTTATAACTTAATAAGGAGAATATTTTAATAATATTAAACAAATTCTACCTCTACTAAAGCCTACTCTGATACTTCATTGTAGAGTAGAGGTGAATGCATTCCCCAAACTGTTCTAGTCAACCACATGTTCTTCTGGATCACTGAGAGAGGAAAAGCATTTGAGTAAGGGCCAAGAGATAAATGTATACCTGTCATGTGAAAACCTTCCTAGCTAAGTGCACATAGTCTCAACAACAGAAATTTATCTAGCAGGTGATTTTTTTTTTTTTTGATAAATACAGGATTTTTAACAAGATCATCTACTAAAAGCCCTGAGGATTAAGAAATTACTTTGTGAAGGAAGCATCTATAGAGGTGATCTCATTGTTTCTAGGAATATGAGCATTATTCAGGATTGTTGGTAGATTTCAATTTGTATCTTTAATATGGATTCCTGAACCATTACTAGTGCTTTTGGGGAAGGGGAGTTTGATTATATAAGTATACCTCAGTTTCACATCAGAAGGAATATATTAAGGAGAATTTAGTTACTGTTTTATTTCCTAAACTTCTATTGAGAATTATAACATTATACATTGTAAGATATTTGGAGGGGACTCTTAAAGAAAAGTATAATTCATTTTCTGCCAAAGCAGCTTATACATAACTAGCTATCCAATACAATCAAACAACATAAAGGATACAATAAAGATCGTGGCTCTGCCATCTAAGTAAAACTAAAGAGCTACACGTAGTTCCAGAGAAAAACATTCCTTTAAAGAGCCGCATCTTTGCTAATTGCCAGTAGAGATATAAATCATCAAAAAATATTTATTAAATACCTACTATGCTCCAGACAGTGTGCTAAGCAAGTGTGATTATGTTAGAAACGATGAGACTATTTGATTTTCTATTTCCTAGTTTATGATAAGCTAGGAAAGTCTAAAAATGTTAAAGAGTAGGTATCTGAAAGGGTTAAGGGAAGCACTGGACATTCTGATAAATTGGGATCAAGAAGAACAATGACAATGGAGGAGAACAGATTGAATTTTAAGTGGTAAGTATCAAGACAATGGAGAATAAAAGAAAAAGAAAAAAAAAGTAAGAAATACCTGATGACTAGTAAACCTTACTGATATAAGCAGATAAAGCATAAAAAGTGTTTTTTTTTTTTGCTTGTTTGTTTGCTTGCTTTTTGTATAAATGAAGGCTTTGTACTTATTGATATGGTCTCCATGCAATGCCTATATAATGGTATATATAAAGTATATAATGGGGGATGTCCTGTTCCCTTAGGTCTTATGGAACTTTCATTCTCTATAGGGCAGCATGCATACTGTTTAGGTGTTATTTCACTGAAAAGAAGATCATGAGGAAGACTGTATTCTCAAATAGGACTATCAACATACATTCTTTCACTATTTTTGACAAAGCCTCTTTACAATTTAAGGTAGCCTTCTTTTATATGAGTTCCTCTTAGAACTCATATTTTGAGGAAGTGTCAATTCCTTTTTCATTCTTTTTGCCAATTCCCTTTTGTCTGTCTGGACTTTATCTCCTCCAATCCTCCTGGACTACTTCCTTCACCTTCTATCCAGGTCTCCTGTACCTTTTAAAATGATATTTTCAAAGTTTGGAATATAGATGTCTTTAGGGCAGGGATAACTGCCTTTGGTTTGCATTTTTGGTCCTCATACTTAGCACAGTCTGTGACACAGTAGCTTTTAATAAATGCTAATTGATTTGATACTAGATAGAATGAGAACAACTGGAAGAAAGGAGAAGAATTCTTAAAGGAAACTTTGCTAGAGGAACAATTCATAATCCATAAACATCCAGGGCTAAATACTGAAAGAAACCACTGAGATCTCAGCTAGCTTCCAATAGTTGTTGCTCAGGTCCATTACTTCAGGAAGAGTTCAAGGCACTAGGCTACTAAATGGCTCTCAACTTATAGACTCCTGATTGCCAAATATTGAAAAAATCTGAAGAAAAAATACATTATTCACACAAATTCACAACATTACAAACTCACACATTATTTAGGAATCACTGAATATGAAAAAGAAAAATCAGTATGGTGTATAATAATTTTGTATCAAGTAGACCAATAAGATTTTACACAGATTTTCTTGCAAGGAGCTCTAATCAGAGAAAAAGTCAAATACTAAATAGTCATCTGGACTCAGATTTATATAAGGAGTTTAACCTCTAAATAAAATTCTTTTTTAAAAAGTCAATTCAACAAGTGTTTATTAAAATCTCACCATGTGACACATAATATGTTAGTACTAGGAATACAAATACCAACAAAAAGAAAAAAGATCTTCCCTTCAAGGAGATTATATTTTAATAGAATAAAACAAGATTTGGATGGACATTAAAAAGTATAAGAAAAATGGAATATCCCTATGGGGATATAGTAAAGAAAATTCAGGGTGTTAAGACTGTAGATAGGAGAATGGACACAGAACAAGCTTGGGTAGCCTCCTTACTATGGAAGTTCTGGGAGGAAAGAACCAATCAGAGGAAATGTAACATACATGAAAATGATTTTTTTTTTGGTATTTTTTCTCATTCTCTCAAGGGATAGAATGAACTTCCAGAGTGAAGACATTTCTGTGACATGTTAGAGAAATGTGAAACAACTAACTCATCTTCCTAAGTTCAAACCTGGACTCAGATTTACTAGCTATGTGATCCTGGGCAAGTTGTTTAACCCTGTTTGCCTCAGTTTCCTCATCTATAAAAAAAGCTGAAGAAGGAAATGGAAAACCACTTCAATATTTTTACCATGAAAACTCCTAATGACATCACAGAGTCAGACATAATAAAATAACTGTTGTGCCACAGTTCCCTTCTAATTGTCCTGCCTCAGTTTCCCTTATTTGTTCTGTCTCAATCCCCCTGGTTACAGCACCATCCTTGCCTCCTAATCATTAGAACTAATATAATTTAGGGCTGGCTATTTTAAGATTATAAATTCTAAATGTTTAATCCAGATAAGGAGAAAGATCTTCTATCTTAGACATCATGACCCCAGACCTTCCCAACTTATCAGAATGTCCAGTGCTTCCCTCAACCCTCTCAGAACCAGATTGATAGTCCATTCCCACTCTCAGTGTTCTGACTCCACCTCTGCCTCTGTCTACCCTGGTAGCATGGAGCCACTCGTATACATATTTCATGGGAACCTTACATTACTTGCTGGATGCTTTTGAGACATCAGCCCTGGGGGCAACATGCCCCTTCCCTCTCCCCCCTCCCCCCCGTCCCAGCACAATCTCTCCCTCTCAAATAAAATATTTTCCCTTACATTTAGGGTAATATAAAACATTAGTTGAAAAGTGATAAGAGTGGTTTTTGGTGAAAAAGACCACTTTTTTCCATTAGTTTGTTAAAGGGAATAAATTAGCCCATGTTTCTATGTTGTAAATATTTCATATGCTTTTATATTTATATTCACTATTTTGAGATAGTAATAATGAAGAGAACATCCAATCAATTCCTTGGTACATACTCAATGTGGAGAAGATTGATGTATCTATGACAAATAAAAAAAAAAGTGGTTTCTTTTTCTTTTATACTTATGTTCTATTATGGATACATTCAAATAATTCCTCCTCAGGATTTTTCTACCTGCTTGAGTTCAAACACCTCTTTAAGCAAAGAGGCAATAAAAAGCTTTAATAAGTACAAGTCTTGCTGAGTGAGGAATCATTAGTTTAGAGGTGCAGAAAACACACTTTTTTATTTGTAAGAAAGTGTTAAGAAAGCAGAGTGTAGGAAATAAGTCATCAAAATAGAAACATAATAAGCTATTTAAATGAAGAAATCTCACACTGCTATGATACTCTAAATCTTCTTTTCCTTAGTCTCCTCCACACAAGAATTCCCATTTCTTTCTGTTTCAATCTAAATCTGTATTTTATCTCAGCCCTGTTGGTACTAACCCTCCGGCTGGTTTCATGTGGATTATCTACAGGACCAGATTCAATAATAGTGAGAACATGACATGGTGTGTGTGTGTGTGTGTGTGTGTGTGTGTGTGTGTGTGTGTGTGTGTCTGTGTGTGTATAGATGTATCTATGTGTGTATATGTATATATGTGTGTGAGTAGATATGTATTTGTGTATATATATATAATACATATACACATACATATATCTATGAAATATATTGTAAGAAGCTGAAAAATAGAGAATTAAAATGATGTACCAAAAAAATCCATATTTAATGATTGGCAGATCCTATCCATATTGTCACATCATTAAAATCTTATTATCATTACTCAGTAAGGCATACCAGCTTCTAAAGCAAGAATCCCAGATATAGAGATATGAAAATATATGAAATAGCTAATTGGGAAGTAGAGATCACAGATTTGGTATTTGGACTACTACATGGATGGATTCAAGTCACTAACCCTTTCTTGGGTCCCATAGTGTGTTAAATGAGTGAAATAAACTAAATTATCTCAAATATCCCTTCTAGATTTAAATTTCTATGAGTCTATCATTTCTCTTTCAAATGGGGCAATGAAGTTGAAGATAGTTAAAGAAATTTTGTTTTCAACTTCCACCCATTAAGTAGATGAAAAAATGTGAATATTTAGAGGTCTTTTAACTAATTCTATCACTTGTGCTCAAGTAACAAAGAAGTAATATAAGACTATATATATATATGTTTCTACCTGTGATCCCTTGGGTGCTTTGCACAGAGAAAGTTTGTACAGAGAAGGTCACTCAAGAATTATTTCTTAAGGATTCAAGAATAGATTTTTAATAATTTAATTTTTAAATTAATGAATTAATGAGTGAATGAGTGAACAAATGAAAAGATGAAAGAATTCATGATTGAACATGTATATTTAAGGAAATAAAAATGTGTTTTGTGACCTTTTAGTTTTACCAATAAAGTATGAGGAAATAATGAAAAATAGAATGCCCATATGTTTGTGGTTTGAGGAGTAACTTCTGGTATGAGAAATAGAAAGACATGATTTCAGATTCCTAAACAGACATTTATTGGCTGTGTGTGCTCATGCAAATCACTTATCCTGCATATTTTAAGCAACACTCCAGGACTGATCTTCTAAGTCACATGTTTGTAATTGATATCGATGAGGAGAATTTCTATAGCTGGATTTCCCCATGTGTCATCACAGATGATTTGTGCATTCTTGTATCTTTAGTCAATTTAGTTTTTACCAAAACTGAGATCATTAGTTTAATACCTATATAGTTTAACTAATTATATTTTTGTGGAATGTGTGCAATCACCTTTTCTGGTCAATTATTTTGCAATTGTGGAATAACAGGATCTAGACAAAGGAATAATGAAAACTAGTGTAGAGCTATTGGCATTACTGGGTAAATCAGCAATATATTAATATGCAGTTATTATCATTTACATATGCTTTTCATTTGGCAAATTACACAAACACAAACTAAAGTGGAAAAAAGGATAGCTGGGTAGTTCACTGGATAGAGTAGACTTAGCTTTGTCAGTTGAAATTAAATCTCAGACATTCATTAGCTTGGTGATTCTGGGCAAGTCACTTAACCCTGTTTGCCTCAGTTTCCTCATCTGTAAAATGAGCTGGAAAAAGAATTAGCAAACCACTCTACTGTCTTTGCCAAAAAAAAAAAAAAAAAATTTTTTTTCCAAATGGGGCCACAAAGAGTCAGACCTAACTAAAACATATGAACAACAAAAAAGTGAGAATAATGATATAATCATGAAAATAACATCACAAATATTCATAATGTTTAAAGTATAGAGAACTGGACATAGAAACAAAATTTATAGGAAAAAAAAAAACAAGATAGGGTATATATATATATATATATATATATATATATATATATATATATATATATATATCAACCCTCTTGCTATATCTGTTACTTTCATTTTACTGAGGAAGTTTTGGGTCTATAGAAAATGAATTTATATACAAATACTTTTATTCAACTACAAAAAGAGGTGTTTTTAATTCACTTATGTAATAGTCTTTTGACTATTGAATATAAAGAAATAATTTCAGGATAAGAATTTTCTGCCCCAGACAATCCTGAGATTGTCTCTATTTGAACCCCAATAATGAGATGAGAATGCAGAAAATATTATGTTAATAATGATGATTTCACATTGAAAAAATAATTTGATGAAAATTAGAAAAGCTGCTTTACAACTGAGTTCTAATTTTCAGGATCTTCTTCAATGGCTTCATGATCTCTTCAGTGTGACTTCTGCCTCAGAGGGTATACAGATCATGGTTCCTCCATGCTTATCTGCTCATGTATTTTCTGCTGTATAATTTATTATCTTTTTTTATTCTTATTTTTGTTGTTACTGCATATTGACATCTCTCATCAGACATGAGAAATGGTGACCATGGTTGGATGATTTACTAAGGTTTTGCCTTTGGCAAATCAGTGAGAAGAACCTTTAAGAAGTATTTCATCTCGGTATTGATGAAACTGTTACAGAGTCATAGTTTCAAAAATGTCTAATGTACCTCTTTCTCGTTTTGTTTCTGTCTCTCTTTTTTCTGTCTAGGAAGTTTGGGAAACATGAGTAGATAACCTAAATTAGGAATAGCATCAGAGATTTTGGATTAGGAGGTGCCTAAAGAGCTCATCAAATCTAACTCCCTTTTTTTTTTTTTTTTTTTTTTTTTTTTTTTTTTTTTTTTTACAAATGAAGGAATGGAGGACTAAAGGATTCAGTTGAGTGATCAAGGTTACATGCAGATTAATTATTAGAGCTGGAATTTGAGTTCATGTCTTTTGCTTTTTTCTCTATATCATACCTATATTGCCTTTGCACATTATTTTAAGAAGAGGGTACTAAAAGTAGGACACTGTAAGGAAATTTAATTTTACTTTAAAATCACTGACTAAAAAACCCAAACCAAACCAAAAAGGCCCTTCTTATTAAGCTCAAAGTATAGAACCCATATTTTATTGATGTTTGGATTTCCCCTATAGCCTTCCCAGCACCTCACACAGGACCTTACACACATAATATATAGACACAAACATACATGTACATATCATATACATACACAATATATATATATATCTATAAAATTTAAATATTTGTTGAATTTTATTAAATTACTTAGAATTGGTTCCAACTTTGAGTAGTCTTTATATTAACTAAGATCAACTGCAATTTCCCAAATGACTCTTTTAAATTGTTTGTTGCAGGAACATTTGGGAAGATAATATTATGTTGATTGTAAAAAAAAGTGGGTTGTCCTTACAATTTCCTTTAATGCTTAAACACCAGGTGCTGGTGGAAGCCTTTTATTTCTCTTATTCTAGCAAATGAAGGTCACATTTTTATAGACCATTGATGTCACCCTGTTTTCCAGCTCATTCCTTGTATATTTTCAGAAACAGTGGCCAAAAATGAAAAGCACTTCCCTTTGTTTTCCTTGGGGAGCCCACAGTATTCTTACACCACAACAGTGGCAAAGGATCCAAATGACTTTTTTCCTACTGTTAATCTGGCACCAGAAACGATTTCATCTGTGGAGAAGCAATTGCAGGCTAGATTGCTTTTTGATCCACAGCTACATTTATTTTCCTGTTTCCTCTTCGCTATTGTTTTCATTTCTCTCTGAACAGATAAATATATTCGAGACTTTAAAATTCCACCCTAAGCAATGTGCAGCTTGTGCAGTCTGGGTTGATGCCCACATTTACAACTTGATATCTTTATTGGTCATTTCCATTTAAGACAGGAGTGGTCCTCTGGAAAATACTTTATTTAAGGTATATGCTACACATTTTAATTTCCATGTTTCCTATACTGTCTTTAATTCATTTTAAAGAAACTACTTATATCCTTCTAAAATGGCCTTATTACTGCCCGCAAACACCCAGGGCAGTGTATCCATAGGAGAGTCTCTAAAGTTCTAATCACATTCCATTTCTATTTTGGGAAGAGGGTACTAAAAATTGAACATCGTAAGGCATTTTAAAAGATGTTCAATTCTATTAAGTCAAATACTTTAACATCACTGGTTGAAACCAAGCCATTTCCCTCCTACTTGAGGGAAGGAAATTAGAGACATGAAAGATTAAAAATACTTCACTGACTTATCATTTTTTAAGTGAAGGTCAGTCACTTATAAAAGTGAGTTAAGAAAAGAAACCATAGGGAGAAGAGGTGCTTTCATAAATGGCCTTAAAACAATTTACCGTTTTTTTCCCCCAGTGTTTGACTCCCCAGAGTCAAAAGAGAGCTTTTGTTTCTAGTTAGGCTCTCACTTTGTGTCAGAGCATAAACTATATATATACATACATACATACATACATATATATATATATATATACATACATACATACATACATATACATACATACATACATACATACATACATACATACATATATATACAGACAACAGAAATCTGCCAACATGAATGACAGAGGGTATGAAATTAAGTTGATTCCATTGGAACCATATTTGCTATGGATGGGACATTTAGCAAACTCTTCAAATTTCAAAAGAAATCTATAGTATTCAGATAAGAATTTCAAATAGCTGTTCCCTACAAAGCTGACTTTTATTTTCTAGGGGGGTGAAAAGAAGAAATGGGGATAGGGAAAGCCTTCTTGAGTGGAAGAAGTAATTCACAACCTGTCATGATTTAAAAAATGCCCAAACTTGCATAAATTCCCAATATTCTCTTCCCACAGATAGTCTCAAAATCAGAAAAGTCTTGTTTCAAATCCAAATGCTGACACATTCCGAGATATATGACTTTGAATGAGTCCCTTACCTTTAGATAGGTACAAGCAACTTTCTAACACACACACATAATTGTAGAAGAGTTGTTTGTTCTATACAAGGACATAGAGGAAATATATTTAAGTTATGCAATTTAAAATGTGTATATACATATGTGTGTGTGTATCCTATAATTCCTGATTTTTAACATTCATAAATCAATTCATCAGAAGTTGTTGATATACAATCATAGAATTGTATAACAAAAAGAACATGATTTGAAATCAGAAGATATACATTGGAATTCTTAATGTGTCATGTATTACTTATGTTATTTTCAGCAAGTTCCTTAGCTTCAGCAAGTTCTTGGCTTCAGTTTCCTTATTTGAACAGACTAGATTAATTGATATTTTAGATCTAAACCCAATGAGTTTATGAAATATTGTAAATTTCAAAGGAGTGAGAATGACAATATTAAATCCTATGTTTCAGGATAATGGGTCAAGGAGGGATTAGGGTGATTAAGCTCTTGGGAATGGACACCAAGGAAGGAGAAGAATGTTGGTCTCAGGCTATATATAATTTATTGAATTTATTCCTGTAATAAGTCCTTTGGTGAGCATTCTGCTAGAGAAATAAAATTCTGGCTGAGGGCAGCACGACTGTAAGAATAACTACTGGGCCTGGAATGATTTCTGAGTAAAGACATTGACTCTTAAAAATAATTTTTAAAAGCCTATTTTAAAATTCATTTGAAATAATCTCAGAGGAAGATCTGTCCATTTCTGAAATAAACAGATTAAATGTTATTTGTCTTTCTTTTTAAACTTAGTGAAGTCCTCTCAAACTGTCATCCTCAGGTCCACATTTTACTTTTGTCAGAAGCAGTCCCCTTGATGAGCACGGTAGAAAGAGCATAGAATTGAGGAACTCCCTGGGTAGATCAATTCTGTACACAGCTGGGGCTGAGAAGGCTACCCCATTCTGGGGAATGAAGAATGGCCGGCTTGGGGAGGAGCTGCCCGCCTCCCTCTCCACTCTGTACTAATCCTCAATTTGGCACTGCTTAAAAAGAAAAGAAATCTAAATTGAGGCCAGCTGATTTCTTACTGAATCAGCCAGCTGGATGTGGAGCCAATTTCCGCAGCTTCCACGCTGTGGTAGCCAGGAAATATTTTAATTGAAAGAGCTCTATGTTGACAAATACCGATGACAACCTATTTATAACTTTTAACCAATATTTATGGAATTCCCAATTTAATAACATTTCTCTTTAAGCCCAACTGCAAAATAGAGAGGAAAAAAAGTGTTATGCTAGAATCAAAGCTAAATGATGTGTAAGAATAAGAAAAAGAGAAAGACAGAGTAAGGGGAAATAAGACCTAGTGTATTTAATAAACAAATCAACAGGCACAAAGAATGAGAGCTAACAAGAGTGTCTATACTACCAGTAGAGTTTTGTATGAAGTTTGGTGTTTTAAACACAACTTAAACAGTTTTAAAGTAGGAAAGTTTGCTAAGCCATCAGCAAAAAGTTATATTTAAAGTGAAAGCCTACCCAATGAACATATGTGTTGGAGATCTCTTTGTTTCTATCTAAATAGGAGTTTTGAAAAATGCTAATAAATGAAATTCATTTTAAAGTGATCCTCAAAAAGCCAATAGACAATTCTCTTTCACTTTTAGTACAGGTGGGAATGATCTGAAAACATAATCTTTAATTAAAAGAATATAGGTAAGAATATATACATGAGCTACATTAGTTCCTAAGAAACTATTCCAGATAGAAGAATGTATTGACTTTATGACAAAGTTTATAGGGATGACCAAGTTTATGTTTTATATTCTGTCTATGACCCTTTAATATAGAAATGTCTCCCTTTCCACATCTCACACAAATTCCCAACCCTTTATTTTAAAACTTGATATTTTAATTTGCATTTAAACATAGTCTCTACTCTAAAGAGCTCTACAGATCTTTAATCTGATTTGAAGATGAAGTATGATGATGCATTATATTGCATGATATTGGAAAAGCTTCTCTGAGACTGCTGTTTTGCAGTTCAAGCTGAGTGAGGAATTTGGGAAGATGTTTCTGAACAGAATGCTTTCCCTTCTGGCCCAGGAGCATGAGCCTAAATGGGTGATTTGCTTCAGTTCAAGATGGTTTTGAACCATAAGCATGGGCAAACAAATTTGCTGGGGATTAGAGGCATGTCACTGCCAAATTTGTCTGCTCAAAAAAAAAAAAAAAAAAAAAAAAAGCAATTACTGATTTCACCATGACTGCTGCAAGTGATGGACAGACATCAGTAGTGTAGGAATGCTTTCCTCTGTGGTATGTTGTATGGTAGCACTACCTAGTGGCCACTTTGGTATCAAAAGTTTTAGGGCCTGAGTGCAAAGCAATTTATTAGAATTCTCTGAAAACTAAACTACCTGATTATGTGTATGCAGGAAGCTGTGATTTAGTGGAATAAGAACTGAATTTATTGTCAATAGCTATAGCTTCAAATCCCAGGGTTCTATTAGAGTAATCTCTTTGGGCCTTAGTTTCCTTACTTTTAAAGTGAATGTTTATACTGAATAAGGTCTGTTTTTCTTCCAGCTTGAAAAGTTCTGTGGTTGCTCCATAGTACCTATCTGCAAAATGGATTTTTGAATGAGACTTCTCTACCTGGTGATTTAAGATTAGCTATGTTAAAATTTAGACACACTCTTATTTTAAATTAATAAGCATTTATGAAATTCCTGAATGTCATAATCATTATTCTCATCCTCATCCTCATCAGCATTAAAAGTGTTTGACTAAGTATCAACAAGCATTTATTAAGTGTTTACTAGGTGTCAAACTATAAAGCAAATGAAATATATTCTCTACTAATTTTATGATTTATTTCTCTCTAGGTAAAATTGTCTATACTTTCAAACAGCTATGAACCTTTTCTAATCCAAGCTTATTTCCTTATCCAAGAAGACAAAACTTGAGTGAACATAACAACCGATATCCATATATCACATTAAAATGTATAAAATGTTATATCCACGTGATTCCATTTCAAACTGAAAGTAATTCTATAGGGTAGATACTACAGGTATCCATATTCTCATTTTCAAACATGGAAAAAGAAGATCAATGAGATAAGATTTTTCCAGGTTCACAAAGATAGTATTAGAAGTTGAATTTAAGTCCAGGTATTCCTGATTCTAGGTCTGATATGCTGTCAATATGCTATACTGCCTTGTCCTTTCAATTAAGTAACTCCTTAATCATTGGGTCTGACTTACATTTGCTATAATGTGACCATACAATGGGATAAATTATTAACTCAGAACCTGATAAGTTTAAGAATATTTTATTTGCTTTGTTATAGACTTTTCAATTTGTACACAGTTACCTTACATACAATTGATAGATTTTTTAAATGAAATGACCTAAATTAGTTACAGTTAAGCTTCCTTACCCTATGCATTAAATTCATTGAATTTAGTTTTTAAACATAATTTACTAAGCACCAGTATGCAAAAATCTACAAGCAGGATGGAATGGTTGATAATAATGGCTTTAAAGTCAGGAATACTTAGGGTCAATCCTGTCTGTGACACATATTGAGCTTGCAGCTCTCAACGCATCATTTGAGATGGTAAATGGGAAGAAGAGTTGTTATTCTGCATTGGTAAAAGTAATTTCCTCATTAGGCATCCCCCACACCAATGAAATCATAGGTCCAGAACAAGATACAAAACCCTTATTCAAAGTTTCCCAGTTGTTTTGAAGTATAAGCACTCAGGAAATATAGATGAGAGAGAGAGAGAGAGAGAGAGAGAGAGAGAGAGAGAGAGAGAGAGAGAGACAGACAGAGAGAGAGAGAGACAGAGAGAGAGAGAGAGAGAGAGAGAGAGAGAGAGAGAAACAGAGAGAGAGAGAGAGAGAGAGACAGAGAGAGAGAGAGAGAGAGAACAGAGAGAGAGAGAGAAGACAGAGAGAGAGAGAGAGAGAGAAAGAGAGAGAGGTATTGCTTTCTAGGTACTTAGAATCTTATAAGAAAATATGATATGCACTATATAGTAAAAGTTTCTTTATACTAGCCTATTTTCTGCTCCATTTTCTCTTTGGAGTGGAAGAGATGATGTTGGAGAAGGCCACATACACACACCAACAAAAATTTGTTTGGCTACCAGAAAGGAGAAGTGATTTGGATAATCCCAAAGTCATTTATATTTGGCTTCAAATTGCATTATATAATTTTCCCCTCAGTAAATTATCCTTCCTAAATAATGTTTTGAGTTCATTTGAAAATTAGTCTCAATTTACTGAGAGAGAGCAGCTGGACACTGAGGAAAGGTGAAAGGAGGGCTCAGGTTTGTGGAAAGAAATAAATCTGAAATTAAAAATTGTTTGGATAATAGAGATTTAATTCTGAATATGTTTTCCAGCATCATAAAAAATGGATGTCGCTTACAATTATATAGAATAAATTGGTCCACTGTAACACTGACCTTCATCTCACCCAAGGTGGGGGGGGGGGGACTTTCCCTCTGAAATAATTTTGTGCATTCCAACCAATAATAATAAACTTTTCCTGAGTTGTAGTTGAGTGTAATTCCTTGTTTTCCCTATCAAATGTAAATTTCCAAATATATGTTAGATTGTTGAGAATTATTTGACCAAACTAGGACATTCCTGCCATGAAATTTCACAGATAATCACATTGGAGAGATCTATAACTCATTATATACTTTCTATTTTTATGGAAGTTTCATCCAAGTGTGCAATGATGCATTTACAAGTTTACACCCTCTTTGGAAAGGTATTTTGCATTTAAATTGCCCCTCCTCCTAAGACACTGCACAGAAGTGTCAGAATCATTGTGAGAAATAAGACATGAATATTCCATGACTTAAGTAATAAATAACATTCAACATAGTTAATAAAAATATGAACATTCTGTAACATTCAGTCTGCTTCTATTCGTTGTGATAGTTGAAGCTTTTCTTTGATTTGGGATTATGGGCTTATAGAGGTTACAATTCACCAAGAAAACCTAGTTGCCTCTGTATCTGCTTCCTTTATATCCTAGGTCTCTCATCTTCTCTGTGATTTGAGGAGAGAAGAATGTATGGGACAAACATATAAATGCTTTCTCCACAGTTGATCTTCCTTTATTTTGAGGCTACATTATTGAAATAGTATTCAAGGTCTTGAACATATAAACAATCTAATTTCTTTTTGGTAGAAAATGGAGAAATTTCCTTCAACCTTCATTTTAGTTATATAGCTATACAGCCTAATAGTCTGAGATAAAGAGATGGATAGGCTTCAATTATAAAGAAATGAGAACTTTGTCTTAGATACTAAAAAATAATTTTGGATTATCTTATTGTATGTAAAAGAACGTTTTTAGTTGAGACTATGACACTTTTAAATTGCAGGAATTTATTATATTTGGCCATTTGTGGTAATTCCTTCCTTACTCCTCATTCCCATCACTTAAAAAAAATCATAGGATGGAGGAATATTCTTTAAAAATATATTTATATAATTGGGTATAATTAGAATATTATTCTACTCCTAATAAGAATAGTTGAGATCTTATATCTCTAAAATTCTCAGAAACTATCAGTATTTTATCATACTAGTATAGAGTTGGCACTGGAAAGAATTTCACATACCAAATAGTAGAAAGGCCTAAATAGGAAGACATATTAGACAAGTTGATTTCCAAATGTTTAAGTAACAGGAATTTTGATAATCTTTAAAAATGAAAGTATTCTGCCCCACTTCTTGCCACTCTCCCTTCCTCTATCTCCTGATCTTATTTAAATGTATGCTGAAATAGCTCATTGAGTAGAATTCCTTCAAGGAATTAGTTGTTATATGAAGGCAGAAAGAAATATATGATTGCTAGAAAGGCAAGTTTTAGACTTTGGTAGTATTTTCAAAGAATGTAAATTTTTCCTTTCTATTTCTATGCCAAAGCCTTGATTTTTGATAGCAAAAATATATTAAAGAGGAAGAAAGTAAACATTTTAACTTCATAATATAGTGCTTCAACTATTCTTCTGAGTAAATATAATATATAACTGAAGTATGAAGAATGTATTTCATATGTTGTCTTCATATTGAGCAATCATTTTATATCATAGTTATTATTTCTATATTAAGGATATATAATGTTGTATAAAAGTTTAAGAATATCATATATTTAGCTACATTCCTCTTACTAGTCTATTGTTTTATGGTTTTAAGAAAAGGGATTCAATAATACAAAATTATAGACTATTCATATTCCAATTAAATTATTTCAGCAATTCTCATCATATAATTTCTATTTCACAAATTCTTCTTAGGTAAATATTATAATGGTGTTTTTTTTAAATAACATTTTGTTAAAGACCAATTCATATCTGTATCCAACAGTAGTACTGAACTGGGTAAAAATTCCCATACATTAAGGTCACTATGACTATTCAAGATATTTCAGCATTTTGTCTATTTTCAAATTTTTCAATTTGTTTGGAATATTTTTTTAATTATAAAATCTAAAAAGCTGATCCTTTATAATAAACATACATACATGCACAATCACAAATACAACTTGTTATGGGTAGAACACAGATCCAATAAACTATGATAAGCATGAAGACACTAGCGTTTAAGACTACTTCACACAAAAGAACAAGAAAAGCTTGTTCTCATAAACTATCCTCACCATCAACTATGTTGTTACATTTTCACTTCCGTGAAAAATTCCCCCGGTACTTCTGAATCAATTGTATCCTTCCTTGAACATGCAGTGGCTGTCAAAAATGTTATTATGATAGCACTACATTCCAAATGATGACAAAGGTTTATAAAGGGTACTATATATAGATACTTTGTTAAATGATTAATATAGTATATATTCAGTTATATGCAAATAAAAGTTGTCTACGGACAAGGATATGTACATCAAAATTATCTAAAATAAGTTATTTTATGTTTTCTCTTTTATTTTTATTCTTTTTGAAATGATCAAATTAATCCTGGAACCATTTGTTATTATTAAAGATAAAATAAATCTGAGAAATACACACACTTAGGTATTCCTTAATACTATGGACTCAATAAATAACTTTGGCTATTTGTCACACTGGTCCTTTAAAGGCCAATAACATATAATCAGCCATTCCTTGACCATTCAAATAGAAATCAAAGCACGTTTTCAGTTGAATAGCTGCATTGCAATGTGAAATGGGGTGTATCAACAGAAATAACCCTTTTCATTTTATCTAATCCTAGGAAATAAAAGCTTTAGCTAATAATAACCCATTCTTACATTAGAAATGTAATTCTAGTAAAGGGAAAATCTGAAATAGCTGACCACCTACCATTTCAGCCTGGAATGTCAAATAGCCAGCCAGTCAATTCAAAAATAGAATTAAGTTGCCCAAATACCAGGTACCAAAGCAATAGATTTTCATGACTCCTCTTTTCTAAAAGAATATAGAGTCCCTTTTCTAAGCATAGAGTTACCCATTTATAAAGTATTGGTATGGCAGAACAAGAATAACTCTGTAAGCTTAACTATTACCACTAATCTCTCCCATATATATTTCTGTATTAAGAGTATCTCCCATATCTAGTATTCTATTGAGAGACATAACTGTACTCATGATATAACAAAACATCTTATCTTTAAAATTGTTTAAGTACTTTGAATCCAATAATTACCAATAAGCTTTGATCAAAACCATAATTACTATATCACTAATTCTTATTATTCTATTGTTATTTAACTGCATTTATTTTGCTTCTGCATATTATATTTGCTAATTTCTATTAATACCTTAATGTTACTATTTTGCAACTTGTCTAAAAAACGTGTCCTTAACAACTGTTTATGACCATATAATCTATTTACCAAGTTCTTCACTGATATTATGGGTCCTCTAAACCAATAGATTAATAAAAATTACTGCAGTTATACATTCTGAAATGCAAGTAAGACCCTTAAAAGAAATAATTTGCTTTGCAAGAAAGGCTTAGGTATTTCCAAAATCATATAGCAAAGAGGAATTTGACCTATGAAAGAAGAAGACTTGGATTAAGATCCTTCTTCTAACCTTCTGGTCATTTAACTTTAGGTGGTTAACTTCACTTGTGAGTTCCTTTGACAACTAAAATACTAAATTTCAGAAAATGGCTTATTTGTGTAAGT
This sequence comes from Antechinus flavipes, assembly GCF_016432865.1. Taxonomy (NCBI): domain Eukaryota; kingdom Metazoa; phylum Chordata; class Mammalia; order Dasyuromorphia; family Dasyuridae; genus Antechinus; species Antechinus flavipes. The sequence goes on along the minus strand of NC_067400.1, from coordinate 115,130,271 downwards.
AAAATTTTCCTATGGTAGTTCCCTCTGCCAATGAAGTCACAAATCTGGTTTAACAACAATGACAACAACAAACATCATCATTTATGATGAATTAATAAACAGAGAGAGAAAAAATTAAGATAGTCCAAATGGCAATTTTTGATCTTTGTGTCTATTGAGTAAAAATAAAAACAAATTTTATATATTCCTTCAAAATGATACATTTACTATTAGTATCTTTTAATTGAGAAAAGACATGATGACAAAAGTATATTATGAATTCACTCTTAAATATATTTTTATTTTATTAACTATCTAAATAGACATCAGATAGACATTTAGAGAATAGTAATACACATGTGAAATATATTAGTTGTTCAACCTAAGGAAAACATGTTTATATATTTATGGTTTTGAGAATGCCTTGTAAAAATATTGTGGTCCACTACCTTTCTACCTCATCAACAATCTGTGGCCTATCGACTGAGATCTATACCGGTTTAGATCAAAGTGATTTGAACTAGTTGTGTAAAACTCAAATAGAAATATCCCTGGTCATCACAGTGCCTTAGAAAACCACAAATTAACATTATCTATGTTAATTTTTTAATTTTGCATTTTATTTATTTTGTTACACATTTTCCAATTACATGTTAATACAGTTCAAGTCTCACTGAGCTGAGAATTTTACATTTTTGATTTTGACTACTGGTATCATTCTGGATGAAGAAATAATAGTATTTCAATTAGTTAGTCAGTCAGTCAACAAACATTATTTACCACTTACTATGTGCCAGACACTGTGCTAAATGATCAGGATGCAAAGAAAGACAACAATGCTGTTCTTTCTTTCAAGGAGCTTGCATGCCAATGGGTGCAAAAACATTTAAATAAGCATGTACACAAACAATATTCACACATACACATATAAATATATGTGTAGAAATACATATATAAACACAGAAGGGTGGAGAGAGGAGAGAGAGAGAGCATGGTAGAAACATGGGGGTGGGAAAATAGAGATAGAGAGAAAGAGAGAAAAAGACAGAGAAGACAGAAAGTAACTTCAGAGAAAAGGAATTACAAAAATGGGAGGGAGAAGAACATTAGGGGAGAGAATTTGCAAAGACTTTCTTTAAGGTTGGATCTGACTCTTCAAAGAAGAAAAGTAAGAAGACTCTTCTAGGTATAGTGGACAGGCATTGCAAAAATAGATAATTGAAGGATACAGTGTTGTTTTAGAAAAATAGCAAATGAATCAGTATAGAGTGGTTACAGATGCAAAAAGTGCAAAAAAGGCTGGAAAAGAAGGAGGAAGTCGAGTTATAAAGGATTGTAAAGTCAAATAGAAGACTTTCTATTTTATCCTTGAAATAATGGGAGTCATTGGGAATTTAGTAAAGAGATGCCCTGACCAGATATATTCTTCAGATAAATAATTTTGACATCATTTGACATTTTAACATTTGAAATAGGGAGTAACTTGAGTCAGGGAGGTCATTTAGAAGACTTTGTTATAGCTTGGTAGAGAAGTATTAAAGACTTGTAGAAACTTGATAGAACAGCATTGTTGTCTTTCTTTGCATCCTGTAGAAAGTGTAGGGAAATCACATATATGAGAGCTATTTTAAATGTAAAAATTATGTGAACATAACATATATTGAATGCCATTCAGTGAGTATTTGTGAATAAATCTGAGGTTTAGAATCTGCATATTTAAGGTTATGGTGGTTGGTGTCTCCAATCATAATAATAAAGTTAAGAAAAGGGGAAGACTTGAGAGGTAAGATAATGAGTTCTGTCTTAGAAATGTTGATTTTGTTTTATCTAAAGGATATCCAGGTTGGGATATCCAGTTTATAGTTGTTAGTATAGAGTTGGAACTCAGGAGAGAGAACATGGATGGTTTGAGGTCTGGAGAGCTGTATAAATAATTGGATCTAGGAGAGCTTATCAGATCACCGAGTGATACCAATTGATACCAATGTGATATCACGTGACACCAAATGATGTCAACACCACATTGGCAGAAGAAGAGAGTTTGGGGCAAATACTAGTGATTATTAAAATTGAAGATTTATAAAAAAAATAGTCAACTCAGATAAGAAAAAAATCAGGAGAAAACCATGTCATGAAACCACATCATAGAGAGAAGAAATGTATAGGATGAGACAATGATCAATAGTTTCAAAGAAATTAGAGATATCAAGAAGCACTAAATGTAACAAAAGAAAAATTGTTTTTCTTTTGTCTTTGTGTTTTCATACAAAAACAACATCCTAAACACAAAAGTATTTCACCAGTGTTTTTAAGTGTTGATTTTTTGACAAAAATAAAAAAAGGGGGGGGGAGGAAGAAAGAGGTAAAAAAGAATTTCTACCAACTCTTCCAAAATGAAAAATAACTTTTTATACTTTTTTGGTTGCCCATGTGTTTCTCTTTCTTTATATATTTATATATTGATTTTTTAAATTCAGTGGTCAACTTCTTCAACTTCTACATTAATTCTCTTTCCAGAATTATTTTCCTTTTCTGTCACCTTTATAGAAATAATTGACCATGTGTGTTTGAATCTTCCCCATGAGCAAAGAAACTTGTCTACTGCTTCTTAACTTGTCTACTACTCACAACCAGAAAGATAGAACATCACTTAACAATCATGGCCTCCGGAGCAATGCAGCTCCAATGATTGCATTTACAATTATGCATATAATATAATTAATTCAGTATTTTTCTTTAATTTATATTTCAAAGCGGAGGTGTCAAACATAAGACATGTGGGCTCTATGTGGACCACAACACTCCCTGGTGTAGGCAAAACCAGATTAAAACATAATTGGGAAATATCTAACAAAATAAAATAAAAAACATAGATAATGTTACATTTAAAAACTAAATCAATATGCATCCCACAGGGTTTCTTTTGTGTGAATTAAGGGCCTTCATTTCTATTTGCATTTGATACATATTTTCAAAGAGGTGATGAATATTTTAGTCAAAAAAACTCCAGAAAAAGTGGCTTCTAGAGTGAGAACTCTGAGATTGAAACCCATTCTTTTAGACTTGTTTTTATCAAAATATTCATTAGTCCACTGACTATATGGCAATAGATCTCTGACTTTATTCTTGACTAAATATATGCTGTATGAGCTATATGAGGCAGATTCCTTTAGTCAGTGAACTCTATTTCTGTAAGGATAGAATGAGGTTGAATCTGAAGTAAATGAGAGTTCCCTGAAAAGTTCAAGATTTATCAATATTCTAATTTGATATAAATAAATGCTTTCCAATTGGTATCTCAAATTTTTGTCTCATTACTGAAACTACTCCATAGTCCCCTTTAAAATCAACTATACTTATAATCTTTTAGGTTACCATTTAATAAGCAAAAGTCAAAGAGATATTGTATATTACAAGGATAAATAATTATAAGAAAATGTGGTCGTACTATAATAAAGATAAAATCTTGGTTATGATAGATGTAACTTCAATGGTTTAGAATTTTTTTTAAAACTTCTTATAAAGGCTCATAATGTCTCAGGCACGATGTTTATATTTTAGTGATCTGCTACTAGCTGCATGGTGCTTTACATAGAGCACTGTGTTTTATGCTTTCTCCAAGTATAATCTATATTTATGGAAATATAGATAGATAAGTAGGTAGGTAAATAGATAGATAAATAGAGACAGACAGACAGACAAAAGCATCTCAATTTTCTGATAAAATATTAATAAATTCAAAATATATTTTGATTTTTCATTTTCTTAGTCATTGCATAACATACCAAATTAAAGAAAAATTCAAATTTATTTCACAGGCACAATTTAAGTGCCTTAAAATTCAATCTCACTGTTATCAAATAGTACTTACTTTTACCCAAAGGTTAACTGCTACTAGTTGTAATAATCTTAGACAACTTGTTATCAAGTGCTTATCAGAGCCATATAACACTCTAACTATGAACTAATAATTGTCTGCTTGATTTATTTTTTTCCCCCTTAGGGAAGATAATGCTTGAAGCATAATGTTCAAAGTTCTAAGTTAATAAAGACAATCTAAAAAAAAGATTAGTTAACCTCCATCCTAAGAACTTTCAAAATACATTTGAAAACAAAATCATGTCTTTTTCCAATATATTTGTTTCCTTAATTAGTGGGTCCTCCATTTTTGCAAGTTTATTACTGTGAACTTTCCACAGCTTTTCAATGTAGTCAAATATTTTCAGTGAACCTTTAAAAATGCACCTGATCATCACAGAATAATTATCAAAACATGTTTAATACTAGTTTAGTCTCAAAGATAGGCAAATTAATAAAGAAATAAATCTCTGAATAATAGAGAATATCAAAATGCCAGGTCAGTCACTTTTCATATAGTTCCCAAAGTGACAGAGCAAGAAAAGAGTTTTTAAAGAATCTGCTCATAAGGACAAAAGCTATATCTTATCTAAACTTTATATCTACTCTAGGGCTTATCATATTTCTTGAAATAAAATGCTTATCTAATAAATGTTTGTTGAATGAGAAAATTAATGAATGAAGTCATTATAGCTATTAGAAAAGTAGGAATTATAATATTAAAAAGCATCTAGTATTTGCAACTAGAGGAAACACTTTACAAATATTATATCATTTAAACTTTACAACAACTCTGGGAGATAGGTATTACTATTAACCCCTTTTTACAAATAAGGAACTTGAGGCAAACAAGTTAAGTGATTTTCCCAAAGTCACACAGTTAGTAAGTATATGAGGTAGAATATGAAATTAGGTCATCCTGACTTAATGTCAGACTTTACATACATACTGACATCCATTTATCCCTGAATCTAAAAAAAAAAAAATCCACATTTTATTGAAGGGCATTGTGCATTCAGGTACATAATTTTCATATTCTACAAAGAGCCTATTATCAGCTTGTTTGGGCATTGGAACTTATATTCATTATCTTAAATAGTCTAAACTACAAATATACAGATTTGGGAGGTAATGATGTCTCTAGTTTAGCAGTGATAAAGGATTTGTTGTTGTTATAAATGTTTTTATTTGTTTGTTTCTGATGTGTCTGACTCTTCAGAACTGCATTTGGGATTTTCTTGACAAAGATACTGTAATGGTTTGCCATTTCCTTCTCTAGCTCATTTTACTGATGGGGAAACTAAGGGAAATAGGGCTAAGTGACTTGCCCAGGATCATATAGCTCGTAAGTGTCTGAGGCTAGATTTGAAGACAGGAAGATGAATTCCTGATGTCAGGCCCACTTTGACAATGAGCTGAAAAAGCATATAGAGGGAAATTAAGTGACTTTTTTCAAATTTATTATTACTCAGTGACAAGGACATGACTAAAATTCAAATTTTCTGACTTGGTAAAGTGTTCAAGTTAAGAGCATACTGGATGAAGTTGAGTAAAAATTCACTCAACGACAAATTTAATTTAAGTAGAACATTTCAAGGAAACAAGTCATTGCTGTGTTTCCATGGCAATATTCCCTAAGGATGGGATACATTTACAGAAGATAATAAAATTGTACCATTCTTACTATGTTCTGCCCATAATTCTACTGTCCTACTACAATCATTACATCAGTGAAGAACAAAATATAAGATTAGAGAGCATTTTGTGTTTTCAACTATTTTAATGGACAAATAATTCATCAGTTTCCAAATGAACACCAGGAAGTTGTTGATTTGTGACTACAAGTCAGGACAGAAATTATGTGTGTGCATACACATACACAATATGTATGTGTACATATACATACGTACACATATGTACATGTACCTATACATGTATATATAAAAATGTGCACATTTCTAAGTGTGTTATGTGTATATATATTATATATACACATTTACAAACACATGTGTGTGATGTGTGTATGGTGTGTACATACATACATTTACATATGTATATAATGTATTGTGTTGTGTGGATGTGATACATGTATATGTATATGCCTATTTACATATATGTGAATGTACATACATTATGTTGGGTTTGTATGTATATGATTCATATGTGTGTATGCTTATGAATATATTTCATCTGAGTAGAAATATTTAAACCCATATGTGCTAGTGAGTTATCTAGAAGATTTTAGGGAGAAGAAGAGGGACTAGAAGAGATTGCTAAGGATATTGGTGCTAAATGAAGAGGAAGTTGCTGATGATATAACAAAGAAGGTTGAGAAGGAGCAGTCAAAGAGATTGTAATAGATCCAGGAGAGAGTGGTATCACAGGTCAATAGGAAAAAGAGTGTCTTAAGGTGAGAGGGCGATCAACTACATTAAAAGCTTCATAAGAATTAAGAAGGAAAAGGGCTGAAAACAGATTAAATCAAAAATACAATTTGAAGGCATAAGAAATATTTCTTATTGCTTCAGGACTCTTAAAAATATCTTTGAACTGCATCCTAATAATGATTTTTTTTTTTTTTTACTGAAAAAGAAAATATTTAAATATTGGATGATAGAGGATAAAAAGAAAGGAAGGGCTTAGGATTGTATTTGTTTTCAGAAGATAGGGACAGAAATAAATGGAATTCAGATCTTTAAATCCCCCCAAAAAACACCAAGAAGGATCCTTTTACTTTAGTACTTCTTCAGTCATATATATTTGTCTGACAGTGAAAGGCCGCTCTAATTCCTCTATAATACCTTCGGGAACGCACTTGCTCAGAATGTCAAATTCTGGAAACTTGCTTTTAATTACTATGCTTGCCATATTTTCAATTTGATCAGAAGTAGAAGGAATTTTTTTTTATCATTCTCTTTCTTAAATGCTATAAGATCACCACCTAACTTATGCTGTGTTCCAGCCCCTACCTCTCAAAGTGACCTTTATATACAATGACAGATCTAGGATTACATCAATTATGAATTGCAATGTATTATCAATCAAAATGTTACTCATCATGCTACTTTTTCACCAGCAAAGATAAAGGATAAAAAAAAAAAAACAGCCATATGCATACTTCTTCAGAGACTATAATCCTATATCTGAAAATATCAAGGGTTTTATTCTATCAACACACCTATGTAAATCTTATCCCCACTAATATTAATGGGGAATTATATGTATGTATCAAGAGTAGAATAAATCTGAAAAAGAGAGTGAAGTGAAGATTTGGCAATAAATTGGTTTAAGAGAGGACTACTAGGAGAAAGACTGTATAAAGCACTTCATTATACAAATGATTCAAAATTAACCACAGCTAAAGATGAAATTAACATTTTCAACAAGATCATTTTAAAAAAATTTGCATTGTAAAAATTTGAATCATTTAGATTCAAAATGAAGTTTCTTACTAAGCATAGATTCATGAATTTATCGTGTAACTTATTTACTTTTCATTTACTTTGCTACCAACACACACATATTCTTAATATTAACATATTGCATTTGTTAACTTTATATGATCAAAAAGGAAAGAAAGACTCTATTTTGAAAAAAAAATGAAACAATTTATTACTGAAGCTCTACCTAGACATTGAGCAAAATGCCAAACTTGAAATAAAAAAGATTCTTGTTCAAATTTTGTTTTGAGATTGACTAGCCTTGGTACATTAGAAGTCATTTAGCTTTTGAATGAATTAATGATAAAATGAGGATAATAATGGGATCAAAATCATAGGATTATCGTGAAGACAAGATATTTTGTATTTTTGCTAAATTATATATGTTATGTAATCATGATACAAATAATATAAGTATTAAGCCAATATTGTTGTTATTCCATAACTAACTCCAAGAGGATTATTTTCCCCAAAGAAAAATAAATTTTATTTATTTTTAAAAGAAAAATACTTACAATTTTTATCTATAAATATTGCAAGAAATATGGTATCAATTGAAAAAATCTAACAAACATAATATCACATCTTTGCATATATTTGGGAATTGTTTATCTAAAATTATTGTTTCAAATAAATAATTGTCATGGTATAATAATAACATCTACATATCAGGTTTTTATACCATATCAAGCACACAATGAGATATAAAAAGGATCCTCCAATGGGATCCTCCAATGGCTCATCATGGTTTGGAGATTATTTTAACTTATTGAAATCTATGTAAACAGAGAACAGGCTTGTGCAGATCTCACAAAATTGGAAAAGCCTCAAGTATTGTCATAGTTGAAGACTACTGATCCTCTCTGGGAAACAGTCTACTGAAGTATGAAATCATTACCCAAAAAGATAATTAGCTATTATCTATTAACTAATAGATAATGAATAATATGGGCACATCATCCTAGGAAATATATGAAAATACCTTTGCCACTTCAACGATATACTCCTAAAGGATGATATATTCCTAAAGGAATTGAACAACATCTATATTTATGTATATACCATAAATTAGTTAACTAGTCAGCCAGTCAGTCAACTAATGTTCATTAAGCACTTAGCATGATTCAGGACCAGAATGCCAGAAATCATGCATAAAGTATTTACAATTCAATGGAAGGACAGCTTACAATTTCTTCTTGGAAAGGCACATAAAGGATTTTCTGAATTTAATTTCAATATACAGCTTAAGACAAGAAGAAATATTTTCCAGGGAAAAAGTCACCTTTCTCTACAATGACAGATATAATCATAAAAGCTATTTTGAAAATAAGTTTTGGCACTTCTCTATTGAATGGATAAAACAGAAAATCTGTGAATATTTTGATTACCTAAGATTCCAATATTTTCAAAGGAAGTAAATATACATATTTCAAGGTAATTTCAATATAAATATGAGTGTGACAAGAATGTCCCCAAAAGTTTTAGTTTTAATATTTGTTATATTTATTTAGCTTGATATTTAATTTAATGTATTTAATTTAGTTTAATTAGTTTAATATTTAACTTTAATAATTTTAGTTTAATATTGTTTTAATATTTTAAAAGATGATTATGTAATGTATGCATTTTCCAGATACATTTTTTTAAGAAAAGTATAAGATACACTAGATAAAATGAGCATAGAACAAAATCACTAAACATGATATTGAATTAAAGAATACGTGTTTGTAGATATATCAATCATATGAGAATTCAATTATTGTGCAGTATATTAACTGAATAGAATAAAGGTCCAAAATGATATCCAATTAAAAGAAAGAAAAAAATATGAAAAGGTTGTGTACTTATGGCAACTTCTGTACTACCTTTTTGACAATGTTTATTGGGTAGAAAATAATCCTGGATAAATTATAGAAAAACTCTTAAGGGAATGAACAATAGACAGAAAATAGAAAAAAAAAAATCTACAAGTATATGTTTGTATGTTTTAAAAATATTTCCATTAATTATTTTAAAATAACTCACAGTTTTTTCTTGATCAATTTAATACTCAATGTTCTCTGAAGAAGAAGAAATGGCAATTACTATGATTAAATTGGGAAGCTCCTTTGAACTTGAATCAAAGAATTACTTTTCAGGAAATTCCAAAGAGGGCATGATTCCAAAAGAAGAAAGCAAGGATAGACATTTTTGTAATGAAAAGAAGTATATTATAAAAATGTAGACCTCTATAAATATATATCTGCTTTATTATTAAAGTTAAATATTGAACTAATTAAACTAAATTAAATAAATTAAATTAAATGTCAAGTTAAATAAATATAAAATAAATATTAAAACTAAAATTTTGGGGGACATTTTTGCCACACTCATATTTGTATTGAAGTTACCTTGAAACAATATGTATATTTGCTTCCTTTGAAAATATTGACATCTTAGGTAATCAAAACCTTCACTGATTTTCTGTTTTATCCATTCAACAAATAAGTGCCAAAACATATTTTCAAAATAGCTTTCTTGGTTATATCTGTCATTGTAGAGGAAGGTGAATTTTTCCCTGGAAAAAGTTTCTTCCTGTCTTACGATGTATATTGAAATTAAGTTCAGAAAATTCTTTATGTGCCTTTCCAAGAAGAAATTGTAAGCTGTCCTTCCATTGAATTGTAAATACTTTATGCATGATTTCTGGCATTATGAACATGGTCTATGAATGCATTGAGGTTGTCCTTAATGTGAAAAAAAAAATCACAAAGAAGCAAAGAATTTTTTACCTGATTTTCAACAATAACAAGCAAATAAATCTTTATTACTATAGAGCTAAACTGTATAAAATTAAAAAAAAAATAAGGTCCTGTTGTGTTTGTTTTATAACATAAATTATTTTAAAAGACAGCATTGGGTTCTTCTCAAAACAAGTTGACATTCAACTTGTTCTCTAATAGATAAGATCACAGAGGTAACTCTTCAATAAAATGCTAAATATCAATATCAAGTAAAACATACATAAAAGCAATACATACAAGCTACAATCTTTGCTACTGCCATTGGGATTCCTAGGGAATCTGACAGATTCCCTGTAGAAAATGTGATTCTTAAGGTGCTCTTTTAGGAGAAAGAAATTACAATAAATTTCATATTGAACACTACTAGTCACTTTTGCAAGTCTGACATGTTTTCAAAAGAAATGACTTGCCATTCAAAAGAGAAAAACAAAATATATCCAGAACCTATAGCACTAGGTTCTGACATGCAAATGCATGTCAGATGCATTTAAATCAAATGCAAATGCAAATACCGGAATCTTCTTAGATTGGATTGGAAAAGTAGACTTCAGTTAATGGAGAAAGAAATTGGTTACCAGATGGAAGAAACTGCAGAAGTCTCTCAATGATCCTGCTCCCACATTGAAAAAATTCTGTCTTTAATATCAGGATAGGAAAGGCTTTGAATACTGCCCTAGTGATTGGTCCTATCTGTTGGAATACAGGAGCTACCTGCCAGTGGCTGCTGGAGGTTTAACTCAGACCTATCAAATGGATCTCTTCATGTGAGAGGATGATGATGATACAAGGAGACTGAAAGGAATTGTCTGAACTCTCTCCTCTTCCCTCTGCCTCCAATTTATTTCATTCCCAATCCACAAGCAACACCTGTATCAGTAAAGGCTGTTTCACAACTCCCTCAAGTGTCACAATCCACAGCTGCAGACATATTGGAGAATTGACCTGCTCCTTCATCCAGGTGTGGTCCTTAACATGTATCTATTTCACAAGAGAAAATCTAATTTAAAATGTTTTATCACCAACTTGTTTGTGATAAGGAATTGAATTTTTATATACATGAATTTATTTTAAATGAATTTTACCTCTATGAAGAGGTAAATTCTATCTTGTGGAGAAAAGAGGAGTAAAAGGTACTAGCATTCATAATTTATTGGTCATTTGTAAATATTAAAAGGCTATTTAACATAATAGTCAGTGACAGAACCAAAAAAAGTTGTGTCTAAGTCCAATCTCTAACACTTAATGGATTGGTTTCTCTCAGTAAGTAACTTAATCTCCCAGTACCCCAGGCATCTAAAACTATGTTGCAAAAAAAAAAAAAAGTAGATCTACATTGATAGAGGGAGTTTTACCCTTATAGGATTTACTATCTAATGAAATCAAAGGTCTAATCCTTTATCCTATCCCAATAAATATTAATTTACTGTGAATACTCTAACTGTGAGGTCCTTGTCCCAAAGCCAATGAGGCAATATATTAATAAAAGAACTGAATCATCATTATTGATATTTTTGATATTAATAAAAGTTGACAACATAAGAAAGTTGCAATTAAATAACAAGAAAGCTAGTTCACAATTCAATATAGCTGCAAATAAATTGACTAGTTGAGTTTCATCTTGTGTCCAAACATTAAAAAATGAATACAATAAAAATAAAATTATTACATGGGATCTCATTTTTCGGTGCTTATAATGAGCAATATAAAATGATTCCTAAAATGTATGTATATGTTTGTGCTAATATCTTTTAAAATAAATGAGGAGAATAAAAATATTATGAGTCAACAAGACTAAATAATGCAACAAGACTGACCAAAAATATCAATACATATATCAATATACAGTAATCTCGATCTTAATATATATGTAGGATAGAAACATAAAACACATTGGAAAACATCAGTTCAGATAAAAATAAAAAGTCAAAATTTATAGGACATGCTTAAAAATAATGAATGTTTTCTTCAGGAAGAAGTTCAGGGCAATGGCTATCATAAATAGCAATTTTAAAAACACACATGCACACACACATATACACAAATATAAATCAAACAATTGTATACAAAAACATACAAAAAATAGATTTCTATGAAAACCTTTATCTTGGTAAAGCCAGGATGAAACTCAATGCCAAATTTGAAGAATTCAAATGAAAGTAAATAATAGCATGCAAACAAAACATTTCCAATTTAACCTATTTAAACAGCAGGGAATGGAAAAGATAATGGATGTTGAAAAGGACTATTATCATTATCATTTGCTTTAGAAGTTTAGCCTATGTGAATCCATCACCATATCTAGGGCTAAGATATCTAGACATCAACTTGCCCGGTACATAATCCACATGATAAATGAAGAAATCTGACCAAAGGCAAAAGAAGTTGAGGATATAAACTCCTTAAATATTTTACAGAGGAGTATTATCAAAAAATAAGAGCACAAACAAGAAACAATAGAAGGAACATGAGTTTACTTAAAGTTTGATATGTGATCCAAGTAAGTCATCTCATCCTAAGACAAATTGAGTATTAAAGAAGAAAAATAAATCAACTAAAAATGGAAGAGGAAAAAAAAGTTTTTTTTTCTTCCAGATTTCAGTTAGCCCTTTTTCTTCATTAAATAAAGTGAAACAGCCCCATTTCACTACAATTTGATCCTAGTATGAAATTCCCCATTATGCTGAAAGGACAATTCAAAATGTCATTAAAGAAAATACATTGTTTCTTAAAATAATGAAATTATATAAAGTATTCATATGTTTTCATACTAGAGATAAAACAATTTTGAGAATATTGAGATTTTTAATATCACTGAAGAGAGGAATTAATACCTGTGAGAGTGCAAGATTTAATAAGAATGAAACAATCAAATCCTGTCACATGATCACTTTATAAACTATGTGATCTTACACAAATCAATCTATATTAGTCTTAGTTTCTTCAGCTATAAAACAAAAATAATAATAGCACCTACTTAATATGGTTTTTTTCTTTGTATATAGTGAGGCTTTATAAATATTCCTTTTTGTGGCCATGGAATATTTCAGAATATTCTGATAATTATTTATGACTATTAAAAAAAGATTTTGGCCTGATCACTGACAGGAAAACCAAAAAGAGAGGGGAGATCAAAAAATGAAAAAACAACAACACATTTACATGTTTGTTTGTTTTTTGCTTTTTAAAAATCTAAATATATTTAACTCACCTTTTCTTTTATATCAAAGATGTTTCTGCATATAATCCTCCACCCCACCATCTCAATGCATCTATTATCCAATAACCAGTCATCCCTTAAAAAAAAAAGATAGCTTGCAAAAATGAACATCAAGATTAACTAGAATGTTGCATCCAGACATCCTTTATCCATAATCCCAACATTCTACTGAGATTACATAAATTTTATCATCTATTTTCTAGAATAATGATTAAACATTAGTTCTTCAGTTTGTTCCTTCTTTGTGATTGCTGTTGCTGATGATGTTGTTATAATATTATAATCACTTTATATGTTCTGACAATTTCTTTCTTCATCCATCTATGAAAAATTTTCCATGTTTCTCAGAATTCTTAAAAATTTATCTTATCTATGAATCCTATTTACTCAGTTATCCTCTAATCTACTAATTCTAACTTTGTTTCTAGTATTGCACTACCAAGAAAAGTTTTTTCTATTAACATTTTAAACATATGGGAGTTTTGTTCATTTCTCTCTCTGATTTCCTGGGGGTATATGATCACTGAGTTATAGGGTATGAAAAGTTTTGTAATTTTTTTTTTACTCAAGGGGACTACTTCACAGCTTCAATAACAGTGAGCTATATTCACAAAGCTCATATGATATTGAAAATTTCTATTTTCATCATCTTTGACAATTTTAGCAATGGAAGGTAAAATGTAGGTGGTGTTTTAATTTATATTTTCTAATTAGTGATTTGAAATAATTTTTCATATGACTGGCTATAGGTGGTATGTAACTTATCATTTGAAAATAATTTTGTCATATCATTTGACTACTTATCTATTGAAGAATGGCTTATGGACAAATATATATACAAATTCTAAAATATCTTGGACATCATATGTAATTAGAAATATTACATGCAAAAATATATTTTTCCAAAAATGATAAAGTAGATATACTGAAATATATGTATATTCTAGTTCTCTGTTCACAAGAACTGAGTCAGTTATTTATCTATCTGACAATAAGAGAAAGGTCTGTTATATTCCCAGGATACATATCTAATACCTCATATGGAATCTTCTAGAACTTTTCAAATGTGTAACTACTACTTCCTTTTGTAATTGATATGAGTACAATTTTTTACTAAATGAGGAAAAAATAAAAAGCATTGCCAAAGATTATGATGCCTTAGATAAAATACCGAAGACCACAAAGAAAGCAAAGGAAAAGAAATTTAGCAAGAGAGGGGAGGAAAAAAAAATGAATTAGAATATGTGTATAAATGATGAATATTGTATATGGGGATTGATTTGAATGCTTTAATTTTACCTAGATTATAATAATGATAGGATACTGGCTATGAACAGAATATACCTAAACATTAGTATCTTTAGATTAATCTTATTTTTCCCCATTCTGAGTCATTTTTTTTTCCCCTTTGTGATTTAAGAATTTAACCTCTTATGGCAAAGAATTGGAAAGTGAGTAAATGCCCATCAATTGGGGAATAACTGAATAAGTAATGTATATGAAAGTAATGGAATATTATTGTTCTATTTAAAAAGGATGAACAAGTTGATTTTAGAAAGGCCTGGAAAAATTTACATGTACTGATGCTGAGCAAAACAAGTAAAAACAGGAATACATTGTGCACAGTAACAGCAAGATTGTGCGATGATCTACTATGAGTCTTCTTCTTCTCAGCTATTCAGTGATCCAAGACAATCCCAATAAACTTTGGATAGAAAATGCCATTTATATCCAGAGAGAGAACTATGGAGAATAAATGTTATCTTTTGAATGGAAAATGAAATGAAGGATTCCTCCCAACACCTCCAATTAAGCAGAAATCTTTGACCAGTCATTTCTTCATTTCCGACCTGACTGCACTAGTTTGGACTTCATCATGTCCCTAAACCAGGTAGATACCTGCCATTTTACTCCCCCCTCACCATCTTAACTCTCTTTTCTGTGTTAACTTCTCCCATTAGAATGAAAGTACCTTGAGAACAGGGACTGTCTTTCTAGTACTTGTATCTCCAGTGCTTATCACAGCATCTGGTTTATAGGCACTTAAATAAAGATTTATTGACTGACTAAAAAAAAGTTATTCTCTTAAAATCCCTTATTATTCTTGGAGTGAATTCTATAGAATTAACCTAAAGAGATGGTTGCAGTTATGCAGATAATTCACCAACCAACCTGAATTAGAACTCCTTCCCCTGCCCTCCCTCTCTCCTCTCCTTTTCCCCCTTGCCCTCCTTCTCCCTCTTGCTCTTCCTTGCCCCCCTCACTTTCCCTCCTCAGTCTTCCTGCCTCACTCTCCCCTTGGATCTTGCTCTCTATATATCTTTGTCTCTGTCAGTCAATCTGTCTGTCTGACACAGAGTTGTTAACAAGCAGTAAGTGGATGAATACACTAGTGTGTAATAGCAGCAATGAACATAGGAAAGTTTCTGTTTTCTAATCTAGTCTTAGACATTTACTAGGTGTAGGATGTTAGGCAAGTCATTTAACTCCTGTCTAACACAATTTCCTCCTCTGTAGAATGGTAATAAAAATGACACTATCTCCTTAGGTGATTTTATAAAGAAAAATGAAATATTTGTAAAATACTTTGAAAACCTCAAAGTACTATTTAAATGCAAAATATTCTTAATATATGATTGGCTAATATTAAACCTTTTAATATGCCCCATAGCACTTATTTTAAATTTCAGCTTTTCTCAGGTTCAAAGAGCAGATTGGGGTACAGGAGGAGAGGAAGAGAAGGTGAATGAATTTGCACAATCAAATGTCCAATTTTAATAGAATCCAACTTTTGATACTAGAAATGTGTTCTCTGTGATAAGTAGGATGATTTCAGAGAGTCCTGGAGCAACTTACATGAACTGATACTAAATGAAATGAGCAGAACCAGGAGATCATTGTACGTGACAACAACAAGATTATATGATGATCAATTCTGATAGCCATGGCTCTCTTCAACAATGAAATGATTCAGGTCAGTTCTAATGGTCTTGTGATGAAGAGAGCCATCTACATCCAGAGAGAGGGTGGATCTTAACATAGCATTTTCACTCTTTTTGTTGTTTGCTTACATTTTATTTTCTTTCTCATTTTTTTCCCTTTTTGATTCGATTTTTCTTGTGCAGCAAGACAATTGTATAAATATATATGTATGCATATATTGGATTTAACATATACTGCTACCATGTTTAACAAATATTGGAGTACTTGCCATCTAGGGGAAGAGGGAGAAATTGTAATACAAGGTTTTGCAAGGATTAATGCTGAAGAATTATCCATGCATAGGTTTTGAAAAATAAAAAGTTTTAACAAAAAAAAGAAAGAAAGAAAGAAAGAAAATATGTTCTATAAATAAATGAGAGAAGAGCAGTTCAATTAATTCAATTAAAACATGTTTAGTAAACTCACACTATCCCAGGCACCAAACTGAGTGCTGGACAAACAAAAAAGTAAAAATAAAACAGTAGCTAACAATAGGGAATTTCCATTCTACTGTACTGTATAAAGTTTGGGTTATATGTATTTGCTCCTAAAATTCCACAAAATTGCTCAGGAGAAATTATATACTAGGATATCAACTTCTGAAACTCAAAATTTAAAACTACAACCAAAACAACACTAAAAATACTGAAGTGTACTATGTCATCCTCTCATATATAAGAAAATGAAAATTCATATGTAATGTTAATCTCCTCTTTTTGTTTAGGAAATACATTTGTTCCACTTAGTTGGCCACTAGAACAACAATATATCTTAAGATATATAAAAAGTAGAAAAGGAGAGTAGGTACAACCAGTTTGTCAATGTGAACTATGGTACTTCTTTCCTGGGGGTGCTTCCATTTCAGCAATATTTGTAGATGATAAAGAAGAAAACAACATTATTGATCCCATGGTTCTGCCAACCAGGTATACAAGTAAGTGGAAAAAGGGAGTGCTATAGAACACCTAAATATCCCTGACATCTTCTGGTGTTTTCCCCTTTGTTGTAGGTTTTTGCCTTTTGTTGGTAAATCTCACAATTAGTGAAGGCAACTGGAAATATATATAACTTGAATATGCATGTCCACATTGGCAAATCTTCTAAGAGTGCCAGCACATCAATAGGGAATAACTCAATAATAATGTGAATACCATTAATGCTTGTCTTAAATGATACACTGAAATAATTCTATTTCCCTCAGGGCATGCCAAAGTACAGTATAAACATCCTATCCTCAAAATGTTCAGTGGCTCACAGATGGCATGAATAGATACTTCTTATTTACTCCCAGTTTAAAAAATGGGTAAAAATTTGTTCTGTTTGTATGACACTGATATTTTCAATTTAAGCTGACAATAAATATACCATGCAAACAAGATATGTTTGTTGGAACAAATTGAAAAGTGATTAAAATATGTCCTCAAAGAAGAGAACATAGAATAGAAGAAACATATTCTCCTAAAAAAGGGAAATCACTAAAATATTTAAATTAAATAGTTCAAATTTCTACTCCATCACTACTATATCTTCTGATTTTGTGCCAGAGCTTTTTCAGAAATGCTCCATGTATAAGTTGCACAAATATTATGTACCATGTTTCAATTCTAAACTCCATTCAGCAAATATTAAATGCTAATCTTGTAAAAGACACTCTGCTAGGTACCTGGGGTACAAAGATGTAAAGCAAAAGTTCTTTACCTCAAAGGTATTACAATTTAACAAGGAGAGGGAATGGACTAGAAGTAGTTCCTGTAAAACAAAATTTAGTAAAAATGACAGTTATATTCAGTCAAGAGAGAGCCAAGTGACTTTCTTTTGTTGTAAGTAACAAGAGAAAGATAAAGACATAGAGTTCTAATTTCCAAAAGAAAAAATTGTTGGCTGAGGTAAAATGACATTTCAATTTGTTTTAAATTCTTAACTTATTAAGATTGCTTACTCATCTTGCCTCACATTTTTTTTCTCTCATACTTTTCTAGTCACCCACTGACAAAAACTCTCCCTTATTTCCGAAAAACAATATCTTTGGGAATACACTCATACAGTACATTTCTCACTGTTTTTTCTGATTTTCAGTTTTGGTCTCTCTGTCTCTCAGTCTCTGTGTCTCTGTCTCTGTCTTCATCTCGATCTCTCTGTTTCTCCCTCTCCCTTCCTTTCTTTCTCTCTCGTTCCCTCCCTCTTCCTCCCTTCCTCTTCCTCCCTCCTCTTCCCACCTTCTCTCCCCAATCTTCCCATCTCCCCCTTCTCTCTTTCTCAATCATTCACACACACACACACACACACACACACACACACACACACACACACGCACATTTTGCTTCCTACCCTTACTCCTTTCAAGTGAAATTCAAAATCCATTTCCCTGAATACAAAGCACTTCAAGTAATCTGCCCTGCTACTTCCTATTCCCTCCTTTCCTTTGGTCCAGACACATCTCTATCAACAACTTGCCTTTCCTTCCTTCTCACTTTTATACCTTAATCTTTTGAGCAAAGTCATCCTTATTCTGCATATCAGTCAAAGACATTCTTTTTTTTTTTTTTCTTCAATTCTTTTCTATCACAAAGCTTAGACTATTATACCTGAACATTACACTGAAGGATAAATCTACAGGGACTAATAAGTAATCAAAACAAAAATGACACCACTCCTCAATAGACTTTCCATTTATCCTACTGTTTCTGTTGTCTTTGCCTTCCTTCAGTCATAGACTATTAGAAGAAGTTCAGTCCTTTGGAGATGAAAAATCATGTCACCTATTTTAAAAAGGGCTTTACACGTGTGAGCCATTATTCATACTATTAAAAAGTAAACATCAAAATGCTAAACCATTTATAGCACTTCAATTATAGCGCTTGAAATAGATTACTCCAATTTCTAAGTATGGTTTTAAAGCATTCAAAAATGCTTCAATAAAATGGTAATGTAAAGGACAAAATAAGTACTGTGAATATTGTTATAATAAATAATTTTTAAAAATTAAATTTCCCAGTCAGTTGTCATTAGGCTTCATTTTAAGAATGAAGAATGCTTCATTTTAAACAAAACAAAATCTTCTAGGACATCTTATCTGGAAATTAATTCTGTTTAGCTTAGGCATGAACACTGTCACATAGACTGAAAACTGACTACAAAAAAACAATAATGATAAATGGCTATTTATTGAACTGAGGTGGGAGATATGCAGTAGGGTGAAGCAAGGATCAATGTAAGACCGCTTTTATTTAACATTTTCATTATGTCAGAAAATTGTAGCAACAAAAATGATGATGGATCTTTGGGAATTGATTCATGAGAAAAGATTAAAATCACATAATATTTATAGCTTTGTCAAAAATGACTTAAGGGGTAATGATAACTATTTGCAAAAAAAGGAGATTAATTATTCAAGAGGGTATAACTAAGAATAACATACTAGTTTAGATGCATACTGGGGGCTATTTTCTCAACCATTTCTAGTATTCTAAAATGTACAATAGATTTTTTTTCCATTATGAATCCCATTATTTAAGCAATTCATGATGACACTATCCAAATTTTTTTTTTCAGTAGACTTAAAATATGCCTGAAATTGCCAATTATTCTCATCTACCCCAGTATTAATGATTTCCTTGCCACATGTAGATAATGCTTATTCCTATCTTTTCAATCATGTATGTTTTCTGTCACTTGGACAAGACTACAAAGTATAATTTAATTTCTGTACCTTTCTACCTTCTACAGAGGTATTTTCTGTCATTTTCTCCAGAAAGGTGTCCAATACCTCAATATCTTTACCTATCTTTAAAATATCAGCTAGTTGTTATGTTAGATCTAATGAATACATTGACACTGATATGTAAATGACTATTAGAAGCTTTAAGTTAAAAGCTACCAGAAACATTTGCATTTTAATAGGAAATGTTTATTAACCCAAATAAATGAATCTCTAAAGATGATATTCTAAATAGGAAGAAGGGCAAGGGAACTTTTCAAAGCACCCACTAGTTGTCATCATCTGATTAAGTGCTTACAGATATTATCTCCTTTAAAACTATATGTTGATTTTTAGTATTTTTTAGTGTCCTTCTATACAGGTGGATTTAGCATCAAAGACATTAACATATTACATAAAACAACTAAATCATTTTCTTATGGAGCAAAAAATATTTCTTTCAGTCAAAGCTGAAGGGGTGGTGAATCTAAAACACTATCCCATTTCCCTTCTTCTCTGCTGAATGTATATTCTATAATTTGATCTAGCTTATGTACCCCAAGTCTGAATAAAAACTATTCATGAAGGTCTCCCAGAATATTATTTTTAATTGAGTTGTGCCCTCTTAAAAGAGCACTTTTAATTGAGATTTAATAACTCTATAAAAGATAAATCTAGTAGCCATGTAATAAACAGTAATTAATTAGTTAATATCAATTAAATACTAAAAATATTAATTTACATTTAACATCTAACTACTGTAATTTGCTATAGCTATCTTATTAAATGCTAATTAAATTCCTAAACATTCTTACAAGTTTAATGCATTAATAACAAGAACGTAAGTACATATTTACTGTATCTGCAATTTTGAGTTCATTACATGGCAACTAGATTTATCTCTTTTATACTAATTAAATATACTAAGCAAACCTCAGTAACTTTTCCTAACACATACCATAACTGTTTTATTAATTTCAAATTAAATGCCCATTTAAGACTTCTAATCTACAGCTGCCCCAAACAATTTTCTGTCACTAGAGCAAAGGTTCTTACACTGTTCAACTTAACTATAGCTTTCTTAGATTTGGGGGCAAATCTTTTTAAATTTTATGTAATTTATCTTCTAAATTGACACAAAAATACATTCTTAATTTTTTTTAAATTAAAAAGTCTCCCCTATTTATTGTTCTTTCTCTCAGTGCTACCTCTTTCTCATTGTTCACTTGCAAATTCTGTTATTATAAGGTTGGGTTTGGCGTTTTTCCCTCTACCATATTATAAGAAAAAAAAAAGAAGAAGAAAGTTTTTTTTCTCATTTGTGAGTAGGGCTTTTGCTAGCATTTTCCTCAAATATCTTTTATTTCCATTAATTACCCCCTTTATTGTGTTAAGGAAACATACCACCAGGAGAATTAAAAGGAGAAAAAAACCCCCAAAAAACAAAAACAAAAAAAATCTCTAACATTTGTAAGTCAAAGAGAACCAACCCAGTTGGAATGCCTGAGAATGCAACACAGCTAAGCCAAGGTTACAGCCTCAGGATGATTTCTGAAAGACTCAGAAAAAATACAGTACTAGCATGTATCAAATGATTTAGAATCTTCAGTCCTTCCTGATATGATGGGGGATGTCATAAAGACAGGAGGCTGCTGTGAAACAAGAAAAGCACATTAGCTATTAACCTTCCCCCAGCCGATCAACTTTATTTTGCAATCTTCCCTCAGAACCATTAGAATACCCTGAAGAAATAACTTTCCAATTAAAAAGGATCTCAGAGAACAAAGCCATTTTATCTCTGACTCCTGGTGTTCTTTATTCCAATAATTTAAATTGGAATTGATTTTTCAATTTAGCCGTTGACTTGCTATGGACACACAGCTGAAAAGGCCGAATGGAATTGCATGGCTGAAATATTTGTCTTTGTGATGCACTTCTCATAAATTCACAGGAGGTTGTGTGGTGTGTTTTTTTTTTAATGCATTTTCTTCTTCTGCCATTGCCTTAGACAACAGCTTTTTAGCACAGCATGGGCAAACTGAGAAAACACGTCCAGTATGACCTCGAGGGCCTCCTCCTCCATTTCTCATAGATCTATCTAATTGTTACATCTCTAGGAAAATGAAAAGATCCAGAATATTCAAAATGATAGCCATTCTTCAAAGCCTATATGTTTGTTTTCTCTTATTGCTCTGTTTCATTTCCTTAAAAAGAAAAGCAACTTAATTGCCTGTATGCTGGCTATGTTACTAGTAGCTTAGTTCTGCTCTTGTTATAATTACTTTCAAATAAACTGAATTTACTTTACTTTCATCACCAAAATATTTTACATTAAATATACCAATTATTAAGTAGTTTCATTATCAATTTTCTCTGTATCTATCTATTCAAAATAATCTAATGATAAACTGATAGCCAGGAATCGTTAGCCTATTTTCACTTCTGGAAATAATTTTCTTTATGTGACCATGAATAGCATGGCTTAATTTCTGTCATAAACCTCTTTGCTTATCACTCTCTGTCTCCTCCCTTCAGCTAGGTTTCAGTACTCATCTATACCAGTGACTTCAAAAGCTGATTGTTAAATTTTCATTATAAGCATTTATAGAGCAAACACAAGTTTGATTTGTATTTTGTTGATTATCTAGATTTATAAAGTAATGCAGAAATTTAATAATGCAGTTAAATATATAATAATATGACAAGTTAATATTTGAACAGGGATTATGTGTACATTTTCCCCCTTGGAGATTCAATTATTAAACATTTGCCAGCTCACTGCTTTCTCTGCCCAATATCCTGAAACTAGCTATTATTTTAGAAGACAGTATATTGACAGTTCTTGACTCAGAGAGCCATCAAATCCAGTATCAAACTACACTGTTATTTCTGATATCTTCTGATTATTACTCAGACTATTTTCCTAGTTCCTTATCTTATTGTTTCCCTGACCTAAAGGCATGAGTTTCTAACCCCATAGTTGATCAGAACCAGTGCTTGCATCCCCTAGCCTTTATCTGCAGTCTTCCAGTTCTTATTCCTGAGGCTTGACCTCCTGGATTCTGGACTTCCTGCCTTCCTGTAGATATAATAAATTGTTTTGTTTTTCTCTCCTCTGTTGGGTCTTACAGAGTCATAGAGTTTATATCTTGAAGAATCATAGGTCATAGAACTGACCTCTATGGAAGTCATATAATCCAAAACTATTCGTTTTACAAATGAGAAAACTTAAACCAAAGGAGATTTAAATCCTGAATTTGAATACTCTATAGCTCAGCTTCTTCACCTATCCAAAGAGGAGATTATGCCATCTTGAAATCTATCACCCTATAATCTGTATCCATATGCATGTGTGTTTATTTGTATCATTGGTCTGAAATTTTCCATATAGTTAAGCTAGAACCATATCAAAGCAACTTGCAAAAGCTAATTGCTAAATTGTCAATATGAGCATTTACACTTTAGAAATCAACAAATTATAAAAATCAGGGCATTATTTATTGTCTTGTTGAATGTCTAGATTTAAGACCCTGATGGAGAAAATATCAAAAATTCTTTTTTTTTTTTTTTTTAAGATAAGAGGACCATGTTATCAGGGAAGTGATGCCATTATATGCAAGTGAACTGGATTTAAGTGAGGGAGGACTGTGCAAAGTCACCTGCCTCATTTTTTCCCTTCAGAGCCATCTAGGTCCAGTGGCCAGGTGTAGGTCAGGACTACTGGAGATGACCCTGGATGCAATGGGAGACTGGCTTTTTTTAATAATCAAGTCTCAATTTGACTGAGGCCACATTCATTCAGTGATTAAGGCTAGGTAGTAATTCAAGCAAAGAATCTTCTCTTTCATCTATACTTTCTCCTCAGAGAGCCAGTTGTTAAATATTTATTAACACATCTTTGAATGTGAGGGACACTAACTAATCACAGATGAATAATTCCAACCAAAGAAAATTCATGGAAAGTTGCAAGAGAGGTTACATTGATAACTGTAATTGCTGTATAGCTATTTGCATAATTGATTCTTTTCTGTTTTTCAATAATAGGGAAAGGAAAAAAAAAGATTAGGCAGGATAGTGTTTTATTAAATGACATCTACATTTATACACACACACACACACACACACACACACACACACACACAAGATATAACTTCCATTACTCTTCCCCCCAAAAAAAATATATAATGAGAGATAAGAAGAGCAGCTCTTAATTCTGTATAGTGAATAAAGAAATAACTGTTCTTAGAATCACAAAGGTCTGGGTTCAATTTCAGCATCTGACATATACTAGTTGTATGACTGCCCAAGTTTTTTGCTACTAAATACTGCAATCAAATCTCTAAGACCATAAGTTTCAGAGAAGGAATTGACCTGCTCACTTATAGAGTGAGTTTCCTCATTCAGAAGTTCCTTATGCCTGAAAAATGACAGGTCTGGTCCCTATTCTATGAGAGAAATTATAAATGCTTAATAAATTGTTTTGGTTGATTAATTAATTGAAGAAACAGAAAGGCTTTCAAATGAAAAATTTTATCAATTCTTCCTTCATCTACCAAACAAACCTTCAAAGTGATTCATCCTTTCTATAAACTCATATTGTACTTACTGTCTATACAGCTCACTTGATTTGCACTTAGTAACATAATCTATCTTTTAGTTTGTTTTTGGTAATTTAAATACATGTATCATTTCTACAAGTCAGAAGATTGCATTAGAACATTGTCCAAGGGCAGTGAAATTTAAAACTTAGAAGCATTTGAAATAATGTTACATTTACACAATTTTAAAATGAGTTTAAATTTTAAAATGTTACATTTACATTTTCAATGACTTTTCCTCCTTCAATAGCACTGAAACTAGTCAGCAAAAATAATTAGTTAAATTAGGAAACTACCAGATGGCACGTATCCCCATCCCAGCTGTCCCACCACCCACACATAGCAGTATACCAGGTGAGCTCCACACCAGATGAATTCCTCCCTGGGTGGTCATCTCCTCAGAAGAAGCCTTGATGTGTCCTACTGGGGCTACTTTTGGGGATCTCCTATACCAAAAGGGATAGTGTTTGATAGTTATCCTCCAGTGATTGATATGAGGAAGTTTACTGCTACTTGACCCAGATTTCAAATTGCAATCCATGATTCTGAGTCTTCAACTACAATGCAAGGTTTCCTATAGACAAAGGAAAATAAAATTGGTGGATAATTGTTCTGAGATTTTTGGGAAAAATATTTTAGTTTTCAAGGGGTAAAGATTATCTTTTTCAAGGATAATTTTCTACTAATTATTTTTCCATTACTCAAGTAAGAGAACATTTTGTACTGGCTGGTAGTGATGGGGTAGTTGACATATAAATATCTTATAAAATATAAGTTTCTTGATGATAGGGACTATTTTATTTTGTCTTGTTATTCCCAAGGCTTACCATAGAACTTTGTACATTGTAAGCTTTTTAAGTCATGTTTACCCAATTGAAATAGAACTGAAAAATATGTGCTAAGATGATATTGTGAATGTTTTTTCTTCCTTCTCTTTAGAAGTCCCTTGTCTTTCCCCCTAACAATTTCATCTATCTTTGTAATATTTCTTTCTTGCAAATTCCTTGAGATAGTTGCTAGTGATTTTCCAAGTGATGATCATTAACAGAGTATCTACTCTAAGATTTAAACAAATATGTTATTTTTGAACTTTAGTTTCTAAGGTAGCAGATAGTTAACTAATAATGATCTAAATCCTAATACATCGGTGCTGAAAAAAAGATGCTCAACTTTCATATCTTTTCCTTAGAAATATTGAAAATATAGGTTATTGTATAAAACTTTATCTATTTGAAGGTATTATAAACATAATATGTATCACTCAATCAATAAAGGATTTATTAATCACTCAAAGCAATGCAAAAAAAATTGTGCAAGGCCAATATATTCAATACTTTTAAAGATCTATAATTTCATTGGAATAGCAATTTTTTGTCAATTCACATCAAAATTGTTGCAAGTTTTAGTGGATAGGCTTGAGATTTGCTTTTTAGATATATTTTTTAATATTAATATAGCTTTTTTTTCCTTTTTTAAAAGCTTTTTATTTTCAAAACACATGCATAGATAGTTTCCAACATTCACCTTTGCAAAACCTTGTGTTCCAATATTTTTTCTTCCTTCCTTCCTCCCACTGTCTCCCCCCAACAGCAAATAATCCTATATATGTTAAACATGTGCAGTTCTTCTATACATAGTTCCACAATTATCATGTTGCACAAGAAAAAAAGGAAATAAATGAGAAAAAAACAAAATGCAAAGGACACAAAAAAGTGAAAATACTATGTTGTGATCCACATTCAGTCCCCACAGTCCTCTTTCTGGGCCAGATGGCTCTCTTCATCACAAGACTCTTGGAACTGGCCTGAATCATCTCCTCAGAATTGATAATCATATAATCTTACTGTTGCTGTGTGCAATGTTCTTTTGTACTATTCACTTCACTTAGCAACAGTTCACCTAAGTCTCTCCAGGCCTTTCTAAAATCAACTTTTTGATTGTTTCTTATAGAAAAATAATATTTCAAAGCATTCATACACCATAACTTATTCAGGCATTCCCTAAACTGATGAGCATCCACTTGGTTTCCAATTCCTTGCCACTTGAGTTATTTTTGCCCTACCCTCCAAAATAATCAATATTGGGAACATTCCTTTTATGGATAAGTACTGTAAACATGTATGAAAAGATAGTCCATAGACAAAAGGCAGTCAAGACAAAATGGATTTAATGTCCATTTTATTTTTATGTCCCTCTACTTGAAATGTTTCCAGCTTGGTTAGACCATGCCAGAGACTCTACTGGGATAGAATTTGAGAAATGAGTCCCTTCTTTGCCCCAGTGAGGCATTAGTAAGATTTTAGGAGAGGCTACATTCTGTATAAATGCAATTTAAAAGAAAAGCAAAGCTGTGGGAAGTCACACTCATCTACTAGAAACCCCAGAGCTGATTATGCATGCATCAAAGGAAACATAAGCATACACATACACTTTGTGGGTATTCACTCTCCTTAATATATTAGCTTCACCTTGAAAAATGTTCATGAAAATCTAATTTCAGTAGGCAAATAAGTCTTGATTGTCAATTGTTTTTAAATAAACTAAATGAAAAAAAAAAAAACTTTTATTATTATTACATTCACTAACTGCCAAGAAAAATACTGGATTTGGATCAGATAACTAGCAAGAGAAAGCTTTATAACTGCTCCAGAAAAATAATGATTTGGCAGTATATTTTTACCAGAAAAATAGGAAATGATTTGGAAAATAAAGCTTAAAAAATAGTGAAAGTTGAAAACAACAGCTGGATCTTTTTGATCCTCTATGAACTTGCACATTTGAAGTTTGAGTGAGTGATGGGAGAGAAGAAGAAAGTCGAGCTGTGATGCAAGATCAGGAGAGAATGGATGCTTTGATTTGCATGTTTCATTGGACTGAAGTTGAAGACTCATGACACTTTTCCTACATATAGTTAAAAGTAAATCTTTGTTTAAAAGAAAAAAGGAAAATTCCATGGAGAAAAGTCTATGTATCAGGTATTGTATACATAGTTAACATTTCTGAAATGAGAATTGGCTTGATATCAGAAGATTTTATTTTTCTTTAAGATATAAAATTTGAAGTTTGTTATCTCTAAAACAATCTAAGACAATGTTTTAAATCTGGTTTTTAAACAGACTGTCATCATGGAGTGGGAGCCGAAGTTTCTTCATAAGTCTAATGTAACTCTTAAGCTCTTGTTGCCAATTTCCCCCCCATTTTCTTGCTGCTTAATTCGTTAAAATATAAAATCTCTACTTTTTAACAATCTTTTATCTAGATGGACCTGATGGTGGCCTGTGGTCCACCTGATGACTAAGGTTGGTGGATTACTAGAGAGGGGAAGCTCTAACATTTAATGGACTAAGGAAATAAGGTGTCTATACTAAATTTTTCACCAATATGGTTAATGCCAGGGAGCTGGAGCCTACCAGGGTGCCTATGGAGGGGCAAACCAACCTCTTTTGGAAACAAGAATGAGCCAAATTTCTATACAGATGAATCATTGAACAGGGCCTGTGTAAAAGCCCCTGGACTTCCAACATGGATGAGATAGGGAATTAATGTTCAGTCCTTTTGGACTCTCTGTGACGCTATTTTGGGGTTTCTCTGTCAAAGATGCAGTACTAGAGTCCATTATCTATTTCTATCTACAGCTTATTTTACAGATGAGGAAGTAAGGCAAATAGGGCTACGTGATTTGTCCAAGGTCACTAAGCTAGTAAATATCTGAAGCTGGATTTGAATTCATAAAGTTGAATTTTTCTTAATCTAAGCCTAGTGCTCTAGCGATAGTGCTTCCTGATAAAGGGAGATATAATCTCAAAAAATAAAAACAAGCAAAAAACATGCTTTAGTTCCTCCCACAAATTCCCTTGCCCCTCATTTCCTCAGTTAAATAAATAATAATCATAAGAGGTCAGACTAATGACTATAAAAAGTTAAAATTTTAAAAATCGATTAGAAAAACATTTATTAAGTACTTACTGTGTATAAGACACTTTTGAGAGGAGAGGGGCATCATAAGAATGCAGCAATATAATGTAGCAGAGCCAATTCTGTCCTGAGTTTAAAAAATTGTGCTTAATTCCTAGCTCTGCCCTATTAGTTATGTCTTCTAAGTAAGTCACTTAAACTCTTTGGGTCTCAGTTTCCTCATCTTTAAAATAATAATAATTCTTCACTACCTACACACAGGATCATAGATCTAAAGTTAGAATTAACTTTAGAGATCAAACAATACACTCTCTTCATTATAAGGTAAAGAAATAGAGACCAAGAGAGATTTTAAAAGGAGTTACCCTGATTTAAGTGTATTATAAACTATAGAGTGCTATGTAACAAATATGATTATATGGCTCAGTGTATGAAAAAGCATATTGCTATCAAGTTCAAGTTCAGAGACCTTTATATAATTATCTGGTAATTCTACAACAAGAATAAACACTCATTTATAAGATTGATTTATAAGATTATCTTAGTTTGCATAAGTTTGAAGCAATTTGTTTAACTATATGTTAAGATTTTAGAAATGGGCATAATATTTAATTAATTAACAGGAATTAAACAAATGGGGGAGGAAGGTATAAAAATTCACTAAAGAAAATAATTTTTTTAAAAATTAGAATTGAGCAAATAGAAGGTAATGACTTTATGAGAAATCAGGAAATAATATAACAAAACAAAATGAATTTTTAGAAATAGGACAACATGAAATATCTCACTAGAAAAACAATTGATCTGGAAAATAGATCCAAGACATAAAATTTAAGAATTATTGAACTACCTGAAAGACATGATCAAAAAAAGAGCTTAGATATCATTCTTAAAAAGATTCAAGGAAGATGGTGGAATAGGTCTGAAAATTCCAAGCTATCCAGATTTCCCCCACAAATAAAACAAATTTGCACCTCAAGGTGAACAGAGACTAGTTCAAAAAGCAATTAAGACTTGGGTTAGAATACAGTCCCTACCCTCACCCCCTACCCTGCAACAATCTGAGAAGACCAAAGAAACCAGGATCATGTGTTTAACCTACATGCAGTGTAAATACCTCCAGGTTACCTTCCCAAAAATAGTTAGGGGGGAACCACAATAACTTTTACCTCCCAGACAGACTAGAGAATTGGGGGTTTGAGTCTGGGAAGAATGAGCTGAATAGGAATGCCAGAGATGTGTTGCTGAGATGGGTTCAGGGTAATAAGGAACCAGCACACCTGGTGAGTGCAGAAGCAGAGAGGCAGGGACAAGATTCAGTACAGACACTTGTTGGAAGGACAAACCATTGGTATGGTATTCCAGGTCAGAAGGGAGAGCTGAAATAAAGCTAGAGACACCATCACCCTTTCCCTAAGATTAGAGATACTTACACTAATAATTTTCATTTTAAAAAAATGAACAGGCTAAGAAGAAGCCAACCATAGAAACATATTATAAAAATAGAGAAGACCAGATTACATTTTCAGAGAAGAGTAAAAAAAAAAAAAAGCTTCTTCTACCCCAAAGCATAATACTAAGTGGCAAATAAAATTTATAGAAGAACTTTAAAAAGACTTTAAAAATCAAATGAGAGAGATTGAGGAAAAATTAAAACAAACAAAAAAAAATCCAAGAAAAACAGAATTGTGAAAAAAAAAAGAAAATGTTTCTTTGAAAACTTAGAAAACTATTTTTTCTTTGAAAAAAATTTGATAACTAAATTCATATTGGATCTGAGTGCATATGTGTATGGGGGGAGGGGGGAAGGAAACAAACAAACCAAAAAAAAACATTTATCAGTATATTTCTGGGGTAGGACTAGTTTATCTCTAACATTATTTTTTAAGTAAATTATTTACTCATTTGTTTGACTTTTCTAGGAACAATTGTAGAACACTGGTAAAGATTTGGGTGGTAAATAAAGGTTTCCCCATACCAGATAATGAATGAATGGATGAATAAATGAATGAAAATAATAATAAAGGATTTATTATGTTCCAGACACTCAGATAAGTTCTGGGGATGAAAATAAAAGCAAGCATATTTCTCTTTGCCCTTAAGAACTTGCATTTGAAAGAGGAAAGGGGAGTGGTAGCCTGGGAGACTGATTTTGGGCTGGAAAGTCTGAGGTCAGTGTCAAAATCTAAATGAAAATTAAGAGACCAGCATTGTGAAATCCCTTCCTAATAGTGCAATAGCTGATGAAAAGAAGCTTGTTCACTTCGCTAATACATACATACATATATATATATATATATATATATATATATATATATATTTTTTTTTTTTTTTTTACAGGAAAGGCCATTCCAGTCTCTGCCATTTGAAATTCTACCTATCATTCTGGATTGTGATCAAATGCCTTTTACTAAAGAATCCTTCCCCTTGTAAATGATTTCTTCAATTTCATGAAGTTTCTTCAATTTCATGGGTTTCTGGATTTATACCAATCATTTATTTGTCATATTCTATTTTGATTTTTTATATATTTTGATTTATATTATTTATTATTTATGATTATTTTATTTATACTTTGATTATTTATATATTTCATTAGTCTTCTACTTAGAAAAATATGCTCCTTGAAGGTAGGCATCTCTTTATTTTGAAGCACTATATAAATATGGGTGATTGTTATTATCTCCCCAGAGCCAGATATAGTAGATTCTTAATACATTTGTAGAATTGAATTGAATAAATGAAAATAAATACTTCAGATTTATAGGCATTCTCTCTTTTCTTTAACATTTCATAGCTTATTTATTTTTAATACACATTGCTTTATGAATCATGTTGGAAGAGAAAAATGAGACCAAAAGGGAAAAACCATGGGAGAGAAAGAATAACGGGAAAAAAAAAAGTGAACATATCATGTGTTGACTTACATTTAAACTCCTTAGTTCTTTTTCTGGATGCAGATGAAGTTTCCTCTCCAAAGTTTATTAGCATTGCTTTGGATTATTGAACCATTGAGCAGAACCAAATTTATCATTCTAAATCATATCACATTCTTGCTGTTAATATGTACAATGTAATCCTGGTTCTGCTTGTTTCATGCAGCATCAGTTCATGTAAATCTGTCCAGGCCTTTCTAAAATCACCTTATTCACTTTTTAATAGGACAAAAATATTTCATTATTTTTATATACCATAATTTATGTATCCATTCCCTAGCTAATGAACATCTATTCATTTTCTGATTCTTTGCTCCCATAAAAAGAGGTATTACAAACATTTTTGCACATGTGGATCCTTTTCCCTCCTTTATGATTTCCTAGGGATACAGACCCAGTATGGCACTGCTAGGTCAAAGGGTATGCACAATTTTATAGCCCTTTGGGTATAATTCCAGATTGCTCTCCAGAATGGTTGGATCAGTTCACAACTCCATCAACAATATATGCAGTGGTTCTCAAAGTATGGTCTAGAGAATCCTGGGGATCTAACCCTTTTAGAAGGTCTACAAATTCAAAAATAGTTTTTATTTCCTATATGGTAAATGTCTATAAATATAATACAGATAAACAAAAATGCTTTGGAGAGATCCTCAATAATTTTTAATAGGATAAAGATACTGAAAACAAAAGTTTGAGAACCACTGTATTAGTGTCTCAGTTTTCTCACATCTCCTCCACTATTTATCATTATCTTTTCCTGTCATCTTAGCCAATCTGAGAGATGTAAGGTGGTACTTCAGAGTTTTTAGAAATTGCATTTTTCTAATCAATAGTGATTTATAGCATTTTTTCACATGACTTTAGATGGCTTTAAATTTCATCATCTGAAAATTGTCTCTTCATATCCTTTGAACATTTATCAATTAAGGAATGATTTGTATTCTTATAAATTTGACATACTTCTTTAAATATTATAGAAATAAGACCTTTATAAGAAACAAATAAAGATTTCCCCCCCCCAGCTTTGTACTTCTCTTTCAATCTTGTTTCTTTTGTCTTTGTGAAAAAAAATTTAATCTAATGAAATCAAAGTTGTCTGTTTTGCCTTTCATAATGTTCTCTAGTTCTTCTTTGGTCATAAATTCTTCTCTTTTCCAAAGTTCTAATAGGTAAATTACCTCTTGCTTTCCTAATTTTCTTATAATATTATCCTCTATGCCCAAATCCCTTGGCCAAGAAAGAGAAGTACATTGTACAAAATTTAAAAAAAATGTTCTTAGTTGAATAAATTAACAAGAATAACAAAGAAAGAGGGAAACCATTCTCAACTTTAAAAAGATTAAGTAGAGATATAATAAATATGGTTCCTTAGTGAGAAAGGCTATTCAGCTTTCTCTAGGTACCAGTTTCCTTTTCTGTAAAATAAGAAGATTGAATTAGATCACCTTAGGGTACCCTCTAAAATTGTATTTATGGTCTTGATCTTCCCAAAACTTTTAAGCCTATGTAAATGGCAAATTATATTTTCTTTAAGTGGCATTGTGTTTTTCCCTGTAATATAAAGTATAAAATAGTTTGACACTAAAATATCAGGGTCAAATAGGTCACAGAATTGTAGGAGAGGATTTTTGGTATTAGCTATTCCAACAGATCCTGAACAATAACAACAAAGCAAAAACCAACAATGAAACATTCTACAATGCCTCTCTTGAGTGGCCATCCATGCCAGATTTGAAGGCCCCCTTTCTTCTGTGGAAGCTTATTCAATGTTGGAATAACTCTTTTTAATAACTAGTATGTCCTTCCAGCAAGTAAAAATCTACTTCTGTAATTCCCATTTATTGTTATTGTATGGAGTCAAATAAAAGAAGCCTAATCCTTCTTGCATATCACGAGCCTTTCAAATACTTGAAGACAACTAATAAGCCCTACCTCATGTCTTTTCTTCTTAAAATAAAGCTTGCCAATTTCCTTCAATTATTTCTCAGATCACAGTCTCCTTAATATGCAGGTTGTCCTCTGGAAATGTACACTTGTGTCAAAATACTACTTAAAATGTAGAGCCCAAAGCTCAGCACAGTACCTTAAAATATGTGCTGACCAAGAAGGGGTACAGTGAAACTACCACTTCCCTCATTCTGAATACTTGTAATTTATATAGCATTGTATCTGTGATTTGATAGATGTGGAGATTTATTCCAGCAATTCATATTTATTTCATCTGTAGAATCATAATTATCCCATCTATGTCCCATGTTATACTACTCTTGTCCACATCTTTCAAAAAGGATATACCAGTTTACTTATGGTCTTTTCTTTAGGACTTCTTTAAATTCAGTTGACACCAATGGATTATCTGTTTTAACTTTATCCATCTCTTATTCTTACTATATGGGTTTATGTTAATACCGGCTAAATCCCCCCCCCCCAACATTTGTGTATTTTATCTTTTTATTTTCAAAAAATACTGGGACAATTAATGCTTTTCTTTCATATAGTTCTCATTTATGATTTCTTGAAATAAAGCTCTAAAACACAGGCCTTGAAAAAAACCCACTATTTTTCAAATACAGCTATATGACCATGCCTTTAAATCCAAATCACTCAGGTTTTCTTTGATTAGCCAATATTAGATCCCAATCTAATCCCCTTGTGTTCATTATGTGGGTTTTGATGGCTCAGAATGAGTGGAAATAGCAATTTTTTTCTGTTCTGGATACAAACTCTAAGGATATTTCCTGCACAGAATGATTCTTTTGTGATGGCAAACTAGGGCATCTTTTGTCTAAATTCTTAATCACTGAATCAGTGTTATCTAAGACAAAGTTGAGACCTGAGAAAAGACTTTAGCTTAAAAAGGCCAAAGTCTCCTGCTGTATTCTGGGCAATCATCAGTCTTCTTGACTTATGTCGTGCCAGTGAACTCTGATGACTTGGAGGAGAAAGAAAGAGAGTGATGATTTTGTACAGCACTGCCTCACTGAAATACAATTCACTTCGAAGTCAAGACATCACCCTAGAAATATCATTGATCTTCTTCAAGAATGAAGGACAAACAACAAATATCTATCTATTTGTCTGTCACTGTCCAACATATGCCTTGGAAACACCTCACTGAAAGAGATCTTCAATGAGTAAAATTATTTCTTTTTAAATATCCCAGCATAAATGTATTATAATTTTGAATTTTACATAATTATAGTGAATAACATTAATAAAGACATGATACACTGAAGAACTAAATTTTTGAAAGGTTTCTTTTCATACCTCAAACTGAAACATAATAGTGTCACTGAAAAGGTATAATCTATTGAAGCATATAATTTTTGAAAAACTTCCTTCTCTTATACATTCATCAAAGAAGTCCTCAATGAATGCATAGATTATTTTCATAAAGTTTATTTTAAGAGAGATGAAAATAAATATATGGATTGCCAATCAATATTTTTGTCTTTGTTTTTTGATAATAATGATTGAATTCCCACCCACACCTCCCAACCATTTGAAATTGCTCCATTTTTCAAATATCTTGAGAATAAATTTTGAAACACCATAAAACTTAATTTCCACAGATTATATTTATGTGTACTTGACCTATTTAACTATTCTTACCATCTTTTCTTTTTTAGTATTATTGTTATTTATGAGAAAATCTCTCATTAAAATTCATAGAGTTTTCAAATAGATATAGATTCTGAAATAATATTATACTGGACAATTTTACTTCTCATTTTGATAAGAAGATGAAGTATTTCTTGACTAATGCTGTTTCTAATCTATGGTCACCTCTCATTGTACCAAGTGACTTAAGCCAGTTTACTTTTTTTTTCTGGAATTGATGATGCCATTGTCTATTCTCTTATCCATTTTTCCACATTTAGATCTGTTAGGTCCATTTTGCCTCAATTACATGCCATAACTTTTCATTATTTATTTCCTCTTCTTTTAGGGTATTGTTTTTGATTTTATTTAAATAAGAATTAGTTTTGAGTTGATATCTACAACTGGAAACCTTTCATTATAACCATAGTTATTTCGTGTCATGCCATTTGGAGCCTATTACATTCAGTAGATTCTAACTATTTTTTTCCCCTTATTTGTATTTTATTTATTTTTGCATGAATTTACTCTCTTCATTCACACATTCAAATTGAACAATTAAAAAAAAAAAAACAACTCTCATAACAATATTCACAGTCCAACAAATTCCCAAATTCTCATTTGGGAAAATACACACACACACACGCATACACACACACACACACACACACACACACACACACACACACACAAACACATACATTTGTACACAGAGAGCCATGTGTGTGTTTTATGTGTATATGTTTATCCATATTTTATTCAGCATTTTAAATCCTTTTTTTCTGGCAGGAAGTGAGTATTATGCTTTATCTTTAGTCCTCTGAAATCCTGGTTATCATTACATGGATCAAATTGACTTTAAAAAAAAAAGTTTGAAGTTAGAGAGTCACAAATATTCTGTATAGTCTTGTGTGTGTGTGTGTGTGTGTGTGTGTGTGTGTGTTTCTTTTTCTTTTTCTGAGGCAATTCTGAGGATCACACAGCTAGGAAGTGTTAAGTGTCTGAGACTAGATTTGAACTCAAGTCCTCCTAACTTCAGGGCTAGTGTTCTTTCTACTGCACCACCTAACCACTCCCCTTCTATAGAGGCTTTAATTTTTAGTCTTATTTATTTCTTGTTCCTGAACCATGCTTTCCAACATTTTTGCATCTTCTCTTAAATTGGGGAAGTCATGTTAAAACTATTTAGTGATAAAGATTGTACTAATTTAATTGAGAACTTCCTGTCAAATTCCTTATAGAAATTTTCTCCCTAGAAAAAGATGCTGCTGCATAATTTAATATTTTTCTGGTGATATTTTTGAAAATACTTATGAATACTATTAAATGAGATATCAACTCTCCCACAAAATGAATCTATTTCATTTCCTTCATGTTTGAACACATAGAATATCAACTACACAAATTTCTTCCTTTGCTTTTTTAAGCCATCACAATAATCTTATATTTTGAATGCCATAACTTGCATTAATGCTTGTAAATGGAAGGAAAATAAAAGAAAACAAAAAATGAAAATATATCTCTCAATATCTACTGTTCCTTTTTCAATAATTTGTCATCACTAAGGAAATAGAAGTGTACTTTACATGTTTAAGAGCCGTTTTTGAATTTTTTCTTTGTTTTGTGGGTTTTAATGCCTGAAATATTAATCACCAAATGATCAATGACCTGGAGAGAAGCCTCTTTAATTAAGTAAACTAGCGTTTGGAAAATAGATTATAGTATGGAATTTTTCTTGAAAACCACAAGAAACCAAGCCTCTGAGTCTGACTGGATGAAACCACTCTGGAAAAACATCAAGAAAGGTCATTCTCACTGGGATGAAAAGGATGTTCAGCCCAACTCTGTTAGATTGTGGGAAAACCAGTGAGAGGGTTGTAATCATAGCAAATCAGCAACTGAGACTGTTGGTCCTGGCTTTATAGAGGAACAGATCAATGGGACAGTTTCCAGTCCTAGCTCAAAAAGCAAACTCTGACAAACCAGGTTTTTTCTGAAAACAAACAAACAAACAAACAAGCAAAAACAAACAAACAAACAAACAAACAAACAAAACAGGCAAAGCTACTCGCTATAAATACAAGGGTCCCCTGTGTTCAGAGCTAAGGCTCAGAGCTACACGGGAAGGTTGGGACAATGCCCTGTATACTCCAGGAGCAGAGCACAACCTTAAAAGTTTAAAAAAAAAAAAAAAGAGGAAATACCAAAGGAAAAGGAAAATAGGTATAGTCTGCTAGAATTAAATTCACTACTATTTTTTCAGCTTGGTAGAATGAATCAATTAATTTCACTTTGATGAAATCTTAAGAACACAAGAGTACCCTCTTGCCAAAATGAGTTTTTGAAGTGAGATTTTGGAGAAGATTAAACCTGTATTGGTTTTGAATTTTGAGGTTTGTTGTAATAAGATGATGTTCTAATTTTATAGATAAGTGATATGAAAATGACTCCCAAATAAGTAACCAATTACTTTTTGCTATAGATTATTATACCTTTATTAAATTTGCCTAAATTCACATTATGGGGAGTAGGGACCATCTTTCATATTATGATGTAGATAACTTTTGAACTTAATCCCTAAAATCCCCAGATATTTTTCATAAGGTCTGTTTTCTAGTCATTCCTGCCCTGTTATTTTGAAATAGTTAACTTTTTAACCCAATGTAGAAATTTAAAATTAACTTTATTTAATCGTATTTTATTAAGCTCAGTCCACTGTTATAGCCAATTGAGATATTTTTAGATCCTGTCATTTAATGTATTAACTATAGCTCTCAGGTTCCTGACAACTGCACATTTGATAAGCATACTATCTATGCCTTCATTCAAGTAATTGAAATGTTAAATAGCACAGGGCCTGAAATCCATCCTTGGATTAGTGCCTTGGAGAGCTTCCTCTATACCATTAACCTGAATGACTCTCTCTTTGTGTAGCTGCTATGTCTATATCTTGTTTTTAAGTATAGTAAGAGAAACTTTATACTTAACAGAACAAGACAGAGTTAAATGCCTTAGAAATCACCTGATTCAGAGGTATCTACATACTCACTGCTACAAAACTCTGAGGCTCAAATAGAATTGAAATGTATATGGGAAATATATAAAATACAATAAATAAAAATACAATATAACATAGATAATAATTTATTGTTTTCTAAATCAATATATAGACCACAAGTTTCTGTTTCTATTTCAGTTTGACACCATGGAACAAATACATTGTTCTACGTATGAAGAAACTGCAGTCCAAAGAGATAAATTAAATGTCCATTGTCACCAAAGAAATAATTAAGAGAGTTGGAATTTAAACTCCATGATCTCTACCTCCAAACACATTGTTTTTTTTTTTTTCCCCCAGACGCAATTGGGATTAAGAGACTTGCCCAAAGTCACACAGCTAGTAATTGTTAAGTGTCCAAGCTGGATTTGAATTCAGGTCTTCCAAATTCCAAGGCCTGTACTCTGTTCTTGGTGCTGCCCCCAAACACAATTATTTTTGTGCTACAGTCCTTGGTCTCTCGAATTTCCATGATTATCAATCCAGCAGTTGAAACAAAACTCTGTAAAAATTAATAAAAGGCAAAATTCCCAGCCTTTCTTTATGGTAATAAGAAGTTCAAGGTTTCCCAAAAAACCTGAAGTTTCTTGTAAGAAATTATAGTCTACCATTTGTAAATGTCACTTGAGTTCCATATTTCCGGATCAAATTAACTATCCTTTTCAATAGATCTTAGTATATTTTACAGTTAAAATGCTCTCTGGAATTAGAAGCAACTTTATGCTTTAGAACTTAATTATAAAGAACTTCAGGTGAATTTGTTATAAAAATGAATAAATAAATTAAAAGAAGATAAGAATTTGTAGAATATGGGACTGTATGTTCTAAGTAAATAATATTTTCTCAAATAGAAAAAAAAAAACTAAACGACAGAAAGATAGGTGAAGGTGATCTGGCATAGTCTCTTTTGGATAAAGTTATATTGATGTTTCCTTTCCTGAATGCTTAGAAAATATCCCTTTATTAAACATTCTAGTTATCTGCACCACTACCATACCAACACCCAAATCTCCCCCTAACCCCCACCACCCCAGAAAAGTGAAGTCAAAATATTAAGCGATAGTTTAAAGACTCTAATTTTATTTTTTTTTAAATTGAAACATTTTTTCATGTCCCATATGATGGAAACCATTCTGTT
The DNA here is from genome assembly GCF_016432865.1 of Antechinus flavipes. NCBI lineage: Eukaryota > Metazoa > Chordata > Mammalia > Dasyuromorphia > Dasyuridae > Antechinus > Antechinus flavipes. The sequence continues at coordinate 115,091,067 of NC_067400.1, read as the reverse complement.
CTCTGAGATTACTTAAATATCACTGAATGGAGTCTTCTCAGATTCTGTCCTTGCAGTGGTGCTTTGTTTACTTTTTATTTTAGTGTTAGAAATGACTAGGATATATCCAGGCCTTGAGAAAAGGTATGGGATTTTTGTTTAACTTCACCATATTCAATAATCAATTTACCATTCAATTGAAACCATACACAATGAATTATTTTAATATTTGAAAATTACCTAACTTTCTAGTAGGAAATTTTGCCAAAGTTATACAAACACATGCACACACACACACACAATACACACATATATGTATATAGATATACATGCAAATAAACACAAATATATACACACACATATGCAAGCTGTTGAATGAAGTGAACTGTGAAAGCTATCTCACAAAATGGAGATAGTGTGCTAAAAATTGAGTGAAGGTCGGCTGTGTCCCAGGGCCAAATTTCTTTCTCCAGAGACCACATGGTTTACAAAGAATAGGATCATATAGCCCTTTTCTTTGTGAGACTAAGTTTGGGCCACCTTGACATGAAAACTCCCATATAAGGTAATTTAGTAATCCTAAAGATGTGGTTGGGTTGGAAGTTTTTCCTCATTTATGACTTAGAATGTAAGGTCATTTATCCTGACTAATCAGGGCAAAGGTTCAGCCTATAAGGAATGTTACCCAAGACACATATATAATTCTCATTTGTTAACTGGGACTTTCCTCTCCTTGCCTGACTGCTTGTTGTGAGGGAGACATCCTTTCTCGCCTAATAAAATTCCTTTCTGCTTTTACCTTAATAAATCTCCTTCATTTATTTGAGTCAGTATCCTTTGTCCCATACAATGTAATTTATATATTCTTTCCCTTCTCTTTATCTACATAGAGTATCATACCCTTATCTGTAGATACTCTTAATTTTTTTTTTCTGATCCCTGAAAATATCTTTCAAGATATCTTGCAGTTTACTGGTCTTTCTTTTGTTCTTTTTTGTTTTGTTTTGTTGTTGTTCTTCTTCTTCTTTTGATTTTTGTTTTTTGCTAAGGCCGTTAGGGTTAAGTGACTTGCCCAGGGTCACAGAGGTAGGAAGTGTTAAGTGTCTGATGGTAGATTTGAACTCAGGACTCCTTGACTTCAAGGCTCGATCTCTATCCACTGTGCCACCTAGCTTCCCCCTAGATGTCTTTCTTAAAGAGCATGTCTTAAACACAAATCACTCTCTCTCATTGATTGGTCAACAATAGGTCCCAAGCCAATCTCAATTGGTCATTTTTTGGGTCCAGATTGACTCTGAATGAATATAAACAATAATCATTTTTGCTTTGGCCAGAAACCCTGAGGGTCTTCCTCCCTTAGATCATTTATTTATCTATCCATTCATTCATTCATTATTCATTCATTCATTTAGTCTAGGTGAAAGAGATCATTCTTTGCCTGAATTGTTACCTCCTCTTAATTACTGCATAGATGTGGCCCCAGCCAAACTGCTGAAGACTTTAGTTTAACCAAGATATCCCACTTCACCCAAGACTATCTCCAGTCTTCCTCAATTCTATCTTCCCACTGGTCCCAGAAGGCTCTAGAGGAGAAAGTAAGGGAAGTGATCTTCCACATACCTCTCTCACTTAAATCCAATTTCGTGTCATGGCATCACCTCCTTGATGTCATGGTCTGTAATGGCCAGAATTCTGCTGAAATGTACTTGAAACAAGGATTCTTACAAAGTGTTAACTCAATGGAATTGATAAGACAATGGTTATCTAGTTTAGCATGTGAGTTCTCTAGTTCAGTATGATTGATTTAATCTTACAACAAATAATGGTTCTCTAGTGATATAATGATTGGTTTATTCAGTATGATGAATGGATTTAATTGTAATAGAGTATTTAAGAGGTCAGAGTCAGACCTAGAGACTCAGATATAGACTCGGAGAAGACAGAGGATTGGGAGTTGGACCTTAAGCTCTCTGACGCAGACATTCCATCTTCATCAGCTGTGGTGGCTGGCCTGTCCTCTCGCTTCCCCCACTGAGACCAAGGCCAAGATGAAGTGGGAGATCTTGGTTAAACTAAAGTCTTCAGCAGCTCCAGAAAGCTAGCCGAGCCCCAGGCAAGGAGACAGACTGTAAAGGAGACAAAAAAGACTTTTGGACTTTATATCTGGCTATTCTCGTGGTGGTTACTCACCTGAGTAATGTTTTGGTTAGCTTTCTGGAGGTCTTTGGACCAATCTTTATTTCAGTTGAGTAATCACCACGAGGTGATTTGACTTCACCATATTCAATAATCAATTTAACTTCTTTTTTATTTTTTAATCTTTTAATTTCTTTAATTCTCAGAATCTTTATTTTTAAAATACAGCCTTTACTATGTGACAAATTAATACATTAAATTTAAAGTTAGCACTCTCTATTTGATAAGAACTTCTAAGAAAATTAAAAATATCTGGAAAAGAGGAAGTTAGACTAACATTAAATACCACATTCCACAATAAATTCTAAATGCAGTATTAATGAAATTGGGATAGCAATTCTTATTTTGAAATACATATGTGAAGAATTCACAATGGCGTTCTCTTTGCCAGACGGTACCGTCATTTTCAAGAAGAGATTACAGAGAAGTAAAGAGGAAAAATCGTCACCAGGAGTACTAAATATAAAATAGATTTGGGAGAGCATATAATTAACAAGGAAAAGAGTTTTAACAGCTAACAAAAGGAAAAACAAGTTCCCTATTGGAACTCACAATTAACCAGGAGAAATAGAATATGCCATGAAGTGAGAGTACATCATTGATTGGAAGGCTAAATCCATACTGAAGTTTAGCACCCTAAAGAATTAATTAGCTATGACAAGAAGAAAGACACTAAAAGACATGTAAGAGGGAGTGAGTGAGAAGAAAGACATTAGGAGATAGAACACAGACTAAACCCAAAAGGCATTCAGCAAAGATGGCATAAGCTATGGGCAGATTTATTGTATACAGTAAGATCAATCAGGTTCCCAAGACTTCAACAGTGGTGGATTTATAAGGCTGAGCTGATCCTATTATTACTTCCTTTCCCTGCTTGACTCGGGGAGTATTCTAATCTTAGTACTTCAGGTTTTCTTTGCCAACCCCACCTAGTTACCGAAGAGGTCACCAATATTAAAGGATATGCAACAAAAAGTTAGCAAAGGAGCAGATGAAATACCTTTGAAAACTATCTATTAGAAATATGTAATTAATGAAAAAAAGAAAAATAAATTTTCAAAAGAATAAGTAGATAAATTTAATTATATGTAAATGAAAAGTTTTTGCTCAAATAAACTTATGCACCTAGGATAAAAAAGGAAATAGTAAAATGAGGGAAGAGGGAAGAACTTAATATAAAATTTTTCTTTAAAGATTACTGTGCATATACATTCACATATACACACACATATAAAAACAATTAACAAGAATAGTTCCATAGAGAAATATAAGAACAAGATCATTCCCTAAAAGTTTGGTTAAAGAATATAAACAATTTTCAAAATAAGAATTATAAACTATTAACAATCATTTGAAAAAAAAATTCCAAATGAGTTATAAAAGAAAATATTATCAAAAACCTAAGATTTTTACCTTATAACCAGTAACTTGGCAAAGATGAAAAAAATTTGGAAATAGTTAACGTTGAAGAGGTTGTGTAAATATGTACACATGAATACATTGTTGCGCTGATTTGGGAAAAACATTTTTGGAAAGTAATTTGATATTATGCAAATAAAGTGACTAAAGTATTCCTACCCTTTGACACAGGGAAGATTCGATTTGTAGAAATATATATATCAAGGAACTCATTGATAAATAAAAAGTACACACACACACACACACACACACACACACAGCCCCACAAGCATTTATATTCATTCCTGTCTGTTGCAAAAAAGAATTGGAAACAAAGTAGATGCTTGCTGATTAGGGAATGAACAAATAGAAGTGCATGATTTATAATTGAATAGTGCTGTAAAAAATGGCAAATATAATAACTACTCAAAAAAGGAAGGAAAAAACACTACCATGAACTGTTACAAAGTATAGTTAGCAGACTCAAGAAAAAAATGCATACAACTAACTACACCATTGTAAATGAAAGGAAACACACCATACATGTTGAAAAGTATAAACAATAAACTTAATCCCTAAAAAGAGCGGGGGAAAGTTACCTCACTAATTTTTTTCAGAGATAGAAGGTCTGTGGAATCCTGAATATATTTTCAGTGTGTGTGTGTGTGTGTGTGTGTGTGTGTGTGTGTGTATGTGTGAGTGTGTGCATGTTTCAGATTTTCTTCTCTTTTGTTCTTTTCCTCTCTTTTCCTTGTCTTTTTTTTCTCTCTCTCTCTTTCTTTGCTTCTCTCTCTCAATATTACTACAAGGAATGACTTTCTGAGAGAGTTGGAGACAAATTGAGGAAAATTTAGGTGACTACATGTGTGTGTGTGTATATATATATATACACATATATATATATATACACAAATATATGTATGTATATGTAAATTAAATTTTAAAAATTAAGATAAACATAGGAAATCTGTGCATCCTAAAAATGAAAGGCACATAACTATACCCTTCAGATAATTGTGTCCAGGCTCTTCTTAGCAACATAAGAGATATTATGAGCATTCATCCCCAGAAATATCAAAATTGTAAATATGGTAGTATAGTATTTTCCTAGTAGTCAAATTCATTTTGTTTTCCTCTAGGACAGGTGATGCATGTCTCACAAATTGATATATGTATTTATATTAAAGGATCTTTTTTGTTTAAGAATCAAAATTAATTTCACATTAAAAATAAATCCTTAAGATAATATAAATCCAGTTCTTTTCAAAATAAAAAATTTCATTTAAATGCTTAAAAATTCATTGTACCAACTCATCTACCAACTCACTTTTTCAAAGCTGTTGCATTGTCTATTAAGATTGCTTTAAATGTCATTCTATAAAAAAACTTCTTCAGAACTGCTCAAAAGAACAGAATCTGTGGAGGAGGAAATGCATGAAAGAATCAACTATTACCTGAGATGAACTATTACAAAAGTGAACATAACATGGCAACATGACTTTTTAGCTCATTGGTTTTTACACCAAATCAAGGTTCAAAAATATCTTCATTTGAGGAATATATAGAATTTGTATGGCTCTTTTTTAAGTTTTTGCAAAAATCTTTAAAAATATTATTTCATTTTTCCTCACAATATCCCTTCTCATAATCATACTGTACTCACATAATCCCATTTTAAAGATGAGAAAACTGAAACAAATATTAAATTATTTGTGCAGGATAACAGTAAAATATTATGGTCAGATCTGAACTGACTTCAGGTTCGACACTTTTAATGCCCTATGCCACTCAGTTCTCAACAGTATTTGAAGAATATTTTTATTGAAAAATGATTGTGTGAATTAGTATTGAAATTTGACCTTGCTTAAACCTTTTGACAAATCATGTCATTTAACAAAATTTAAAGTGATCCTCATGTACAAGACATTTTTGAGAGATTTTAAAGAAAAGCTCAAATGTTTATCAGAAATGTATTAACCTTCTAATAATAATAATTTGCTATCATCAGATCATATATAAATTATTCCCCTAAACTAATGATGGTTATGCATACCAAAGTGAGGTACTCAAATTATGCTTTCAAACTTGAGGATAATTGAATGCAAAAAAAAAAAAAATCTTTCTTTTTAGGAAGGTGGAAACCTAAATATTTTTTCCTCTTAAATTGATAGGAACTGTTCTTTTTCCAAGTTCAAAAGTTTTTTTTTTTTTTTTTTTAACTTTGCTCTTGAAAACTAACTTGTATATATACATTTCATCAGGGACTTTTTCATATCAGGTTAGTTGCTGTACAACTGAAACAGGATCATCATGAAGTTTAAGAACTAGTGTCACAAATGCTTTGAGGACTTACTACTAAGAATATTTGAACAATAATTTAAAGATAGAGCAGAATGGACCCTAAATTTGTGTTTTAAAAAATGTCCATTTTCAGGGCATTCACAGGTAGAAGGAGGTAACAGATAAGCACTGTCGTCTGGCACATCCATACTCATAACATCTATTTGCTTTGCTTTGTCAAAACATATGAAAAATCATTAAAGTGTTTTAATAAATGTCTGGTTTTCCTGCTCATTCATCTTATAAATATTAATTAGCCATGGATCAGGCAATTAAAGTTTAATCAATTTGCACTAATTAGCACCACATACTTGCATAAAAAGATAAAACCAACTCCTGCATCTGGCTGTTATTTGCAGTTTTTGTCAAGTGCTGATGAGTTTAATCTTGAAGAGAAGATTAAGAAGAAAAGAAAAAAAATAAGTCAAGAAAGTAGTGTTAATTTTATTAAATCTTCAGTCAAAGCTCTGGTCATGAGTAGCATGGAGATAATGCCAGCAACATTTCACTTTTTTCTAAAAGTAAATACAAAAGCCCTGTTCACCAGATTCTTGTAATGACACAGAGCAGATCCTGGGTCCCCATGGAAAAAACGAATTTTACCATTTAGCCTCCACTTATCCTCCAACTTTAAATTTAAATCAAACTCATGTGGGTTGTATTTGGATTTAGTAAATAATAGTGTAACTAATATTCATAAGTCATTAGTTGTTATTTTCTTCTTCCACAATGAATGTGAATGGAATATATTGGAGATTTTTTAAAAAATGCATCTGTACAAAAGACAGTGAATTGTTCCCCAGTAGAAATTACATGTGTCTGCTGGGGTGGGAAACTGTTTCAGAATATTTTAAAAGTAGCATTCTGAGCTTTTGTGGATATTTCATAGCTCCACAAATTTTCATCTTCTATCAAACAATTTAGATACTAGATTCTGCTTTTCCATCTTTGACTCTTGAATTTGATTAGATAAATTACACTGCCAATCTGTACTGGAGACATTGTACAGTGCATTTGCATTACTATTTTGTGTTTTAATAACCAGAGAAAATAAAGTGTTCCATTACTGCCTATTCATATAATTGACAAGGATTATAGGGAGTAGAACTAGTCTTTAATCACTGATGGGAATTTACCTTAGGCTTGGCAGGTAAAGCCACACATTTTAAGATGATTTAGCATTATACTAAAAAATAGAGCATGATTCATAAAAAAGCTATGCTCCATTTACATAGGGATTTTCATGCAGTTTATGCAAGAATAGACCAGTGAATGGTTATTGATATTTTTCAAATAAAGTATGTATGATTCATTAAACCCCCTATTCCCCTGTGTAACAATCCACTGCTCTGTTAAGCACTCTTTCAGTACATATCCCATAAAGAGAGCAGAGGCAAAAAGGGGTGGGGGTGGGGGGGAAGTGGGAGAGTAGGGAAATGTTACTTTTCAATGTATATTTTAAAAAAGAAAACAAAATGGGTTAAAACTCAAACACATATTTGCAAATGATTCTCTAAACTACTGTCTAGATAATAATATAATTATTTATCTTATTATCAAAGAAATTTTGAATACCTTTTATACTTGTATATATCATTGTTGTTACTATATGTGTGTATATGTGTGTGTGTATGTGTGTATGTATATATGTGTGAATGAGTGATGTGTGTGAATGAGTGTATGAATGTCTATGGAAGTGCATAAGAAAATCTATGAATAAAATATCAGGACCCCTAGCATTTTAGCTGTGAATTTGGGGATTATATGACACAGAGCCTTCCTTTTAATGATAGATTCGGAATCTTATCTTTATGCTAATAGAATTTCAAGTTCGTTGGTAATAGAACCAGAAAGTAATTATGTTTAAAGGGAAAGACATTGAGAAGTAAAGTAATGTAGGAAGTAAAAATGAAAGCACTTCTATACTGATGGGAGGAGAACATCCTTGAATAAGAGCAGGTACAGGTATAATGGACTTGATGTCCAATTATTTATTTTTTTAAACTGCTTATGTTATCTAAACTAATTAAAATATCTTTTTGTTTTGCTGGGGCAGTTGGATTAAGTGACTTGTCCAGGGTCACATAGCTAGAAAATATTAAATGTCTGAGGCCAAATTTGAACTTAGGTCCTCCTAACTTCAGGGTTGATACTCTATCCACTGTACCACTTACCTGCCCCCAATTATCTTTGTAATAGTTTTCTTCTCTATAAAAGAGTCCCCTCCCTGAAGCAATAAGATTGAAGTTTTCTTGAATTCAAAGATTTTGGAAATGAGGAGACTTACCAATTTCTCTACACATTTCATTTCTTTCATTTAGTAGCAAATGCCTTTGCAAATGAGCATTTATACAATAACTCCCTGTTCACACTAAAGAGAGAAATAGAAACATGCATAAGAATTATTTTTTCAAAAGGATTTATTAAAGATTATTGTTTCCAGCTGTCTGAATAGAGGAATGAAATATTATAGACCTTCACATGTGCATGCAGAATGGTATAATAGTATAGCAGTGCTCCAATTTACAATACCTTGGTAGTTCAAAATACACCATTCCAGATTTTTTTCCATTTTTTTTTGTTGTTGTTTTTGATAGGAACAGTCCAGTTTTAATGGATAATGGGGATGTTTCCTCTTTTCAGGGATTTCAGGGCAATTACTGTTATCTCCTTTTAGATTTGTATTGTGAAATCTTTGTGAACAGAAATTGATTGGTAGAAGAAAATATGAGAACGAAATGTTCCCTGATTTACTCAAAGTTGGCTAAAAAGGGGGATATGGAGGAATTTATCAATGACACCAGGTATGATATGACCATTTGTGATCAAATGCACACCTTATCTATTAGGTTATTTTGAAAAAGAGGATGAGAACCTTTCACCTAGCTTTAGATGTGAAAGAAAAAAAAATACAGAAAAATGAAAGATTTCATCATGCATGATAATTATTTGGCAAGTGTCAGAAAAATGGCCTTGAGTTATTCTATCATGTGAGGAATAAAAGGACTTTCACTAATATATTTTCCCTATCTTGGAGATTTTATATATGCTTCCTCATGCCTGGAATCTTATCTCTCCTTATATCTTCATACTTGCTTTCCTGGCTTCCTTCAAATCCCACCTGAAGTTTCATCTCCTATAAAAAGCTTTTTCCAATGTCCCTTACAACTATTATTTTCCTTCTTTTAATCCCTTCTTATTTTTTCTTTTTTAAAATAGTTTTTATATATGTTTGTTTGTTTGTTGTATGCTCCAATAGACTGTAAATTCCTTTCAGGTAAGGATTGTTTTTTGTTTGTTTATTTCTTCTTTCCTCTTTTAGTATCTCAAGTGCTTAGCAAAGTGTCTGACACATCTTAGGCACTTAAAAAAATAGGATGACACATTGAGGGGAAGGAAAGATTTACAGATTTTTTTGCTTTGTTTCTTGGTTTGTTTTTAAGATGAGGGAGACTTGGGCTTGTTTGGACATAGAAGTGAAGGAACCAAATAGACAGAAAGATGTTGAAGATTGAAGAGTGGTGGTTGATTTAGGATGTAATTTACTATAGAAGACAGGAGATGGGGTTTAGTTTTGGCAAAGACAAGGGTAACCTCTTTTGCTTTTGTTGTTGTTTTCCTCAGAGATCAAGAGAAGAAATAGTGGGATATGGTAGATAGAAAGGGATTTTCAAATGGAGAGAATGAAAGAAGAGGGTGCTCATATCAAGTAATTCTTTTTCAACAGAAAATCAAGGCCATTAAGCTGAGAGAAGGGAAGGAATATTGGAAGGGTTAAGGAGGGAAGACATGATTTAAAATAGTTTCTATGAGAAGTGAGTTAGGGTATCATTAAGGAGGAATAAATGGATTGTATTGCTTCAGTGAGGGCCTAGTTGAGGTTGAATAAAATGAATTTATAATGTACCCACTAACCATGGCTGGGAGACTTCCTCTAGCTATATTCAGTGGAAAGTGTATAAAACTACAGAGACTTGACATTTTGCATGTATTGAAGAAATCAAACTCCTGTTGACCCTTCCACAACCTCACAGGGATTTGGAGATGAAAATATATTTTTGAAATTTAAGACATTATGTAAATTTGAATTATCATCATGACCATCAGACTGAAAATAAATGACCATTTTCAAAAGACAAATCAGAATACACTGTCCCAAAATCTGGCAATAGCCTCTAAAAGTTCTTTCCAGTGACCCTTATGCACAAGAAAGTTTTAGAACTAGGCTCAGAAGTAGGGCCAAAGTCTTCTCTTCTACCTCCTTTGCCTTCTCCTTATTTGGAGTTCAGCATATTATATATTTCATTCTGCAGGGTTCTTAGGAATTAAAGTATATAATAACAAAAGCCAGTAATATATGGCACAAATCATTTAAAATATTAATATTTAGGCCTATTAATAGCTTTAGCCAGGGGGCTTCTCAAGTTGGTACTCACTAGAACACACAGTAGCATGCCTCTAGCACATAATTAATATATATTTGTATTTATCAACATTGCTTTTTATCTTAAAATTATAATATTGTGTGAAGGGATAAGGAATATATTTCTTAAAAAGGCTAGTTATCAATGCTTCTTTTCTTGAATTTTGAATACAATGCTGCCCTGGTACCCTTACTCATTTTGACTGTGAGAAGATACTAATTAGTATCAATTTAAGTTCTGTGTTATCATTTTTCCTCTAATTTTGTTTAGGGGTGTGTGTGTGTGTGGGGGGGTGAATGTGGGTGTTGATTCAATATTGGCCTGAGGTACAGATAAGGTTAGGTAGATAAAGGAAAAGGATCTTGTAATTTGTCTCACAGGGCATTATGCTTTGCTGAAGTCAATGCAAGTTTAGGATCTAGTACTTGCAGGTTCAGAAAGTGAAAGATTATGTACTTAATTTATGTTCCCATATTTGCACTTCAGAATTTAATCTCAAATCCTGTCTGTTCACTTTAGGTCTCTCTCTCTCTCTCTCTCTCTCTCTCTCTCTCTCTCTCTCTCTCTCTCTCACACACACACACACACACACACACACACATACACACACACAGTCTTCCTCAAAGGAATCTGGGAGGAAACTTCCAGTTTATTCATTTATTCATTTATATTCATTCATTATTTGTAAAACTCTTTATAAAATTTAAAGCACCACATAAATTATTATTTCAAAAAACTTTACTATTTACTTCATGTATCAAACACAATTCTAGATGCTGAAGACAATGGCAAATATTAACATTTTTCAAGGTACTCATCTTTTTTTTTGTTTGTTTTTTTGTTTTTTAATTTTTTTTTAATTTAACATTTTCCCCCAGTAACATTGAGAACATTTTTTTTAACATTTATTTTTTCAGATTTTTGAGTTCTAGGTTCTTTCCCTTATCCCCACCCACCCACCCACCTATGAAGTTATGCTAAATATTTCCATAACAGTCAAGGTGTGAAAGAAAACATAGATCTCCTACCTTAATGAAGAAAAATTAAGTTGAAGAGAAAGAGAGAAATATAAAATGCTTCAATCTGTATTCAGACGCAATCAGTTCCTTCTCTGAATATGGATAGGATTTTTCATCATAAGTCCTTCAGTGTAGTTGTGGTCATCCCAGAACATTGCTGTTATTTTGTATACAATATATTTTACTTGGAACAGCTAGGTGCTGCAGTGGATAGAGCACCAGCCCTGAAGTCAGGAGGACCTGAGTTCAAAAATGGCCTCAGACACTTAACACTTCCTGGCTGTGTGACCCTGGGCAAGTTACTTAACCTCAATTGCCTCAGCAATTTGAACATTTTTTTACAATTACTACTGCTAATTTATTCTCTCTCTCTCTCCTCATCAATTTATTCTCTCTCTCTTCTCACCCAGGGCCTCCTCAAAAGTGTTTTGCTACTGAGGATTCCCTCCCTCCATAAGCTTTCTTATTGATAAAAGTATCACCCTCCTCCCTTCCCATATCCCATCCTTCTATTATCCTGCCCTAGGAATCTGATCACAAACCCTACAGTTGTTAAGTGTGTCATGGCCCCACTGTAATTGTAAAATCTAGTGTGCTGGCCTGGATTAGGATTCCGTTGACCAGGGCAGCACTTGGACTGCACACCAGACTCCCCTTCCATTGCCACAGACCCTCTCCACTGACCCTTCCTAGTCCTCCAGGGTGTCCCCAGACTGAGAAGTCCAGAAGCCTACAGCACTGCTACTGATTCAGAGGTAAAGTTGGGGTTTGGGCTGGGGCTGGTTCAAGAGCCAGGCTGTGCTGCCATGGCTTCCCCAGGACTACCACTCTGGTGTCACAGATGTTTTCTGCTGAGCTTTTAAATTGCCTTCAGCTGGGAAATGTTCTACTCCATCTTTAGGGTGTTCTGATGCTCTAAAATTTGTTTAGAGTCATTATTTAAAGAAATTTGGAGCATTTGGGAGTAGAGGTTGGGCAAGTTCTTGCCATTACTCCACCCTTGCCTCTGCAGTCATTTTATAACCTCTTGAGAAAAAAGTCATATATATAATGAAAATAAATATTCAGCAAATATAAAATAATTTTAGCGGGAAGGTTCTAATAGTTAAGAAAGAAGAATAGATTTGTGCAGGCCACATAAGCTGAGATTTGAAGAAAGTTAGTGACTACAAAAAGTGGAAGTTAGAAGAGAGTATATTACAAAAATGGCAGCGAGACTTTGAAAAGGAAATAGATTGGGAATAGTAAATAGGACAAGACATAGACATTCAATATGCATAAACATAAGTATATAATAATAACAAGTTAATAATCATAGAGATGGTTACGTTTTACAGAACACTTTAAATATATTCTCTCATTTCATTTCCATGACAACTTTGAGAGACTCTATTATAATCCCCATTAAGCAGATGAGGAACCTGAGGCAAACAAGGTTTAAGTGACTTAATGAAATTCACACATCTAATAAGTGTCTGAAGTCATATTTGAACTCAAGTCAGGTCTTCCAGATTTGGGGCTGGTTTGGGGCTCTAATGACTACTCTACCTAAATGCATAAGAGGCAAATTAATCAAAGGAAATTCAGAGGAAGGGGGTGATCCAGTTTGGAGATTTTTTTAAAAAAAGAAAGAAATTAAGAGTAAAAACTATATTTATGGTAAGTCTATGAAAACAGTCAGTAAGTCCCTTAAACACACCAATATCGCTGTCCAAAAAGCTCTCAAGATCCATATTCTGTCAAAACACAGCATAGCTTGGTCTCATGTTCTAATCAGAGAAAATATATTCTCTGAGTAGTTATATTTTTCTGATTGTTGTGGAAGTAGAATTTTGTGCTTAATTGGCATCAACGGGGGAAACAAGAAGTTCCTGAACCCTCAAACTTTCCATGTTTCTGCCAAATTTAGAAATGACCTTCTTAGAATCGAATTTTGGTCACTTGTACTCAGAGAAAGAAATATAAAGCAGAAAGATAATCAGAGACGTGAATTCTAGTCCCGGATTTGTCTAGACCAGTACATGTGCTAACTATTGCTACGTATAAGCAGTAGCCTTTTCTTTTGGGGATTGGGGAAGGAAAAAGGAGAGAGAATCTCCTTCCTTGTCGTGAGAAGTCCATGAGAAAACTATCTGATGTCCGGTGTTTAAAGAGAGGAAGAAACAGACAATGAGTTGAACTTATCTCTCCTGTTATTTTCATTGAGTGCCAGGGTCAGTATCCCATTCTCTTTGATGAAATGAACGTCATGGTAGCATGAGAACAGAAAGAACAAATCAGAAGTTTATGATATTGAATCTCCTTCAGAAGGAACACAAAAACTAGAACATGTTATGACAAGTGGCATGCTTAGAACTCAGGGAATTGTGTTCTAAAATAGCACAAAGGAGGGTGGGTGGTAGAGAGAGGTGGAGTCATTTTATTCAGCCCCCCAAAAGATGGCTTTATTTTTTGTTCTTTTATTTATGATTCAGATAAAAAACTTGTATGATTCATTTATGCTATGTTACAAGATAGGATTTCAAGAAATTATGTGAATCTTATTCCTATGAAATAGGGAAAACAAAAAGCTAGAACTACTTATCATAGCTACTTATTTTCTTGTTTTGTAAGTTAAGGAATGTGCCATGAATTAAATATGAAATCTAGCTGACAATTGGAATAAAAGGTCTTATTTTCCTCTCAGTGCACAGACTTACCTATCCCATTGGGGTGAAAGAAGGTTATGAACAAACAATGGAAAGAGAATCAAGTCTTTTGTGTGTTAACTTAGTAAATACAGTGTGTGCTTTTTCCTTTTTATTTTTTTCTTTTTATTCTTTCTTCCAATATACTATCTCTTCTTATTGCTTCTTGACCCCTATTTTGTTCTCCTTAATATTAAAATCAATGGTTAAATAAGGTGGTATCTCTGTTCCACACTTCTTGATATTTACTTTAGCCTTTTAATTGTTCATGAATTTACTTGTGCATCAGTTCCTTGACATATGCCCTAAGTTCACTTGGCCTTCCAAAAGCCTATTAGAAAATTCTGGGGTATTGCCAAGCAAATGAAAAATTTATAGACATATTTCAACTAAAATGTATATATCCATACTTTTTTTTTTTTTTACTAGGAAGGAAGAAAGAGGATAACAGTGGTTTCTCAAATAGAAGTTCGCTATTTCAATTGCATTAGACATAGGAAATTTTTTTAAAGTTCAATGATACTGTGCAGTATTTATATAAGAAAAAGTTTAAAAGAATTCCAACAATGGTTTCCTGAGCAAAACCCTCATATGGAATTAGGGTAGAGCTTTTCAAATATTTTTTTTTCCCTCTTTTCAATCTGGTAATCATCTTTTTGTTGTTGTTGTTTTTTGTTCTTTTAACCATTCCAATAAAACTCTACCTCCATCATATGATCAAAACCACATCTTGTTCTGAATCTGGTACATACATTTATGCATAGATTTTAAGACTGTTAGATTTTTAGGGCTTTAAACTCCCTTTAGACTCTCACACAAACCCTTCATCCATTAGATAAACATGTCTTGGGAACACCTTTCTCTCTTTCCAAAGCTTCACTTTCTATTTCTCACTTCTAAGGTCTTACTCTAATCATTTCCATATCAAAGAGAACCTTCTTCATTTCCTCATTTAGGACTGTACTCAATTTTTTTTCTTTTTTTTTTAAATGTAGAACACCCCCACCCAAAATAATTTTATTGATCCATTTTATTCCTTTTTGAATTATACTAGTTTGTCATTTTTGAATAATAATGCCTTGTACATTATCTTAGGTGAAATAGGTGCTGCCTTGAATTGAACTATGAGTTGGATTAAATTAAATTGTACATATTTATGTGAATCTGTTTCTTCATCCTGTCTTCCTATGAGGAAACATGTCTAATTAAAAACCTTGTAAATCCTTGTAGTCCATCACACAGTACCAGGAACTCCAGAGAATTCAATGAATATTTGTTGATAATGAATAGATACATTCTCACAGGTATTCCCAATGACAGTAGATTTTCAACATCTGTAGAGCAATCTCTCTATATACATATTTAAGCAGGAGCTAAATGGACTAATAAACATTTAAGTGAAAAAACTAATCCTAGAATTGGAAGCCTAAGACATAGACTTCAAATAACAAGCAAATGGCATATGAGGCAGAGTGCTAAAGATGGAAGGAGGTAATAATAAAAAAAAAAAATTCCACTCTCTCACTACTCTTATATTTCATTTAAAAGACAAGCAAGGTCCAGCATTTTTGTTATAATTTTGAAGGAGGATCTGGCCCAGAAAAGGACAGAAACATGAGACTAAGTTTATATGGGCTAAAATTTTACTTGTTCAGTTTTAAGACAATCCCAAATACTGACATCTACCTAGAAACAGATACAGATGTTTTAGACCTAAATAGACCCAGACCAGTGAAGTTGGTCCAGTATCAAATTATTCCTGATCCCTATAAATCATATAAATGTAACATTTTTCTCAAAGCAGGCTGAATTCTTGAATGTTTAGTTTGAACAAATGGCATACAGTAAATATGTTGATGTGTTGCTAAACATGTTGATTAAATAGAGGGAAAATGCTCAAGAACCATTGAAACATTAAATGTTGAGTCTAAAATATGAAAAACTTTGGTCATCCGTTCTTCCTAATACCATTACCTAATTTCCTAATACCAAGTATGATTTTTATTCTGAATAGATTAAAATGATAAAAAAAATTTAGTTTTCTTTAAAGAAACAATATTTTAAAAAAATGAATATTCCTCCAAATATCTATATTTACCTACTTTTAAATTGTACATACTATAGTAATCATATATAGATTAAAAATTATGCAAAAATAAAAACTTAAAAAAAAATATTGACAGATGAATATTTGCCTCTACATACAGTAGGGATCCACCTGAATTAATTTCTTTAGGAAGTGACACTGTTAGATTTGTGTTTTCAAAAAAAAAAGAAAATCTTTCCCAAAACAAAACAACATCACTGCTTTATCTGCATCTGCGTAGAGGGACACTTGATGCAAGAAAACCAATTAGAAGGGTATTACAACAGTCCAGGTGACTGATGATATTAACCTGAATTAAGATGATAGTTTTGTAACTATAAAAAAAGATATGTATGAAAGATATCACAGAAATAAAAGTGAAAATACTCTGTAACTGCCATGTCTTGGGTGACAGGAGACAGGAATGTCTACTTACATTACTGGATGAATGGCAGTACCTTCTAGAGAAATAGGGAAATTGAGAATGGAGTGAGTCTGAGAAGACAATGTACTGATTTTTTTTGGATGGAGCAGTGAAAGGTAATTAGTTGGTTAGTTGGATGGTTGTTTAGTTGGTTGGTTGGTGTCTTTTATTCTCAAAGAGCACAAAAATGAAACTATTATGTTATAGTCCAGTTACAGTATGTCTGACTGCGGCTGATCAGACCAATAAGAGCTCAAAATGCTCTGCCACAGATCAGACACAAATAGTCCCTATGAACATTTGGGGTGGATTCTCTAACTGAATGTTTCTTCTGAGGTAATTCAATTCTGCTTTGCTCATAAAGGACAGACTTTCTCTGAAGAGGACCTACAATGCTGGCAGTCCTCCCAGTGTCCCATGTCATACAACCAGTTCTAAAGTTCTTAAGAGAGACTTTGAGAGTGTCTTTGTATCTCTTTTTCTGAGTACTCTGTGAGCTCTCACCCTGTGTGAGTTCTGCATTAAATAATCCTTTTGGCAAGCATACAGAGTTGTACTCTCTGCAGTAGAATGGGAATGCTTCACAGTTCAGTTCAAGAAATAACCTCAGTGTCTAATATATTTGACTAGACTCAGAAAATCTGGATTCAAACCCTACCTCAGACGTTTACTAATGGTGTGATTAAAACTTCATTTTCCTCATCTGTGAAATAAAGAATTGGACTTGATGTCCTCTAAGGCAGATATTCTTAAACCTTGAGTCACACTCCCTATAGGCTCACATAATTGAATATAGGAAACATGAAAGTATGACTTATTATCAATAAATGTTTGATTTGTACACCTATTATTTATACCTATTTATACCTGGGGTCATGAAAAATTTCTGAGGTAAAAAGGGGTTGCAAGGGGAAAAAGTTTAAGAAGCCCTGCTTTAAGGGACTCTTTCATTTCTGACCTAAGACCTATGATATTTTTGTAAATAAATTAATTAATCTCTTCTGAGTGTGAAGATTCATAAAGCTTTGTTGTATTTTTTAACCTTAATTCAGGAGAGACCTTTTAAAAGTCTGGATTTTATATCTTTAGCAATCAAATGAAGCTTTCTTCTCTGAAGTCATTTGTTAAAGCTTGAGAATACTGTACAACTCAACCTTGAACCATTTTTCTAATTTTGCAAACTCTTTATGATCAGCGCTTTTAACCTTAGGCTGCATAGCTGCCTTAGGCAGATTGACCATAAAGTGAAAATGAAGAAACTAAATGTCATAAGTTTTTTGGTTGTTTTTGATATAATTTTTTTTGGTTTCTATCTTTTAATTTTTTAAAAAAATTAACCTAGTAGTATAGTATAGATTTCTTTATGCCTATATTGATTAGAGGGAAGAAAAAGAAAGACTAAAGTCCAAGAAGTGATACTGTGAGTACTGTACAAGAAAACATCATTGACAATTAGTTTTAACCAAGACCTCTAATTATCTACAAATTCATTTCTTTTGCTTCCTTACTCACTGTAAGAGTTCCTTATTTCATAATCTCCTTTTTTTTTTTTAATAGTTCCAAATCCCCTAGTATTTTTCCATCTTTATTTACAATTTTTGGTGTCACAGATACTTAATATTGAAGAAAAAGCATCATTATTCTTAGTAGGCTTCTTTTAATCATGATTAGGACTTTGATAAAGTATCCATGCATGTAATTACTTCCTGATTGAGTGTTTGGGGTGGGAGGAAACAATGGGGGGAGAGAGAGGTCATATAACAATAAGAAAACACTTTTTTAAAGTACATTTGATATAAAGTGTGTCCCCTTTAATCTGTGGGGTAAGGGTTGGAAAGGCCCTGATGTAAACTGTGGGAGAAGGGTGGTCCTGAGTCTCAAACTCCTGGGCTCTGAGAGGGGCCACACCCATTCATGAGGGAAACTCCCAGATAAGTAATCTTATTCAATTGGAAATCTCGTCCTGAGGCATATCCAAGGCCCTTTATTGAGTTGAAGATTAGTCCCTGGAACTGCTGGGGGCCAGAGCAAATCCGTTATAACCTGAGATTTGTCAATCTATTGCTGCTAATTCCTAATCAGGAAGACCTGCTGAGAAGTTGGTTCTTCTCAGTGTAAACCCATTTTAGCAAAATTATCCTAACAGGGTTTTGCCCACTGAGAAAGCTGTCTTCTTAGAGTGCTGTTTTCTTAGCATAAATAAACCCATTCTTGCCACAAACCTCAAGCCTGTATTCATGGGAGTTTGTGAATTCTTTCACAAAGCCTGCAGACTGGTCAGAGGATCCCATTGCTGTCAGGAGAATCTCTCATCTCTCAATTCTCAAACCTCTACATATTTATATAGGTATCCACATAAACATAGATGCATTCATATGTTTCATATATGGACTTTGGTATTTGAAAGCTTTCTTTGAGAAATTGAAAATATAGGAATATATATATGTATACATTATATATAAACATATATAAAACTATTTTTACATATAAAAACTGTGTTTACACATAAAACTATTTTAACATACTACAAATAAATATTCCCCTTTCAATTTCTATTCATTTCTCTGAATATAATTATACATAGCTATATGCATATGGAAGCTGCATGAGATGAGTGCTGGGCTTAGAATCAAGAAAACTCCATATGACATTAACTAAATCATTGAAAGGTTATCATTTTAGAGGAATGAATTCCAACTCCAGGAAAATAATTCATAGATCTTTCATGTCTTCCCACATAGTCAATACACTAATTATTCAGTGATTACCACTTGTAAAGATACCATGCAAGATTATAATAGAATTCAGTAAAAGAGACTGCCCTCTAAGAGTTAACAATCTCTTCAGAGATAGACTGTTATGCAAACCCAAAAACTGTAATAAAAAATAGTCTGCATAAATTATAATAGAGTAATGCAAAGAAATGTTCAAAAGAATAAATGTGATATTTGGAGGAAGCAGACATCATTTATAGCTGAATATTTTTTTTTAAGGCTTTTCTGAGGAAGAGGCTGTTGAATTGTATGGATGCACAATATTTTAATAATTGAAACTAGAAATCATTTCAAGCAGAAAGAATAAAGCCAATAAAGAAATGTTCACAGAATATGAAAGGTGTGCCTGAGAAATGACACCTAGATGAATGTAGGGAGAAAAGAATCTCTGTGGGGAATAACTTCAGATCAAATGTAATATTTGGTGGATATGAAATAGTTTGGTTTCTATTTGGTAAACAATGGGGAGCTATAGAAGATTTTAATTTGGGGTAAGATGGTTATTAGCACAGTACCTAAAACTTAGAGTCATGGAAATATGTTATAGTTTTTAAGTGATTGCATAACTGAATGATTGATGGGGTTCGTTATTGGGTTAGAGTGCTAGGCCTGGAGTCAGGAAGAGCTAGGAAAGAAATCTAATCTCAGCCACTTAACTTGCTGTGTAACCCTGGCCAATTGATTTAACCTTGTTTGCCTCAGTTTCCTCATGTATATAATGAGCTGGAAAAGGAAATGGCTAATCATTGTAGTGTCTTTGCCAAGAAAACCCCATATGGGGTCATGAAGTGGTGAATAGAACTGAAAATGGTGGAATAACAAGAACAATAAGGGATATACATTGCAAAAGAGGAAATCATATAAATGGAGAGACTAGCTGGTAGCCCACTACAATGATTCAGATATGAGCTGAGTACCTAAATAAAGTAGTGGAAGCAAAAACAGAAAGAAAGGGATGGTTGTAGAAGAGATGAGAGAACAATGAAATTATAAAAGGAGAAAGAGGTAAAAATGATTTTGAGATTTTCAATTTTGGGGACTCTAGATAGTTTTGAATTTTCACTATTACCTTTATTTTTAGGATCAAAGTTCATAAATACCAAGTGAAACTTATTTTACTTGATATTTTGCTAAATGGGAACAATATGGATAATATAATAATAATATGATTTTTATTTCAATGAAAATTATTAGATCTTAGTTTCAGAATCAAAATGACCATCACTGCACTATTGGATTTTCTAGGAGAAAAATAACTTTGACAATTCAATTACTTTAGATCTTTGTGTATTCTCTCAACATATATAATATTAGTTTTGATAGTCTTTGCTCTTAATTGAAGATTCAATTCCCTTGATATTTAATTAAGTACCAATATTATTCAGTTAAAGCAATATATTTAGTAATCATTTCACTAAATTATATCATTTTTTTACACTGAAAAAGGAAACAATTTCAGGAGTTCTCTAGCATATCCGAAAATATAGCTAGAGATAGAGGCATTATTAACTTGTCTTTAGTTTACCTTGAGACCATTGAAGACAAGTAGAATACTTCTCATTTTCTTAAAGGGGAAATCTGAAGTGCTGTTTATTCTAGGTTTTTGTGATTTTAAAATGGTTATTTACACCAAAATGTGGCAAGTGTAGTAAAAGAGAAGTTCTGAATAGTTTTTCACTTTATGTGAAATAATCAAAGCTTAAATATTACATGTCACATAGCATTCCTCTTCACATACTCTAGCATCCAATCAAATTGTCTTTCTTGCTCTTCCTCATATGAATTCCATTTTTCTTCTCCTTATCTTTGAAGAGATTTTTTCTTTAAGGCCTGGAATGAACTCTCTTTTCACCTTCACCTTTTGAAATTCTAAGGTTCCTTCAAAACTAAGTTCAAATTCCACCTCTTATTCAGTACTCTTCATTATCTCCCTGACTACTAGTGGCTTTCCACAAAATTCCTTTGTGTTAATTTGATATAGAACATGCACAGACATATAAACACACATTTTTGTATATGTATGTGTATATGCATATACATAAAGATATGCGTGCTGAAATATCTATTTTGCAGTAGAGTGTAAGCTTTGAAGACAGGTACTACTTAATTCATCTTTATCTTCATCCCCAAGCACGGAGTACTTAGTTTCTTCAATTGTAAAATGGGGGAAAAATGGATTATTATGAGAATCAAATGGAATAAACATTTATAAAGTTCTTAGCATAGTACTTAGCACATGGAAAACATCTAATTATTATTAATGTTATTTAATTATCTCTGTGTAAATAATTTTTAGAATATTGTCTGAGCAATATAGGTGTTTCCTTTTGTCTTGAGTCACATAAAGTCAATAAATATAAAGTAAAAAGTACAGTAAAAGATTGGACTTGAACCTAAGTTTTGTTTTTGTTGTTATTTGATTATTTGTTTTTTCCTGACTCCAACTCTTGCACCAAAGGAAAAGCATATTTAAATTAGGCAGTGGAAAATGTCTTCACAGAGTACTTTTACAAGCTGTCATTTTAATGAGTCAGACTTTGTAATTATAAGCCAGATGAAGCAAATGTATTGTTTAGGTTACTTTGATTATGTTGAGTTTTATGGTATGGCTTTCAGTCCTCTGTGACATCAAAATGAGGGAGATTGAATTAGACACAATATCATATTAAACATTAATACATTTTTAATATGTATTTTAATTCTTTTTTTTCATGTTTAACTCTGAGAAAATTAATTGTAATATGGGATAGTATGATTTATTGTTTAAATCTACAACCACTCTTAGGAAGAAATTTATAGGTGAAAGTAAAATAAATGAGACTAACAATTTCTTAGCTTTATCTGATTCAGCTTTTTTCAAGCTTGCTTATTTACTTTTTTATTTCATTGTGTTATTTACTTGATGAGTGGTTTTTGTTGGTATTTTCAAGGATAGACTACTCTATGGTGTATTTAGAATCTTGATAAATTCAAACCTGTCCAAGAGATACAATGTTTATCATATGAATAGGAAAATACAAATGTTTCAACTGAAACAGGTTCTCTTAGATTCCACAGGTGGTCACATGTGTCTCAGAAAACATTGCAGATCATTTCTGATCTGAATTCCTTAAGGATATCACAAGATGGGACAACTAGGTGGTGCAATTGACAGAACACCAGCCCTGAAGTCAGGAATATCTGAGTTCAAATCTGATCTCAACAATTTAACACTTCCTAGCTGTGTGAACCTGGGCAAGTCATTTAACCCCAATTACTTCGGAGGGGGGGTGGGGGTGGGGAGGGAAACAGAATATCAAAGATTACTAAATAATTCTTCAGTGCATACTTTTAATAAAAAATGAGATAAAAACAATTGAATCTGAGAATTCTAGATGTTAAGTGGTGGATATAAAACTTTAAATTTTTGTTTGGGAAGCCACATGGCAAAGAAATCAAAAGAGACAACTTTTATAACAATTAACATTTTCAAAGTACATGCAAAGATAGTTTTCAATATTCACCCTTGTAAACCCTTGCATTCCAATTTTTTTTCTCTCCCTCCCTTGCTCCTCTTTCCCCTAGATGATAATTAGTCCAATAAAGAGACAGCATTTAGAGAGGTCCCAGATATTATTGAAATTGATCTGGAACTTAATTCATAGGATCATAGAATCATAGATTCAATATCACTCAATGCAGTCCCCCATCTCATTTCACAATCAAGAAAACTGAGTTTAGAGAGATTAAATAACTTGCCCTACATCACATATGGAATAGTGTCTAGAGTCAATATTTGAACTCATGTAGCCTGTCTCCAAAAACAGAACACTTTCCATTCCAACAAATTGCTTTTCCTTTGCTATCTCTGGAAGCTCTGTGTTGATATGTTTACAAGAAAAGAGCACCCAAACCAGAAATTATGCCTGCTTGTGGTGTAAATTCTATCCCTTTTTAACCTTGGCCGGGGAGGGGGTGTTCTGAAACTGTGTCCCCTTTAATTTGTGAGAGAAGGGTAATTTAGGGTCTCAAACTCTCCCCTGGGAGGGGCACACCCTTCTGTTCATAAGGGAAAAAGCCTAAGTAATCTCATTCAATTGGAGATCTTGGTCAGGGACATAATCACTACCTGCTATTGAATTGAAGATTAAGTCCCTCAGAACCACTCCCAGTGACTCAAACTCCCAGTTAAGTAATCTTATTTAATTTGAGATCTCACAGTCAATAACCCTTTATTGACTATGGCTCAAATTGCTCTCCAGCCAAGGTGTACCCAATATAACCAAGGGTTGGTCCAATCTACCTTTGCAGACAACCTAATAAGACTTTGCCCACTGCTGAAGATATTTTCTTCTCAGTGTAACCCACCTTTGCTATATTCCTTGCCCATTAAGAAGTCTGTCTTCCTAGCAAACTGGCTTCTTAGTGTGAATAGATCCCATTCTCTGCCACAAACCTAGTGCCTATATTCATTGGAGTTTGCGAATTCTTTCACAAAGCCTGCCACTGGACAAGGGGATCCCATTGCTGTTAGGGGATCTCTTTCTCTCTATTCTCACACTCATCATTTGTACTTCATCACTTGCTACCACTTTACAAAGAGCTAGCACACACTGGTCAAGCATATCCATGATAGCTACTTACAAAATTCGTATTAGACAAGACTGAGCAAATTGAAGTATATAAATTCAGCTCAATATTAATATGGATGACAAATATTAAAAACATTTATTTTTAAACAGTGTTTTATTTTCCCCAGTCATTGTAAAAAAAAATTAGTAAAAGAAAAATTCTCTATAGGAGTTGCCATTAATGCATGGCAAGTGGGACAGCATGGCATCCGAAGGCATGGCAAGCCTAAAAGGAGTTTAAGATCCTAATAGTGGTTAACTATTGTGACTGCTAGCAAATAAACTAACCCCAAAAAGGAGTTGTGGAGGGAAAGAGATTATGCCACTGACTGGCAGGCTAGCCCTAAAAGGCATTTAGTATCCTGCAAAGAGTTAGCTATAACAAGGAGAAAGACTTCATAAAGCTGGAGTACACCACTGACTGGCACAAATATTTGCCACTTGATTTGGAAGATGTCTAAGCCTACAAATTGTTTTGGAAAGACCAGTGAAACCCACTCAAAATCTCAATATGCTTTTGAGGTTTCTCATGCCCCATCATTTTAGTGTGTAACCCCATCATTTTGGTGTCCCGGTATGGGGAGAGTCTGCTATATTCTCTGAACCTTAACAAAGCTATCTTTCTCCACATCTATATTTCTCAGAACTGAACTCTTCCTTCTTTCTGAGTATATTTAAAATCTTACACTATAATAACTCATTACTTATTGGTAAAGTACAATAACTTGCTTTACCAATAAGTGGTGAAAAAAATATATAAAAAATTATTAAAGTTGAGACTTTTAAATAACATAATACTTGATAAATTCTTATTCCTTGAATTATTGTTGAATGAGTGAATTTAAAATATTTAATTCTACAATTGAAATATTTAATCAATATTGGTATTTCAAGTTGATAACTATTATTGTCATATTTTCTCTATCTTTTACATTTTTCTGGATTTGCTGATTAGTTATATATCTTATAATTATTCTTAAATAATTATAACATTTTCTCAGCATTCTTTCCATCAAGCTTCATTTCTATTTGCTGAAGGCCTTGATCTTAGTTTGTATTTTGCCTGCACTGTTTCCTTTTACTGTACACTGTTTGAAAATGCCTTGATGGTGATAATCCTTCAGTTCTTAGTGTGTGATCAGTGTGTAGAACACCTCTGACTTGCCTTTCAAATTTCCTTCCTTATCCCACAATTAAACTGATTTTAGTTTTGTTTACAATTAGCCTCTTGCCCCTCTATGTTTAACTAGGAAAATCTATTTGTTTTTACCAGGCTTCTTACTGCATTCTTTTCAATTCCTTCAAATTCTGCCCTTTGATTTCTTCACTCCTATTGACAACTAAAATCACTTCTTATCACTTCCTTTAAAATTCAGGGTCAATATTTATTTATGCAAACATCTTTACAGTCTTTTATAAAATGTTTGACTTTGCATAACAGTGGTGGTCTGCCTCCCAGCTATTCTATTATTGTTCAGTCAACTTCATACACTAGTATTTGTTAAAAACAAACAAAAGGCATTACAGTTTTTTTTTTTTTATAAAATGTTTGACTTTGCATAGCAGTGGTTCTCTTCTTATAAGCTGCTCCTTATAAGCTATTCAGTCACTTTATGCACCAATATATGTTTTTAAAAGAAGAAAAACAAAGAAAAAAAAATAGCCAAAGAAAAAGCTATCAGTTCTCTGAATTCCCAAAAGCAAGAATGCCTTTACTGAAAAGCAGCATATGCAATTAACATAGCGAAGACTGCATTTTCCCTTATATTACCAAAGGCTAATTTCCTCATAATATATAATGCTTTCAATTCTTACTCTACTCTTCTGTGTGTGTGTGTGTGTGTGTGTGTGTGTGTGTGTTTTAATCTAGTAACTACTGCAGAATTCAAAAGCATTACTTTATTCACACAATAGAAAATCTGTCACCAAATACATACATCTACCTCCATTTTTCATCCTTAGACACAGTTGTAATAAATTGTCTACTTGAAAATTCAGTTAGTAGATAGACATTTATTAAACTCCTGTTATGTGCTAGGCTCTGTGCTAAAGACTGGGGATATAAAGAGATAAAAGAAAGGTTCCAGGCTCAAGAAGTGATGCAGTGCCAATGGTAGTGAAAAAGTGTAAGAATTGGGGTGGAGAATCCCCTCTGGTCAGTGCAGGTCCAATGCAAAAGAATTCGCAAACCCAAAAAGTCTGTATGGCAAAAGGGAAGTGTATTGTTCACTAAGAAGGAGGCTCTCTTAGTGGGCAAAACTTCTCATTAGGAATTTGGTAAAGGTGTGTTAACAGAAACCTGGTTATATGGGCAAATGTTGGCCTGGGGCTGGGAGGTGTCTGGGCTAATCAATAAAGGACCATCAGATAAGAATCTCCAATTGAATAAAATCACTTAACTAGGAGTTTGAAGACTTCTTCCCAGAGTCTGGGAATTCCCTGAAGGGGATGGGGCCACCTCCAAAAGATCTCAGTTTTAATAGAGGGTGATTTGACCAAGATTTCCAATTGAATGAAGCCACTTAAATTGGGAAGGGCTTTTCTGGGAAAGTATGCTTTTCCCAGGGGAGAGCCTGAGACCCCGAATCTTCCTTCTTTTACAGATTAAAGGGGACACAGTTTCAGGGTTCAACCTGTCAGAATAAAGGATATGAAAAATAATCAGCTTGCCTAAAATGTAATCCAGTATTACTCCTACTCTTTTTGTTGGAGGGAAAGATGTTCCAACAAGATTAGGGTCTCTCTGGTTGATGTGAAAGAATTCTGTTTAGAGACAAAACTTTGTTTATTTCCAAGTTAAAGGGCAAAGATTTGTTATTCTGTTGAGTTCCAAAGAAGTTTTTAGCAGAGGGAGAAGAAAAAATTATGCTGCTTGACAGTGGGCTAAAGTTCCAAGGGAATCTAGCAGAGTCAGAATCAAGAAGATACTTTTATAGGAAAAAGAAACAATGATTAAATCAATATGCTAATTTTATGGTTTAGAGATACAAAGTTGAGGAATGGTAGAAGTGGGATAGTTCCCATCACCAGCAAAATCAGTGTGGAATTATTACTATTGACCAGTTTTGTTTGTGGGACACCCAAGATTGACCTGCCTCAGGGTTTCTCAGTCCTTGTCATTTTCCTCACACTTTTTCACTTCATCACCCTCTTTCTAATTCTCCATTTCTTTAAAGGATACCACTATCCTTCAATTTCAGTCTTTATCATCTCTTTGCTCTTCCTTACCTTCCAAGTCTGCTGCAAAGCCTTGCTAATTCTATCTTTATAATATCTCTTACATCTGACCCTTCCCTATATTAAAACAGTCAACATCCTAGTTCAGTATACTCACACAAGTAGATCCTCAAATGTAATAATAATCTCCAAATTAATCTTTCTGCCTCCAGGTCCAACTTTCTTCATTTTTGACTGCTAAAGTTATTTTAAAACTACTGATCTGACCGTGTTCCTGATTAAAGATTTACTAGTGTCTATTATTCAATCAATGAATCAGTAAACAATCATTAAACACCTGCTAAGTGCAAGGCATTATGCTAATACTTATTTAAAAAAAAAAAAAAAAGCAAAAAAGCAAAAATGGTCCCTGGCCTGAAGGTTCTTATAATGTAATGAGGGTAACAAAACACAAATGTAAGCAAAGACAGTTCTGTTCTGGAAAAAAGAGGAAATAATTAATAGAGAAGGCAATGTAATTTAAGAGAGGTTTTAGTAGAGGTTTCCAGTAAAGATGGAATTTTAGTTGTGGCACAAGGGAAATCCGATAAATTAAAGGCAAACTATTATTTAAAGCCTTAAAAATCTGGTTAATCTATCTTTCTAGCTTCATTTTAATCACACATACACACACCCCATTTTTATTCAAACTGGCTTCCTAACTTTTGTCTTCTTCCCTACAGACACCTTTCTCTATACTCTGTACCTTTGGCCCAAGTCTGTTACTTCTTGAATACTTTCCATTTTTACCCTTAAATTCAGATATTCATTTGTTCCCTTCAGGGCTCAGTTCAAGTGCTACCTGCTATTGATAAAATCCTGGGTAATTAGGTAGGGTGTTAGCAAAGAAAGCCTGAAGCACAGACAGGATGATAATACTGGAGAGGTGAGTTGAAAGGGCACTGATGGGATCATTTAAATGAGCCCAAAGTTCTTAAGTAGATCTTTTGTTCAAGTGGATTTTTGATTAGTCCCACTTTTAGTGGAGGTATTTAGAAACTCCACTTTACTATATCCAATCAGAAAGCCTAGTTGGGATTGTCAAGTGCCTGAAATTAAATTTCCTCTATAAAAAAATCCACTTATGGTGTAGAACTTTATTAATTCACTTTTAGGGTTAGTCCACTCTGGTATCTTGCCTCAATGTCTTTCTTCTCCTCTTCTCCCTCTGTCCCTTCATATCATTCTTCTTGTTAAAGCTAACACTTTTAGGGTATTAAATCCCTTTTAAGGTTATCCCACCAGTTAAAGGTAGTGTTCCTCTTCTTTACTAAATCCCTTTTGGATTAGTTTGCAAAAAGCCAATAGCATACTCCCATCTCATTGCTTATTCCCTTTAATGCTTTTTTCTTTCTAGTTAATGGTAAGTTTCTTTAGGACCTTGTCTTTTTCATTGTTAATCGTTAAAACTTTGCCTTGCTAACTCCTGTGTGTTAATTCACATAATAAATAGCATCTCTTTGTAACCTATGATAGACGTTTTGACATTGTTGCCTCATGTCACAAACAAAGTTATTATGATATATATATATATATATATATATATATATATATATATATATATATACACACATACATACATACATATATTTTTTTCCCTATTATTGCTCTCCCAAAAGGTTCATATGAACCACTCCTGGTCCATATTTAACTTCACTATTAGGGTACAAGCCTTTTTTCTAACATTGTTTCACTTGAAGATGCCTCCCTATTACTTCCTCTGTCAAATATCAAATCTTTGAAATTTGAAGTCACTCACAATATAATTTCTTCTGACCTTTTCTTTCTCATTCTTTGCCTTTCCTGCTTCATTCACTATTCAATTCAGTGACCTACTAGCTCCTATTCACATCAAGTAATCCATCTGGACTCTACTTCCAACTTTGGGTATTTCTCATGCTGGGAATGCTACCCTTCCTGAAATTTGTGACTTCCTTCAAGACTCAGTTCAAAACTTACCTTCTACAGAACTTTCTTGGTCTTCCCATTTCTAGTGCCTTTCTTTTTAAAAATACTTCATATTTATATTGTAGTTATTTTCATATTATTTTCCTTCTTAGAACCTGAGTTCCTTAAAGGGAAGGATCTCCCCTTTCTTTGTGTTTCCAGTAGTGCCTTGTACATAGTAAACACTAAATATTTGCATCTTGACTATGATATCTTCATGAGATTTTTATATATTTTTTTCAAAAAGGAAACACCTTGTAAAATATAACTTTAAAGAAAAAATATATAATTCTTGTCTACAAAAAGAGATATATCTATTGAAGAGTAAAACAGCATGGTTCATAAACCTGGACAATCATTTCTTCATGAACTAAGCAGTTTAATTGAGAAAGATAATATGGTTGAAAAAGAAAATGGTACCATCTGAATCTTGTTCTTGATCCACTTACATGATATATCTATTGAAGAGTAAAACAGCATGGTTCATAAACCTGGACAATCATTTCTTCATGAACTAAGCAGTTTAATTGAGAAAGATAATATGGTTGAAAAAGAAAATGGTACCATCTGAATCTTGTTCTTGATCCACTTACATGAAGATTTAGAGAATTCCTGAAGCTTTTTAGTTCTAGAAACTCCAAGTGCTTACTATAGTTTCCTTTCCCCCACTCCAACTGCTATGAAGGTCTGAAAATATCTCTCCTCTACTCAATAAAGTACTGTGACTCCCCATTACAACCAAGGTCAAATATAAAATCCTTAAAGCCCTTTGCAACCTAGCTTTCTCCTTTTTTTCCATTCTTATATTTTATTTTTTTCTACATAGACTGGATGTACTGGTATGCTGGCCTATTTATTTTTCATACAGGGCATTCTCCCAAATCCATGCCTTTTTTATTGGCTGGCTGACTTCCATACTTGGAATTCTCTCAATCTTCACAGTGACTCTGACTTGCCCACAGTTACACAGCTAACAAGTTTCTGAGGCTGGGTTTAAACTCTGGTCTTCTTGATTTAAAGTCTAGAATTTTATCCATTATATCACTCACTTTCCTTATAAATAATAAAATCTATAATGTTAAATATATATTACATATATTACTAATATGACATATTATTAATGATAAATTAATAATAGTAATACTGTTATATGATATAAATAAATATAATATATAAAATATATAAATAATAAAACTACCTGAGTTAATTTACATATTAATTACATATGTAATAATTTCTCAAAGATTACAGAGGAAGAGTTAGAAACTCATGGAACACAGATCTGCCTTATTTATTGATTTGAGCTTAAATACACAAACATCCCACAAGAAAAAGAAAAACTATTAATTTATATTTTAAAAAATAAAATATTGGTACATAATTTTAAAGTCAACATTAAACACTAACAGTTTTTATATACATGCATTTTATCAATCTTCTCTTTTCCTTGATTTCAAAAAAAAAAAAAAAAACAAGAATTTCCTTTCTGTTATGATACCTTATGGGGAAAATGATAGTGTATTCTAATTGTGCAGCATTCTGTTCCTTTGGTTCACTATCCCTACTTTATTGAAGGGCAATTCTTTTTTTTCTTTCCAACTTGGTCATTTTATTTATTTTAATTTATTTTATTTTATTTTTATATTTTATTAAAGGTTTTTATTTACAAAACATATGCATGGGTAATTTTTCAACACTGACTCTTGCAAAACTTTCTGTTCCAAATTTTCCCCTCCTACACCCCCTCCCCTAGATGGCAAGTAGTCCAAAACACATTAGATATGTTAAATATATCTTAAACCCAATATATGTATACATATTTATACAGTTATCTTGCTGCACAAGAAAAATCAGATCAAGAAGGAAAAAAAAAAAAAAAAAAACCTGAGAAGGAAAACAAAATGCAAGCAAACATCAACAAAAAGAGTGAAAATGCTATGTTGTAGTCCATACTCAGTTCCCACAGTCCTCTCTCTGGGTGTATATGGCTCCCTTCATCACTGAACAATTGGAACTGATTTGAATCATCTCATTGTTGAAGAGAGCCACGTCCATCAGAAGTGATCATCATACAGTCTTGTTGCCATGTATAATGATCTCCTGGTTCTGCTCATTTATTTTTCTTTTCTTTTCTTTTTTAAATAGCCTTTTATTTACAAGTTATATGTATGGCTAATTTTACAGCATTGACAATTTTGTTTCAATTTTTCCCCTTCTGCCCCCCACCCTCTCCTCTACATGGCAGGATGACCAGTAGATGCTAAATATATTAAAGTATAAATTAGATACACAATAAATATACATGATCAAACCGTTATTTTGCTGTACAAAAAGAATTGGATTCTGAAATATTGTATAATTAGCCTGTGAAGGAAATCCAAAATGCAGGCAGGCAAAAATATAGGGATTGGGAATTCAATGTAATGGTTCTTAGTCATCACCTAGAGTTCTTTCACTGGACATAGCTGGTTCAGTTCATTATTGCTCCATTGGAACTGGTTTGGTTCATCTCATTGCTGAGGATGGCCAGATCCATCAGAATTGGTCATCATATAGTATTGTTGTTGACGTATATAATGATCTCCTGGCCCTGCTTGTTTCACTCAGCATCAGTTCGTGTAAGTCTCTCAGGCCTTTCTGTAATCATCCTGTTGGTCATTTTTTTACCTAACAATAATATTCCATAATATTCATATACCACAATTTATTCAGCCATTCTCCAATTGATGGGCATCTACTCAGTTTCCAGTTTCTAGCCACTACAAACAGGGCTGCCACAAACATTCATGCACATACAGATCCCTTTCCTGTTGTGTTCTTTTCTCTTTTTTACAATAATATAAAAATGGGTGGAAGAAGAAAAGAAGAGAAAAGAACAAAACATTTTGGTGCCCTGAACGTGGGACCAACAGACTTCTCAGTGGATTCCAGTGGAAAATTCTCTTCAACCCAGAAATTAGGGTCAGTACAACAAAGAAATTTCATTAAAAGAGTTAAAGTAGAATTTCATCTAAGATGGGACAGATGTTTAGAAAACAGCCTTCTGTTTCTGTCCAAGGAAAATGTTTAGAGAGCATTCAAGGAAAATGTTCAGAGACCATTGCTAGATTTATAAAAAAATCAAGGTTTAATTATAACCTGGGAGCATGCCGTTGATCTTTTAAAAACTGTATAGCATACATCTCCTTGGTTCTCTACAGAAAAAGAATTGGATCCAAATGAGTGGAAGTTAGTGGGAGAACAACTAAGTGAATTCTACAATTCTCATCCAAACTCAATTTCTAAAAATATACTTTATACATACAATTTAATACAATTGGCTATAAGAAATTATTTAAGTGTTAGAATGAAGAAAAAGAATAAATAGCAGGAAGGAGAAGTGCCAACTAAACTAGGTGAAAATAATGGAGTTAATTACAATTCTGAATGTGACACTTCACAGCAGGAGGAATTAGATCATTACTCATCTCATGACCCTCCCCCTTCAATTAACCCTTCATGGGTGGAAGAATAAGGGGGAGGGAGAGGCAGAAACACAATCAGCTTCTCCTGTAAAGCAGAATATGACAAGATTAGAAAAAGCATTAATTAAGGCAAAAAATGAAGGAGAAGATATATCTGATTTTATAGCTACATATCCTGTGATTGAAAAGCTTGACTCTTCAGGTCAAAAACAGAGAAAATACACTTCTTTTAATTTGGAAAAAATTAAAGATTTGAAAAAAGATTGCACTCTTTATGGGGCTATATCCTCTTATGTTAACATGTTACTAGATAATTTGTCTTATGAAATCTTAACCCCAAATGATTGGAAATCCATATCTAGAACATGTCTAGAACCAGGACAAAATTTGTTGTGGCTTTCGGAGTTTCATGAATTATGTAGGATTCAAGCCCAACACAATAGGCAAACAGGAGCTATTGTACAAGTTGCTTTTGACCAACTAGCTGGTGAAGGTCAGTATGCAAAGAGTTCAGAACAGATTTATTATCCCATACCAGTGTATGAGCAAATTTCTAAGGCTGCAATAAAAACTTGGAATTCTCTCCCTGGACAGAAAGATGGAAGTAAAGCTTTTACAAAAATAGAGCAAGGTCCCAATGAACCTTTGGATTTTGTGGGACATCTGCAAACAGCTGTAATAAGAACCATTGGAGACAATGCAGCAACAGAAATAATGACTAGACATTTGGCTAAGGACAATACCAATGAGGTTTGCAAAAGAATT
Organism: Antechinus flavipes; assembly: GCF_016432865.1. Taxonomy (NCBI): domain Eukaryota; kingdom Metazoa; phylum Chordata; class Mammalia; order Dasyuromorphia; family Dasyuridae; genus Antechinus; species Antechinus flavipes. The sequence goes on along the minus strand of NC_067400.1, from coordinate 115,057,738 downwards.
ATATGGGGGCTAGACAAAGATGCTCCTTTAGAGGAGATCATAAGACGCTGTGTCACAGTGAGCACAAATGCTTATTATACCCAAACTATGATGAACATGGAAAGACAGGGTCCCTCTTGGCAAGGGATTTCTAGAGAAACTCATAGATGTTTTCAGTGTTGAAAAGTTGGATATTTGAGAGCCCAATTTAGATACAGAGATAGAGTGAGAAGACAGGGTGAGATAAAACCCAAAACCCCATCTCCAAAATGCAACCGAGGCTTTCACTGGGCCTCTGAATGTAGATTGACCCAGAGGAATGAGAGGCAGGGCCCAGCTCCAAGGTATCAATCAAAAGACAGATGGGGCATGATAGCAGTTGAGGTTACACCCAGAGAGACTTTAGAAATTCAGGACTCTGATGTCTCGACCAACAGAAAAGCAATCAGGATTACAGTTGGGGAGAATACAGGACTTTTAATCCTACAAGGCAGTATCCAGAGCAAACAGCTCCAATGTAATTACCAGATGATGATGAGAAATCCCAAAAATAGTAAATAGAAGGGAATTAGATAGGTTAACTGCTTGGGGAAGAGGGTTTGCTTGTATCTCCATAGGAGGAGAAGGAATCAGATAGATGCCAATGAACTGTATTCGCCTTGTCCATCAGAGAGAAACAGAAAAAGAGAAAACCTCAAAACAAAGGAGAAGATGTAAGAAACATCTGACATTTAAAGAGCATGGCTGACAATGAGACTGTTAAAAGAACTTCAAAATCTTCAGCTTTCAGTTCCTGAAAAACCAGCAACAATCATTGGATTTCCTGAAATGAAACAGAAAAAGAGAAAAACTTCAAAACAAAGGAGATTTAAGAAACATCTGACACTGAAAGAGCATGGCTGACAATGAGACTATTAAATGAACTTTTAAAATCTTCAGGAATCATTGGATTTCCTAACACAAGATGAGACTGTTTTAATTCTTGAAAAACCAGGAAGAATTATTGGATTCCTTGAGATGAAAAATTGTTGATGAGACGATCATAGTACTTCAGAGCTTACAGGAACTATTGGATTCCTGGTACATGAACTAATGGACAATGGATTCCTTTTGAACTATTTCTAGGACTTATGGACACATGTAAATTTTCAGGTTGATTCATGTTATTAGTTACATTACTACTAGCTTGTGTTATATTGCTATGTTCTTATGCTATTATGTGTAATGCCTCTGATATTGATGGATTTAGGTATACCATGTATATCTGTTTCAAGTTCTGGCACATATTGATGCATTTTTGTGTACCTGTTTCAAATGATCCCCTTCAGAAACCCGCTAATCTGATTTGACTTCCTATTTCCTTTGGTGTTTTCATCTCCCTCCTTGAGATGTCAGGGAGGGCGTGACCACCTTCTTTTTATGGTGTTTTCACTCCTTTTTTGAGCAGTCAGGGAAGGCGTGATTACCTTTTTTGGGGGGTTCTCACCTCCTTGAGAAGTCAGGGAAGTCATGACCACTCTATGGTGTAAAACAAAAGAAAGCAGGAGATGTTGGAATCTTTATAAACTGCTAACTCATTAGAGTTGATAGAGACAATAATTATCTAATTTAGCATGGTTCAGTATGATTGATCTAATCCTATAAGGAGATGTTATGGACCAGAAGAAACAAGGTACTAAGTAGAACTAATTGATACAATGCTTGTGTTTACACTTTTACTCATTGGAATTCACAAGTATGGGAGATTCACAAAGTTAACTGTGTAACTTTGTGAATTCACACCTCCCTTGAAGCTCTTAGGGCCAGAGAGTACTATGGGAGGAAACCCATAATCCCTCTTTCTAGCATCCCACAATCCCTCTCTCTCGAAGGAGCATAAAGAGCTTCAATGGGCCAGTCAAGAGAGTTTTTAGAGTGAAGAAGCTATGAATCGAGAATTCAGCCAAATTACATGGAGAGGGGAGCGTCAAGTCAGAAGAAGCCACGAGTCGGAGTTGAGCTAGAGCCAGGAGAGAATTACTTCGAAAGGCAAGAGAGACAGATTCATCTGTATGCTGGCTGGAGGCTGAAGGGAGCAGAAGCAAAGGACAAAGATGCAAGAGCTCTTCAGTGGCAAGACAAATTCAATTTGGAGCTGAATTGGAGGCTGAAGAAAGCAGAGGCAGAAGCAAAGGACAAAGCTGCAAGAGCTCTTGGAACCAAGCAGAGAGAGAGGCCTCTAAGCTAACCGGGCTATATTGGAGACAATAAAAGATCTGAACTTTTATCACCTGACTGCGTTTTGGGTGATTATTACTCTTAACTGAAACTAAGGCTGCCTCCAGAAAACCTCCCCGAGAAACCTGCTTTATCCCAGAGAGAACCATCTCATATTATATACTTTAAAGAAGAAAAAGAACACTACACTTTCCCTTCTTTATGATCTCTTTGGGGTATAAGCCCAGTAGAAACACTGCTGGATCAAAGGGTATGCACAGTTTGATAACTTTTTGAGCGTAGTTCCAAATTGCTCTCCAAAATGGTTGGATGTATTCACAATTCCATCAACAATGTATCAGTGTCCCTGTTTTCCCACATCCTCTCCAACATTCTACATTATCTTTCCCTGTCATTTTAGCAGGCTGACAGGTATGTAGTAGTATCTCAGAATTGTCTTAATTTGCATTTCTCTGATTGATAATGACTTTGAGCATCTTTTCATATGGTTAGAAATAGTTTCAATTTCTTCGTCTGAGAATTGTCTGTTCATATCCTTTGACCATTTATCAATTGGAGTGGTTCTGCTCATTTCACTTAGCATCAATTCATGTAAGTTTCTCTCTGAAAACATTCTGTTGGTCATTTTTTACAGAACTATAATATTCCATAACATTCATATACCATAATTTATTCATCCATTCTCCAGTTGATGGGCATTTGCTCAGTTTCCAGTTTCTTGCCACTACAAAAAGGGTAGCCACAAACATTTTTGCACATGTGGAGGGCCCTTTCCCTCCTTTAAGATCTCATTGGGATATAAGCACAATAGAAACACTGCTGGCTCAAACAGTTTGATAACTTGTTGAGCATAGTTCCAAATTACTCTCCAGAATGATTGGATTCATTCACAATTCCACCAACAATGTGTTCCAGTTTTCCCACATCCCCTCCAACATTCTTTCTTAGTCAATATGTCTTCTTAGTCAATCTGAGAGGTATGTAGTGGTATCTCAGAGTTGTCTTAATTTGCATTTTTCTGATCAATAGTGATTTGGAGCACTTTTTCATATGACTACAAATAGTTTCAATTTCTTCATCTAAAAAGTCTGCTCTTATCCTTTGACCATTTATCAATTGGAGAATGGCTTGAATTCTTAAAATTTGAATTAATTCTCTATATATTTTAGAAATGAGGCTTTTATGAGAATCTTTGAATGTAAACATGTTTTTCCACTATATTGCTTGTCTGCAATATAATCAAAATTATCAATTTTGTGATCACTAATGATCTCTAGTTCTTCTTTGGTCATAAATTCCTTCTTCCTCCACAGATCTGAGAGGTAAACTAATGTTCTTCTAATTTTGTTTTTATAATATCATTCTTTATGTCTAGATCATGAAACCATTTCAACCTTATCTTGGTATATGGTGTTAGGTGTGGGCCAATGCCTATTTTCTGCTATACTAGTTTCCAATTTTCCCAACAGTTTTTGTCAAATAGTGAATTTTTATTCCCAAAGCTGGGGTCTTTGGGTTTGTCAAACACTACATTATTATACTCATTGACTAGTTTGTCTTGTGAATCTAATATATTCCACTGATCAACTAATCTATTTCTTAACTAGTCCCAAATGGTTTTGATGACTACTGCTTTATAATATAATTTTAGATCTGGTACAAATAGGCCACCTTCATTTGCTTTTTTTTCCCATTAATTCCCTTAAAATTCTTAACCTTTTATTCTTCCAGATAAATTTTGTTGTTAATTTCTCAGAAGTTTGAAGTTTGATTGGTATAGCACTAAATAAATAGATTAGTTTAGGTACTATTGTCATCTTTACTATATTCGCTTGACTTATCCAAGATCGATACTTGATATTTTTGATATTTTTCCAATTGTTTAGATCTGAATTTATCTGTATGGAAAGTGTTTTGTCATTTTTCTCATATAGTTCCTGACTTTCCCTTGGCAGATAGGTTCCCAAATATTTTATACTATCAACCGTTACTTTAAATGGAATTTCTCTTTGTATCTCTTGCTGTTGGATTTTGTTAGTGATGTATAAGAATGATTTATGTGGATTTATTTTGTATCCTGCAATTTTGTTAAAGTTGTGGATTATTTCTAATAGCTTTTTAGTAGAATCTCTGGGGTTTTCTAAGTATACCATCATAATATCTGCAAAGAGTGATAATTACCCACTCTAAATCCTTTCATCTTTTTTTTTTTTCTTCTCTTATTGCCAAAGCTAGCATTTCTAATACAGTATGGAATAGTAATGGTGATAATGGGCAACTTTGTTTCACCTGTGATCTTATTGGGAATGATTTCAGTTTGTCCCCATTACATATGATGCTTGCTGATGATTTTAAATAGATGCTACTGACTATTTTAAGGAAAAGTCCATTTATTCCTATACTATCTAGTGTTTTTAATAGGAATGGATTTTGGATTTTATCAAATGCTTTTTCTACATCTATTGAGATAATCATATGATTTTTGTTAATTTGGTTATTGCTATAGTCAATTATGCTAATAGTTTTCCTAATATTGAACCAGCCCTGCATTTCTGGTATAAATCCTATTTAGTCATGGTATATTATCCTGGGGATGATTTTCTGTTAATCTCTTTGCTAATATTTTATTTAAGATTTTTGCATCAATATTCATTAGGGAGATTGATTTATACTTTTCTTTCTCTGTTTTCTTCCTACCTAGTTTAGGTATCAGTACCATGTCTGTGTCATAAAAGGAATTTGATTGAGTCCTTTGTTCCCTATTTTTTTTTCAAAAAGTTTACATAGCATTGGAATTAATTATTCTGTAAATGTTTGGTAGAATTCATCCTAGGTAGAACTCCTAATTATTGCTCTAATTTCCTCTTCATTGATGGAAATTTCTCACTTTTCATTTTTGAGGATAATAATTTGATTTTCCTATTTCCTTTTTCTAATCAAATTAAGTAAAGGTTTATTTTTCCCCATAAAACCAATTTTTAGTTTTATTTATTAATGCAATAGTTTTTTTTTTCTTTCAATTTTATTAACTTCTCCTTTTAGTTTTAGAATTTCAAGTTTGGAATTTGATTGTTTTTTTTTTTTTTTTTTACTTTGTTCTTTTTCTATCTTTTTTAGTTGCAAGCCCAATTCATTGATTTTTCTTTCTTTTTTTTTATTTTTTGCAAGTAAGCATCTAGAGATATAAAATTTCCCACTATTACCACTTTGGCTGCATCCCACAAATTTGATATGTTGTCTCATTATTGTCATTCTCTTGGATGAAATTATTAATTGTATGATTTGCTGTTTCAGTCATTCATTCTTTAGAATGAGATTATTTAGTTTCTAATTAATTTTTTGTCTATTTTATGTAATGGGCTGAGGCTTGAGTTGATGCACTGAGGTCCCAAGCACATGAGGCTAAATAGTAATTGGACCATACTCTATTAATATATAAGCTTGGAGAAAGAATGGCCTCCACCCACTCTTTGTGCAAGTCCTGATGTGTTGTATAGGAAATGACGATTTTGGTGGGTGGAGGCAGGGGAGTGGAAAAGGAAGGGGAGGAGAGCTCAGATCTCTCTCTCTCTCTCTCTCTCTCTCTTTTCTGTTTGTTTCTCTTCTTTTTGCTTTTTGCTGAGGCAGTTGGGGTTAAGTGACTTGCCCATGGTCATACAACCAGGAATTGTTAAGTGTCTGAGGCTGGATTTGAACTCAGGTCCTCTTGACTTCAAGGCTGGTGCTCTATCCACTGAGCCATCTCCTCTCCTCCCTGATGTAGACAATGTGTGACTTATCACCCAGGAGAAGTAGTAGCATCAGGTTTACTCATACAGAATCCTAATAAGCAACCTGGTGATAGTCACCCAGATTCTCACTCCAGACCACAAAATCCAGGAATTTACTGGACAGCAGCTGTAACAGCTGACTGACCTATGCTCACAATCTATATAAATGGCCTACCATTGGAAGGATTGGTAGACACAGGTGCAGATCGTACAGTCATTAGAGGTGCCAATTGGCCCAGTCACTGGCCAAAGATTAAAGCAGACACCTATATGACTGGAGTAGGAGGATCAATAGCAGCTGAAGTTAGTGCTGCCCCTATGAGATGGACTTTTGAAGGCAAAACAGAAGTTTTTACTCCTTTTATAGTTGAAAAACTCCCCATCAATCTGTGGGGAAGAGATGTTTTACAACAATTAGGGTTAAAAATGAGTACTTCGGTTTTTTAAGCAGGGCTGCTGTTGAAGGCCTGCCAACACTTTCACCTGTTCCTATCCAATGGAAAACTGATACACCAGTGTGGATAGAACAGTGGCCCTTAGGTAGCGATAAAATTCAGGCCTTATTAGATATAGTACAGGAGCAGCTTGAACAAGGACATTTACAACCTTCTCTAAGTCCTTGGAATTCCCCAGTGTTTATTGTAAAAAAGAAATCGGGGAAATGGAGGATGCTCACTGATTTAAGAAAAGTAAATGAACAGATGGAAACTATGGGAACTCTTCAGCCTGGACTTCCATCTCCTACTCAATTGCCTAGAGAGTGGCCTCTTTGGGTCATCGATATTAAGGATTGTTTCTATTCTATCTCTCTGGATAAGGAGGATATGAAAAGATTTGCCTTTTCAGTGCCCAGTGTTAACTTAGCTGAGCCTTATAAAAGATATGAATGGACAGTTTTGCCACAGGGAATGAAAAACAGCCCCACTATGTGTCAAATGTATGTTGCCGCTGCTCTTGCTCCAATAAGAAAAGCATTTCCAAAAGTTATGCTATTACATTATATGGATGATATATTGGGATGTGCACCTGAGGAACAAATGTTAGAAGCATGTCTACAAAAGACCACAGAAACACTAAGATACTACAAATTATACATAGCTGAAGAGAAAATTCAAAGACATGCTCCTTTTCAATATTTAGGATATGAAGTATACCCTAAGGTGCTTACAGTACAAAAACTGTCCTTAAGAACAGAGAAGCTAAACACCTTAAATGATTTTCAGAAATTGATAGGAGACATCCAATGGATGCGACCAGTGTTAGGCTTGACTACCTATCAGTTACAACCATTATATGATATTTTAAGGGGAGACAGTGCTTTAAATTCACCACGCCAGCTTACAAAAGAAGCGCAAGAGGCTTTGAGAGAAGTTGAACTGGCTTTATCCAATGTGGTTGAAAGAGTCACTCAAAAGCCCTTGGAAATATCAGTTTTTGCCACACAAGAGGCACCCACAGCAGTCCTTCATCAAGGAGACAGTGTGATAGAGTGGGTGAACCTCCCGGCACAACCAGAACAAAGCCTTACTCCTTACCCAGTGCTTGTGGCTAGAATTTTGTTAAAGGCCATTAAGCGAGCAGTACAATTATCTGGGGCAAGACTTGATAAGATATACACCTTTTACACCAATACACAAATTAATGTGTGTTGTGAGACCATCCCAGAGTGGCAAATTTTATTAGCCATGGCTCCTAATTTTATACATGGGTCTCCATTAAAGATAACCAGACTTTTACATAATTGGCGATGGATTCTTGAAGAAAAAGTTTCTAAAGTTCCTCTTAAAGGACCAACTATCTTTACAGATGCATCCAAACACAATATTTGTGCTATATACTCTCATGACTTAACTATAAAGAGAATAGTCAGAACTCCTTTTCAGTCCACTCAGCACAACGAATTATGCAATCATGTTAGCTCTCACTTATTACCCAGGAGACATAAATATAATATCTGATTCAGCCTATTCAGTAGGTGTGGTACAAAGAATTGCCACAGCCCAAATAAAATTTGCAGCTTCTAATATATATCAGCTCTTTAAGGAACTTCAGGAGCAAGTGAGAAAACATCCAGGTAAGATTTATATCTTGCATGTCCACTCACATAGTGGACTCCCAGGCCCTATTTTTGATGGGAATTCAAAGGCAGATAGCCTTTTAACTATGTTAGCCAGTACGCCTTTATTTCAGGAGGCCCAGGAATCCCATTCTAAGTACCGTCAAGCTGCTCCTTCCTTTCCATGCTCCTACACTACCTCCAGGGAAGAACCCTCGTGGTTTGAGACCCAATGAAATCTGGCAAATAGATGTGACCCATTATAAATCGTTCGGTCGTCTGTCTTTTATCCATGTTGTGGTAGACACCTTTTCAGGATTCACTTTTGCCACACCAGCAGCAAAAGAGACAGCCTGAGTGGTCACTGAATTCCTCATGCAAGCATTTGCCATTATGGGTGTGCCACAAGCAATAAAAACAGACAATGGTCCTGCATACACCTCCAAACATTTTGCACACTTTTGTGCACAGTATAAGATTTTACACACCACTGGCATACCCTTTAATCCTCAAGGACAGGCAATAGTAGAGAGGAGAAACAGAGACATTAAGACGCTCTTCCAAAAACAAAAGAAAGGGGGAGCCACAGGTAACCCTAGAGAACTACTAAATCTAGCTCTTTATACTATTAACTTCTTGATTTTTGACAAAGATGCACTGGCTCCGGCAGACAGGTTTTATAACCCACCGGAAGGTCAATGTCCAGTGCAAGCAGCTCCACTATCTTTAGATAATCGCCAGGTGATGTGGAGAGACCCAGAAAGTGGTGAATGGAAGGGACCAGATAGGCTAACTGCTTGGGGGAGAGGGTTTGCTTGTATCTCTACAGGTGGAGAAGGAATCAGATGGGTGCCAACGAGCCGTATTCGCCTTGTCCATCGCAGAGAGACGGAGCAGACCCTTGAAACGAAGAAGACCCAAGAAACATCGGGTGGTTCTGTTGCTGATTGTGCTCACCATTGAAAGAGTGTGGCAGTTATGGCGTTTGACTCATGGACATAGAAAATCATTGGACTTCAAAACCCTCAGAAATCATTGGATTCTCTGAGACAGTAGATTATTGTAGGACTTTAAATCCTTCAGGAATCATTGGATTCTTTGAGACATAAGACTTGAAAGCCCTCAGGAATCATTGGATTTTCTGAGAAATGATAAGACTGTTACAGGACTTCAAAATCTGCTGGAATCATTGGATTCCCTAAGACAAAAAGACTTTTGCTGGACTTCAAAAACTTGGGGGGATCATTGGATTCCCTGATATGTGAAGCAATGGACAATAGATTGGTTTTGGACTATCTCTTGGCTGCTGAAGAGGTGTATGTGTGACTGCTGTTTACATACTCTCCTTCTAGGACTTCTGGCAATCTTTTACAACACAATGTTGATTTATATTGTTTGTTATACCATTACTTGGGTGTATAATTCATGTTTGTTACACCACATCAAGCCTGCACTGACTGTGGGGAGAGTCATCACTAATAGCCTCTGCGTTGTTGCTATGTGCTATGTGCTATGTGTTCCCATGCTGATGGGTTTGTGCATAATAAGACCCTTGAGCCCAGAAACCTGCTAGCAACCCCCACTTCCCTTTGGTGCTTTTCATCTCCCTTCCTGAGATGTCAGGGAGGGCGTGATTATCTCCTTTTTAGTGCTTTCACCTCCCTTCCTGAGAAGTCAGGGGGGTCATGATCACCTCCTTTTCGGTGCTTTCACCTCCTTTCCTGAGAAATCAGAGAGGGTGTGATCACCTCCCCTTGGGGGCTCTGACCTCCCTGAGGAGTCAGGGATGGCATGATCACCTGTGTTCTAAAACAAAAGAAAGCGGGAGATGTAATGGGCTGAGGCTTGAGTTGATGCACTGAGGTCCCAAGCACATGAGGCTAAATAGTAATTGGACCATACTCTATTAATATATAAGCTTGGAGAAAGAATGGCCCCCACCCACTCTTTGTGCAAGTCCTGATGTGTTGTATAGGAAATGACAATTTTGGCGGGTGGAGGCAGGGGAGTGGAAAATTTTACCCGAATTATTGAATGTGATTTTTATTACATTGTGATCTGAAAAAAAAATCAATTATTATTTCTGCCTTTCTGTGTTTGATTTTGCAGTCTTTATGTCCTAATATATGGTCTTTTATTTTTTTTATAGGTTCCAAGAACTATCAAGAAGAAAGTGTATTCCTTTCTGTCTCCATTCAATTTTCTCCAAAGATCTATCATACCTAACTTATTTAGTATTCTATTGACCTCTTTAACTTCTTTCTTATTTATTTTGTGGTTTGATTTATCTAGTTCTGAGAGGGTAAGGTTAAGATCTCCCATTATTATAGCTTTGTTGTCTTTTTTTTTCTTACACCTCTCTTCATTTCTCCTCTAGGAATTTGGATGCTATACTACTTGGTGCATATGTGTTTAGTATTTATATTGCTTCATTATCTATGGTACCCTTTAGGAAAATATAGTTCCCTTTCTTATCTCTTTTAATTAGATCTATCTTTGCAGGATTGCTATCCCTGCTTTTTTTACTTCACTTGAAGCATAATATATTTTGCTCCAGCCCTTTACCTTCATTCTGTATGAATCACTATGCTATAAGTGTGTTTCTTATAAACAACATATTGTAGGATTCTGGCTTTCAATCCAGTCTACTGTTTGCTTCCTTTTTATGGGAGAGCTCATCCAATTCACATTCACAGTTACAATAACTAAAATAACTAGTCCAAATAACTATTTCTTGCCATCGTATTTATCCTATGTTATGCTTTTCTCTTTCCTTCCCCCTTTCCCTCCTCCTCAGTATTTTGCTTTTAGTGACTACTTCCCTCAAATAGTCCTTTTTAGAGCCCCTCCCCACCCTTTTTACATCTTTCCTCTTATACTTCTGTTTTCCCTTAAATTAGTCTTTCCCTTTCTTTTCCTCCTTTCCCTCCCACTTCCCTATAAGTTGAAACCATTTTCTCTGTGAAACCTAATATGTCTGATATTCTCTCTTAGAGCCAAATCTGATGAGAGTAAGATTCACACAGTACTCACCCCCTTCCCTTCTTTCCCTCAATTATAATAGGTTTTCTTTGCCTTTCTGTGAGATGTAATTTCCCTTATTTTATTTCCTTTTTTCTCTTTTTTCCAGTATGATCCCCTTTCTACCTCTAGTTTCTTTTTCACATTATCATAATAAAATCAGATTATACCCACGTTCTTTAAATATACTCATAGCAGAAATATAGTTTTCAAGAGTTCTTTCCTTTTTACCTTTTTCTGCTTCTCTTGAGTTCTGTGTATGGAGATCAAAATTTTTGTTCAGTTCTGCTCTTTTCATTAAAAATAGGTGAAATTCACCTATATCATTGAATGTCCATATTCTTCCCTGAAAGATAATGCTCATTTTTATTTGGATAAGTTATTCTTCGCTTTAATCCAAGTTTTTGGTTTTTTTTTTTTTTTTTTTTTTTTTTTTTGCTTTATAGGAATATTAGATTCTAAGACCTTTAATACTTTAAGGTGGAAGCTGCTAGGAACTGTGTAATCTTATTTGTGGCTCCTTGGTATCTAAATTGTTTCTTTCTGGTTGCTTGATATAGCTTTTTCTTGGTGGATAAAGCTGAAATTTAGCCATGATATTCCTTGGGGATTTAATTTTGGGGTCTTTTTCAGGAGGTGATCAGTGGATTCTTTTGATGGCTATTTTACCTTCTGATTCTAAAATATCAGGGCGGTTTTCTTTTGTGATTTCCTGTAAGATAATGTCTAGGTTCTTTTTATCATCATGGCTTTCAGGAAGTCCAATAATCCTTAAATTTTCTCTCCTAGATCTATTTTCCAGGTCAGTTGTTTTTCCTAGGAGATATTTCATATTTTCTTCTATTTTTTTCATGTGTTTCATTTTTGTTTGACTAATTATTGGAGTCTTATTGAGTCATTCACTTCCATTTGTTCAATTCTAATTTTTAGCATATTATTTTCTTCAGTTATCTTTTTAGTTCCTTTTTTAAATTGACCAATTAAATATTTTATTCATTGAATTCTTTTTTCATTTCACAAATTTTGTTTTTCATTGAATTGGTATCTTTTTCTTTTGTAGGGCATTATATGCTTTTTCCATTTCTTCTTGCAATGATCTCATTTCATTTCCCCATTTTTTTTTCTCTCTTTTAAGATCCTTTATGCAATCTTCTCTGAAAGCCTTGTGAAATGAGGATCAGCTCATATCTCCTTTTGGGGTTTTATCTGAAGTTGCTTTGCCTTTAGGAACCTCAGGATTTGAGGCCTGTTTTCTCTCTCCACAAAAGCTGTCTGTGGTGAGAGTTCTTTTCAGGTTTTATATTCATTTTTTTAAGTCTTGAGGTCTGTTGCAATGCAAAAAAGCCACAGCTGCTTTAATTGCCTTAAGGCAGTTCTACTGATTGATTTCTAGTGTTGGATAATTGGGCTAGGTCCAGTGTTCTTTCAAAGCTCAGTGGTCTAGAATTTGCCTTTTGTAGCAAATCTACCAAACCATCTGCTTGCAAGGAGGACAGAGTAGCCTAAGAGTCTCACAGAAGATTCCTAAGTGCGTGGAAGCTACAGTGCTCTGACTTCCTACTCCAGCTTCTAGCCTCAGTCTCCCTGTAGTCTGGGCTCAGCAGACTGTCTCCCTGCCCATATGGAATAGATTGGTTCTAAAGTTCTTCCAAGGTATCTTCTTCTGGGAATGTGTTGTACTCCAAACATTTGTGGATTCTTTGACTCCAAGACCAGTTTAGAGATTTAATCTGCTATTGGTTTGAATTAAGATCAGAGGAGGTCACAGAAAGTCTTGTCTGCTTTCTGTCATCTTGGATCTGCCCCCTAATTTGAAGGGCAATTCTTGTATAACATTCTTGATCAGGGGTTCCAAAAGTAGGGGCCCTAAATTAAAAACTACAATTAATAATAATAATGATAGCTATATTTCAATAAAATAAGTTTCTTATGTAAATCTATGTATTTTACATAAATATATATTGGGAACATTATTGTTTCTATGTAGTAACTCCTTTGGTATCTTTAAATTGTCATTGAGAAAAGGTAGAGACAATGAGCAACATGGGTAATACATGAAAACTTTCATTGAAAGTTAAGCCAAGTTTAATCAGATCCAAGGAATAAGTTGCAGATACTCTACAGATTGAGCTGGATTTCAACAGAATTTAACAGTAATCTAATGAAGAGAGGCAGTATAAAAGAAGCAGTATGGAATGAATAAAGAGTAAGATCAGGGATTGAGATTTGCCACTGACATATATGTTATGCTTCTGGGAAAGTCCCTTACCTGAAATCTCAGTATTCTAAGAAGCAACTTTCTAAGACTATAACTTGGATAATGGTTCTGATATTCATTATTAGAAGTGTTTCCTCTTCTTGGATTTTTGTATTCCCATCTAGTCACAAGTATAGTACCTATCTAACTGAATTAATACATAGTCATGGATTGAAAATAAGTGATTTTGACTTCTTTCACACAAACAAATAAGTAGATTTACATTGTATTTGGATATAGTTTCCCCAATAAAAAAATATTTTAACCAGAAGAAAAATCTCAGAGGGATACACTTAAATGAATCTATACAGAATGGCTACATTTTATAATACTTCAATTCAGCATAAGCACTTTGGAAAATCACATTGAAGAAGGCAATTTGTTTAATGCTTTGAGTGCCAGGATGAGGATTTCCATCTGAATCTCTTAGCAAATTAGAACCCTCTCTATTGCCAACTAAGCAACTGGAGCAATGTTCTACACTGTTACACAGTACGACTGCTGAGCATGTGCTTCTTGGCTGAAGTTCGCGTCATTTAGTGTGAATTTGAAAACCTCATGGAGGGTTCCATTTATGTATTTTGCTTATTAATGTAGATTTTCCAAACTTCAGAGGTGGCCTTCATACCATATGTGTAGATGAGAAATATGGTATATATTAATACATCTATCTATACTCCAAGCAGAAATCCTGAATTCATATGAACATAATCTATTATATATCTCTGCAGTGGGTACCTTTATACATGTCATTCATTAAATCTATTATTTAGCTGATGTTCTATTTTGGCAATTTGCATTTCATTTTCTGTGAATGTTGTTCACCTGTAAAAAAATTCTGGCAAATGGTGATATAGTTTGGACAGTATTTTCTTTCAGAAACTTAATATCTTTAAAGACTAGTACTTTAGTATTAATATAGAATAGCTAGCATTGTAGAGGTAACTAAATAAACAAAAAAAGTCTGTCCCTTTTGAAGTCACTATTGGTTGCCCAGGATGAGAAAGTTCCATAATGTATGTACACTTTATCATTCCATAGATGGGCATTATTATTATGACATTCAAATATGGAGAGGCAACATGACAGTGGAAAGAGAATCAACCTAAAAATCAGGAAGACATGATCAAGTCACATCTTTGACACATAGTGATTGTGTGATCCTATGAGTTACTTAACTTCTCCATGCCCCAGGCCATATTGTAAGGCAATGCCTTATAATTAGAAGTTGCCAAGCAAGTATCCATCAACCTTGGCAGAAAGAGTTTCTTTCAGGACTTCCCAATACCAATGTCATCACAAGTCTGCTCCAAAAATAATTGAAATATGACAAATGAAATCATAGTTAATTTAATCTTCTCTCTCACTTGATATTTTCCTATAATTGCAACATTTCTTTCTGATGTACAGACATGTATAAAAATATCTATGTGATATAGTGTGTATAGGAGGAATCATGTTACAGTAGGAAAAAATAATAAATACAGTCAGAAGTCCTTAGACTCAGGCTCAGCCATAATGTGTATAAATTTGGGCAAGTGATGTTACCTCTGTGGTTCACTTTCCTAATATTTTAGAAAAGTGCATAAAAATGTCCTGCAATAAATCTTTAGATTTTTTTTTCAAAGATTTTTGCTCCCATGTGTAGTAATTATATATATATAAATAATCTGAGAGGGAGACAGAGACAGACAGACAGACAGACAGACAGACACACACACACACACACACACACACACAAATAAAGAAGACAGAGATAGAGATATAAAGGAGACAGACAGACAGATTCACACACACGTAATTGAACTTTCAGTTACAAGCTGATGAGCTTCATTTTTTTTTATTCTTGGCAAAACTGTACAAAACATTATTAAACATATAATTAGTGAGACATATAATTAGTGAAAATTAAGGAGAAAAAAGAAACCATTGATTTCTAACAGCCACAGTAACTACATCAAAAACAGTCTATGATTCTCAGTTTTTTTTTGTAGGCTAATAGATCCATGCCATACTCTAAGTAAATGTTTTTGTAAAGAATTTAAACAAATATTTCATGCTCTCCCTCTGGCCAAGAGGTATAAATAACAATATAGTTATTTGGATTCAATGATCAAATTGATTCTATGACCACATTCAAAGAATGCCCCAGGGATTTATAGAAAATGCACATTCCTTAAGGGTGGAAACTCATTATGGGTTTTGTATCCTATTATTTAGATGATTTCAGTATATAATAATCACTTAATAAATATTTGCTGATTAATTGATTGATGATACAAGTCAACATTCACATCAATGACTCAGATAAAGGTATAGATGTCATGGCTTATCAAAAGGCATATCACCATCACCTAAGGCTAGAAGGGATGGCTAACATGTTGGATTAAAATCAATATCATTCATTTCATTTGCAATCAACTCTTTTTCTTGGTTTTGATGCCATAATATTCATTATTGTTTCCCATTATTACCTGTCCCCCAGCATAAGCTCAGCATGAAGAAATTCATCATTGTGAAGACTTTTTTTTTCATTTTGGTGACTTAAACCTCATTAGTTCTATCAGTTGTTCCACCATGCTGGCTAAAGGAAAAAAAAAAAAGCAAAAACAAAATAAAACAACATTGCCATCATTATCACTACCAATAAAAATAAAACAAACAAACAAACAAACAACTAAAAAACACTCCCTTCATTTATAGGGAACTCAAAATTTCAGCCATCTCCTCATTTGCCATTAGATGCTCTGTTTAGTTTTGACTCCAATATCATTATCCTCATCACCATGACTGTGAGGTGTCACTTCCTCCCTTACCTGATCTTCAGTTTCCATTTTTGTGTCATCTACCCACATTAGACTGTGAGCTCTTAGAGGGCAGAAACTGACTTTTTTTTTTTTACTTTATTTGTTTCCTCAGAACTTAGTACAATGCATGGCATGTAATTGCCTAATTAGTGTATTACATAATTTTATTATTAAAAAAAATCAAAGGCTCTTTGATGTGACAAATTTATTAAGAGGCAGAAGCAAAAAGGTAAAACTTTGGGTTGAAAAATAAACGTCCTAAGTAGAGGAATGAGAAGGTATGCATAACTAGGTAATTGTTTATTTTTATATTTTAGCATTTATTAAAATTGTCTATTATGTTCATAGCCTTTCACCACTCAACTCCCAGAGAAAACAATTTATTATGATTACTTTCATTTCCTTCTGTCCAACTTGCTTTTTATCCCCTGATATTTGGTTTCCAAACCAACTCCTCAAATGAAATATTCCTTTCCAGTGTTACCAATCACAGCTTACATTATGTCCAATGTCTTTTGTTCAAAGTCTTTATTCTTCTTGATCTTAGTTCTTGACCACAGCTTAGACCTATCCAGTAAGCAATTCCGTTTTCAAATAGATTAAAATGAAAGTTTCATAGACCATATAACAGTTAACAAAAAATAAAGTTGACTTAGCTGCAGCATGGAAAAGATATTCATAGAATATAGAACTGCATCAGAGACATGCAGTCCTCTCATCTCAATGTGGAAATGTCTGTGATCATTGATATCTTACTAGTATGCTATTGATATCCTACTAGTCTGAGGGGTCCTGAATGTTCAAGGACTAATTTTTTTTTTTTAATCTTAGCTCAGTGGTCTCAAAAGTGGAGTCCTTGACTTTGACTCCACAGGGTATATGATTAACCAATTATAGGATGGCAAGATGAGTTATATACAATGAGTACTGTATTCAAATTCATAACATAAGCTCCCCCTTTCTTTGTTTCTGAGATGAGTGTCTCTTTAGGACAACTATAACTATCTTGAACACATTTTGCAATTACTATACAGATACTACTGGTAAAATTCCTTTGCACAATATACTTGCCCTTGCCTTCCTTTCCCACCCACCACCATGTGTCTGAGGATAGTACTCTTCAGAGAAAAGGATCTGTTCTTAGTACTGTGACTTCTAAAATTCTTGCTATGTCTACTTTCTTGGCTCTCTCTGCCTCCATGCACTCCTCCCTCTCCCCACCATTTTTTTTTTTTTAGTTAAGACTAGAAAAGAGTAAATTATACAGATGGATTAAGATTTATATATCAGTTTTCTTCATATTTCTATTATTTGTTTATTTATTATTTATTTTATAATAACTTTTTATTCGCAGGACCCTTGCTAGGGTAATTTTTTACATTATCCCTTGCACTCACTTCTGTTCCAATTTTTCCCCCTCTCTCCCTCCACCCTCTCCCCTAGATGGCAAGCAGTCCTGTATATGTTAAATATGTTGCAGTATATCCTAGATACAATATATGTATGCAGAACCAAACAATTCTCTTGTTGCACAGGGAGAATTGAATTCAGAAGGTAAAAATAACCCAGGAAGAAAAGCAAAAATACAAATAGTTTACATTCATTTCCCAGTGTTCTTTCTTTGGGTGTAGCTGCTTCTGTCCATCATTGATCAATTGAAAGTGTTAGGTCTCTTAATCAAAGAGATCTACTTCCATCAGAATACATCTTCATACAGTATCGTTGTTGAAGTATATAATGATCTCCTGGTTCTGCTCATTTCACTTAGCATTAGTTCATGTAAGTCTCTCCAAGCCTCTCTGTATTCATCCTGCTGGTCATTTCTTACAGAAAAATAATATTCCATAACATTCATATACCACAATTTACCCAGCCATTCTCCAACTGACGGACATCCATTCAAATTCCAGTTTCTAGCCACTACAAACAGGGCTGCCACAAACATTTTGGCACATACAGGTACTTTTCCCTTTAGTATTTCTTTGGGATAAGTAACCCAAAAGTAACCCTGATGAATCAAAGGATATGCACAGTTTGATAACTTTTTGGGCATGATTCCAGATTGCTCTCCAGAATGGTTGGATTCGTTCACAACTATGCATCAGTGTCCCAGTTTTCCCGCATCCCCTCCAACATTCATCATTATTTTTTTCCTGTCATCTTAGCCAATATGACAGGTGTGTAGTGGTATCTCAGAGTTGTCTTAATGTGCATTTCTCTGATCAATAGTGATTTGGAATACTCTTTCATACGAATGGTAATAATTTCAATTTCATCATCTGAAAATTGTCTGTTCATATCCTTTGACCATTTATCAATTGGAGAATGGCTTGATTTCTTATAAATTTGAGTCAGTTCTCTATATATTTTGGAAATGAGGCCTTTATCAGAACCTTTAACTGTGAAGATGTTTTCCCAGTTTGTTGCTTCCCTTCTAATCTTATTTGCATTAGTTTTGTTTGTACAAAGGCTTTTTAATTTGATTTAATCAAAATTTTCTATTTTGTGATCAGTAATGGTCTCTAGTTCATCTTTGGTCACAAATTTCTTTCTTCTCCACAAGTCTGAGAGATAAACTATCCTATGTTCCTCTAATTTATTTATAATCTCATTCTTTATGCCTAAATCATGGACCCATTTTGATTTTATCTTGGTATATGGTGTTAAGTGTGGGTCCATGCCTAATTTCTGCCATGCTAATTTCCAATTATCCCAGCAGTTTTTATCAAATAATGAATTCTTTTCCCAGAAGTTAGGGGCTTTGGGTTTGTTAAACACTAGATTGCTATAGTTGACTATTCTGTCTTGTGAACCTAACCTTTTCCACTGATCCACTAATCTATTTCTTAGCCAATGCCAAATTGTTTTGGTGACTGCTGCTTTATAATATAATTTTAGATCAGGTACAGCTAGGCCACCTTCATTTGATTTTTTTTTTCATTAATTCCCTTGAGATTCTCGACTTTTTATTGTTCCATATGAATTTTGTTGTTATTTTTTCTAGATCATTAAAATATTTTCTTGGAAGTCTGATTGGTATAGCACTAAATAAATAGATTAGTTTAAGGAGTATTGTCATCTTTATTATGTTCGCTTGGCCGATCCAAGAGCACTTAATATTTTTCCAATTATTTAAGTCCACATAAATAAAGAATTATTTGTGTGGAGACTTTTTTATAATTTTGCTCATATAATTCCTGACTTTCCTTTGATAGATAGATTCCCAAATATTTTATGGTATCAACAGTTATTCTGAATGGAATTTCTCTTTGTATCTCTTGCTGTTGGGTTATGTTGGTGATGTATAAAAATGCTGAGGATTTATGGGGATTTATTTTGTAGCCAGCTACTTTGCTAAAATTATGAATTATTTCTAATAGCTTTTTAGTAGAATCTCTGGGGTTCTCTAGGTATACCATCATATCATCTGCAAAGAGTGATTGTTTGGTTTCCTCACTGCGTACGCTAATTCCTTTAATATCTTTCTCGACTCTTATTGCCGAGGCTAGTGTTCCTAATACGATATTAAATAATAATGGTGATAGTGGGCAACCTTGCTTCACTCCAGATCTTACTGGGAAAGGTTCCAGTTTTTCCCCATTGCATATGATGCTTACTGATGGTTTTAAATATATGCTCCTGACTATTTTAAGGAAAAGTCCATTTATTCCTATGCTCTCAAGTGTTTTTATTAGGAATGGATGTTGGATTTTATCAAATGCTTTTTCTGCATCTATTGAGATGATCATGTGGTTTTTGTTTGTTTGGTTATTGATATAGTCAATTATGCTAATAGTTTTCCTAATATTGAACCAGCCCTGCATTCCTGGTATAAATCCTACTTGGTCATAGTGTATTATCCTGGTGACGATTTTCTGTAATCTTTTTGCTAATATTTTATTTAAGATTTTAGCATCAATATTCATTAGGGAGATTGGTGTATAATTTTCTTTCTCTGTTTTCAGCCTACCTGGTTTAGGTATCAGTACCATGTCTGTGTCATAAAAGGAGTTTGGTAGGACTCCTTCAATCCCTATTTTTTCAAATAGTTTATTTAGCACTGGAGTTAATTGTTCTTTAAATGTTTGGTAGAATTCACATGTAAATCCATCTGGTCCTGGGGATTTTTTCTTAGGGAGCTGATTGATAGTTTGTTCTATTTCTTTTTCTGAGATGGGACTGTTTAGGATATTTACTTCTTCCTCTGTTAGTTTGGGCAAGCTATATTTTTGGAGATATTTTTCTATTTCATTTAAGTTGTCGAATTTATTGGCATAAAGTTGGGCAAAGTAACTCCTAATTATTGCTCTAATTTCCTCTTCGTTAGTGGCGAGTTCTCCCTTTTCATTTTTAAGACTAACAATTTGATTTTCCTCTTTCCTTTTTTTAATCAGATTTACTAAGGGTTTGTCTATTTTGTTGGTTTTTTCATAGAACCAACTCTTAGTTTTATTAATTAATTCAATAGTTTTTTTTTTTTTTTTACTTTCAATTTTATTGATCTCTCCTTTTATTTTTAGAATTTCAAGTTTAGTGTTTGACTGGGGGTTTTTAATTTGTTCCTTTTCTAGCATTTTTAGTTGCAAACCCAATTCATTGACCTTTTCTTTCTCTATTTTATACAAATAGGCCTCTAGAGATATGAAATTTCCCCTTATTACCACTTTGGCTGCATCCCATACATTTTGGTATGATGTCTCATTATTATCATTTTCTTGGGTGAAGTTATTAATTATGTCTATGATTTGCTGTTTCACCCAATCATTCTTTAGTATGAGATTATTTAGTTTCCAATTATTTTTTGGTCTACTTCCCCCTGGTTTTTTGTTGAATGTAATTTTCATTGCATCGTGGTCTGAAAAGGGTGCATTTACTATTTCTGCCTTACTGCATTTTAGTTTGAGGTTTTTATGTCCTAATATATGGTCATTTTTTGTATAGGTTCCATGAACTGCTGCAAAGAAAGTGTACTCCTTTCTGTCTCCATTTCATTTTCTCCAGAGATCTATCATATCAAACTTTTCTAGCATTCTATTTACCTCTGACTTCTTTCTTATTTATTTTGTGGTTTGATTTATCTAATTCTGAGAGTGCAAAGTTGAGATATTCCACTATTATAGTTTTGCTGGCTATTTCTTCTTGCAGCTCTCTTAATTTCTCTTTTAAGAATTTAGATGCTACACCACTTGATGCATATATGTTTAATATTGATATTGCTTTATTATCTATGCTACCCTTTAGCAAGATATAGTGCCCTTCCTTATCTCTTTTAATTAGATCAATTTTTGTTTTTGCTTGATCTGAGATCGGATGGCTACCCTTGCTTTTTTTACTTCACCTGAAGCATAGTAGATTTTGCTCCAACCTTTTATCTTTACTCTGTATGTATCTTCCTGCTTCAGGTGGGTTTCCTGTAAACAACATATTGTAGGATTCTGGCTTTTAATCCATTCTGCTAACCGCTTCCTCTTTATGGGGGAGTTTACCCCGTATACATTTATTGTTAAAATGACCAATTCTGTATTACTTGCTATCTTGTTAACCCCTGTTTATGCTTTTCTCCTTTCTTTCCCCTTCCCCGCTTCCCAGTATTAAGCTTGTGAGCACCACTTGTTTCTCACAGCCCTCCCTTTTTAGTATTCTTCCCCTGACCTTAGAGTTCCTCCCCCTATCTTAGTCCTTTACCTCACAGTCTCTGTATTCCCTTCCACTTAGCTTATTTCTTCTCTTTTCACTTTTCCCTTCTCACTTTTCAATGAGGTGGGAGAAGTTTCACCATAAATTGAATATGTCTAAAATTTTTCTCTTAAAGCCAATTCTGATGGCAGTAAGATACTCACTATATTCATCCCCCTCCATTCTTTCTCTCAGATATAATAGGTTTCTTTTGCCTCTTCCTGAGATGTAATACCCCCACTTTACCCTTTTTCTGATACAATGTCCTTTTCACCTCTAGTTTCTAGAACAAGGTATACATGTATTCTTTATACATCTTTATAGCAGAAATATAGTTCCCAAGATTTCTTTTTTTACCTTTTTAGGTTTCTCTTGAATTCTATATTTGTAGATCAAACTTTTTAAGTTCTGTTTTTTTTCATCAAAAATAGGTGAAATTTGCTTATTTTGTTGAATGACCATCTTCTTCTCTGGCAAAAGATGCTCATTCTGGCTGGGTAAGTTATTTTTGGTTGCATACCGAGTTCCTTAGCCTTTCCGAATACCATATTCCAGGCCCTTTGATCTTTTAATGTGGATGCTGCCAGATCCTGGGTGATCCTTATTGTGGCTCCTCTATATTTGAATTGCGTTTTTCTAGCTGCTTGCAGTATATTTTCCTTCGTCTGAGGGTTCTGGCATTTGGCCACTATATTTCTTGGTGTTTTGGGTTTAGGATCCCTTTCAGTAGGTGATTGATGAATTCTTTCAATGTCTATTTTACCCTCTGTTTCTATGACTTCTGGGCAGTTCTCTTTGATAATTTCCTGGAAAATAGTATCCAGGCTCTTTTTTTCATCATACTTTTCCGGGAGTCCAATAATTCTCAAATTGTCTCTCCTGGATCTATTTTTCAAGTCTGTTGTTTTCCCAAAAAGGTATTTCACATTTTTTTTCCATTGTTTGATTTTTTTTTTTTTTGGTTTTGCTTGACTGATTCTTCTTGTCTCCTCGATTCATTCAATTCCATTTGTTTGATTCTGATTTTCAATGAAGTATTTTCTTCACTCACGTTTTTTATATCTTTTTCTAATTGTCCAATTGAGTTCTTTTGTTCTATGGAATTTTTTTTCTATTTTGCCAATTTTATTTCTTAGAGAGCTATTTTCTGTTTCCAGTTGACTAATCCTATTTTTCAAGGATTTGATTTCTTTATCCACTCTGTCTTTAAATGAATAGGATGACTTCTCCAGACTCTCTTGCCAAGCCTCCCTCTCCTTTTCCCATTTTTCTTCTAGCTCCCTTGTGAGAGCCCTTTTAATTTCTTCTATGAGATTCATCTGTGCTGAGGAACAGATAATCTCCTCCTTTGGGGATTCACCTGGAGACAGTCTGTTTTTAGTCCCCCCCAGGGTTTAGAGTCTGCTCTCTATCCATTTAGAAGCTGTCAGTGGTTAAGGTCCTTTTCAGTTTTTTGCTCATTCTGTCAGAGAAGAATCAAAGACAAACTAGCAAAGAAAAAAGAAAAAAACCCAAATGGAATTTGCTTTTTTGGGGGGAGGGGCTGGGTGGTGTTACAAAGCTTTCTCTACAGACTGTGGAGGCAGCAGTGAGGCAATAGCCCGACTGTGCTGCGCCTGTGCTCTGAGATCCGAGAGCGTGCTGAGACACTGTGGGGGAGGAGTGACCAGGTTCCAGAGAGACTCCAACTGTTCTGAGTTGTACTCTTCACCACCACCCCCTCCGTGTTTTTAGCTTCTCTGCTTGTCTGCTGACTTGCTGCCAGGGCAAAGTATCCAATCCTGTAGCAAAGCTCTCCCCAAAGAGATGGGTGAGATCACACCCCATCCCCCTCTGGTCTGCTCTGCTGTGAGCTGCCTGCCCTCAGCCTGCACCCAATCTAAAACCGTCCCTGCCTTCGAGCAAAAACAGACCTTTCCTGGCGAATTTCAAGGATGTCTTCTCTTGGTAACTATTTGTGGGTTTTCTTTCAGTCAAGCATTAATTCAGAGGCTTGTAATAAAATGGATTCTGAGAGAAAATGTGGAGCTTACACAGCTATGGGCCTCCTCTCTGCCATCTTGGCCAGAAGTCCCTTCTTCATATTTTTAAAAGTCCCAAGCTCTCTGTTTTCAAAACCTTCTCTTTGTTGAAAATACCTTCTTCTTTCTAATCAGATTCAAAATCTGTCATCTTCTAATTCTCAGTGTAAGTCATGGAATCTATCTAAAGAATTGTCAAATCTTATCCCCTTTCTCTCCATGTCATGTTTTGCATATCTGCTCTTTTTTCTACTCAGTCACCGTAAAGGGCTAAAACTCTGAGTTGATGCACTGAGGGTGAACAACTGAGTATTTAAGTCTAATTACTGATTGGACAATACTTTATTAGCATATGCCTGGAAAATGGCCCTTCCCCACTTTTCTGTGCTGGTTCAATCTTTTGGTATATACAGAGAATTGTGGGAAGGATGAGGGGGTGGAGTAAAATAAGCCAGAATCACTTTGGCAGTAGACAAAGATAAATTGTGGAGATCCTCATCCATCCTGTTCACTTCTACCCCTAAAGACCAAAAATAAAGATCAAGGACTTTTGCTTATCCTGACTCCAGCTGAATCTAAGGTATCCAGGGTGCTAACTTGGTCCTCACAAGTCATCACTCTTTTTCAGATCCTTTTTCACCTCTTGTCTGTAGTATTTAAATAACTCTCAAAGGTATTCCTACTTCAAATGTCTCTACTTCTGATCCATCAAATGTGGTCAAAAATTACTTTCTTTAAACTCAGATCTGACCATGCCTTACTCAAAAAAAATTCTAAGTAGAACTCCCTATTGAATTTAGGAGGTGAAATAACATGGCACAATGACTAAACCATTGGGTGTAGAATCACAAAGATTCATCTTCATGAGTTCAAATATGGCTTCAGACATTTATCAATTATGTGATCTTGTTTGGCTCAGTTTCCTTATCTGTAAAATGAGCTGGAAAGGAAATAACAAACCACTCTAGTATCTTTGTGAAGAAAATCCCAAAAAGAGTCACGAAGAATTAGAAATAATTGAAGATTGAACAACAATTTATTTTAGGGTCAAATATTATTTTATCTTTCTCCTGTCATTTTTACATTTCTATTTTATGTATTTGATAATATGTATAATTAGTACACTAGTACATACATATAATTAAAAAATCATAAGATATATACATTTATGGTATCTATTCAAAATGTTTTTATTGATGAGATGAATGATCCAAGAAATTTAGAGAAAATTGCCTGAGGCAACCTGGAAAGTTCTTCTATACCTCAAGCCCTAATCCCCAGGAAATTAATGTTAAATTCTTCGAGAATTTGTATAGTGCTTATATCTATTAAACCATATATAAGGATCCCAATGGGCTACATGTTGACTCAAGAAATTAAGCATACTTATCTATTTTTTTTTAAATCTAATACATTAAAATCAGAGAGGATCTATATTTAAATATGCTGTTAGTGACATTTGAAAGTATCTGGATCTTGGATCACAGGTTGGAGACTTCTGCCTTAGACAGAGCTTGGGAGATGACTTTTCTATATTTTTAGGAAAATCTAGCTCAGTGCACTTATTTGAGACTTTAGTAAATATCTGATCCTCCTATCACAATGATCTTCAGATTTTGGCACTGTTTAATACCCCTCCATGCTGCACTCCCTTTACTTCTTAATTAAATTCAATACTTCTTAATTGATACCTTTTATAATTTCCTTCTTCAATATTGATGACAAAATAAAAGAAGTTTCCTGGTTCCCCTCTTTCACATCTAATTGAATCTTCTCATTCTTTTTTACAAGATCATCCTCTATGTCCTACTCCAGTATCACAGGGCTTGTTTTGGAGCCCTATTTTCTTTTTATAGTCTCACTCTTCTTAATGAATTCAATAGCTACCCTTCTGCTGAATACTCACAAATCTACTTCTCTTTTTGAGCTCTAATTCTTGATTACAACTTCCTGATACACATTTTGATCTATTGGTTCCAGAAGTATCTCAAACATGTTTAAAATAGAATTGATTATCTTTCCCTCATGGTCCAACCAAACTTCTTTAATTCTATCAGCCCATCTTTGCAGTCATCCTGGATCATAACTTAATGTTTCATCCTCACCTTTCCTTCTCACTCATTCCCCATTTTCAGTTGAATGTCAAATTTTATTTGTTTTAAACCCATAACATCTTTGGCATCTATTCCTTTCTTACCACACATACAGTCCTCAAAACCTCTCACCTAAATTATTGCAAAACCCCTATGATTGATATCTCTGTTCTCAGTGTCTCCTTTCTCTAGTTCTTTCTTAGTGTAGCTGCTAAATTGATATTCCTCTAAAGGACACTCTCCTGCAAAATAAAGTATATTGCTTTTCTATTGCATATTAGTAGAATAAAAATTCTTTTGTTATTTCACCTCTCCATAATATGATTTCCATTTTCCTTTCTGGAAATATTCCCCATTTCTTTCATGTATTCTAAATTACAATCAGACATACCTACTTCCTATCCCCTGTGTATTAACTTTCCATTTCCCACTTTGATGCCTTTGCACAAGCTATTGCCCAAAACCTAGATCAATTTTACTATTCTTCTCTCCTTCTTGGAGGCCTTAGCTTCATTCAAGGTTCAGCTCAGGTGTAGCTTCCTACAGGAAAACTATCCTGGTTGTAACAGCTATTCATGACTTTCTACTTTGTATATATATTTTATTTATTTTCCCATGCCCATTCTGTATCCTTCCAATACATTAGAGAGACTTCAGGAAAAGACTAAAGACTAAAGAAAAAGAGAAGATGAAATTTGAGCTGAGATATTTTAGAAGAAAAGAATTATGAGAAATAGTAACAAGAAGTATTTGTGTAATAGAGAATGGCTTTGTAAAGGCACAAAGACGGCACTAAATGTGAAAGTTAAAATTTGAGGACTTGAGGACTAGCTTATCATTAAGTTTAACTGGAATGTAGTGCAGAATGCATAAAAATGAGTTTTTATATTTATATCTATATCTTTTCATCTATTTATAGTCATAGATGGATGGATAGATAGATAGATAGATAGATGAATAGATAGATTGATGCATAGATAGATTGATTTTCAGAGTCAGATAGCTGATTTTAAATGGTTGACAGAGAAGCTATTTTATTATGGAAACAATAGAAGGCTATTGAAGTGTTCTGATCAGAGAAATGACATGATCTCAGCTATGTTTTAGAAAAATTATTTTAGTAGTTCTGAGAAAGTTGTTTAAGGGAAGGGTTAAAAGAATCTCCTGGAACACTGCATTATCATGATGAAAGAGTTTGCCTAGCTCAATGAAACTATGAACTATGCCATGGAAGGTTGTCCAAGATAAATGGATCATAATGCAAAGTTTTAATTGAAGGTGATCCCCTGGAGAAGGAAATGGCAAAACACTCCAGTATCTTTGCCATGAAAAACCCATGGGCAGGAGAAGAATGAAGATCAGTTTGGGAAGTCTTTGGGAGATAGAGGAGGATAGGACCTGGTATGTTGTCATGTATTAGGTCACAAAAAGTCAGACATAATTAAATGATTGAACAAGAAGACTTTGATCAGTTAAGGACTGTTGTTATATTGGTCTAGCTAAAAAGTTATGAGGATCTAAAATTGAAGAGAGCTGAAACTCTGAATCAGACAACCAAGCATTTAAGGCTACCTATTTAATGTGAGATAATGGCTCTATTAGCATATATTTGGATGATAGATCTCCTCACCATTGGTGCTTGCTGAATGTTTGGTGTTGAGACAATTGTAGGCAAGGATTGGAGGGGGAAGGAGAGAGTCAGAGGCACTTGGTGGCAGGATGAGGATGAGAGAGACTGGAGACTCCTGACTCCAGAATCCAGGATACATCTTTGGCAAGCCTCATGGCAGCTTGCCTGCCTCCTTCACTTCTCCCTGTAAAAACTAAGGACTTTTACTTATCCTGACTCTGGATGATCCTGAGACCTCCAGGGAGCTAATCTGTATTCTATATTTGGCACCCAATGTGAAATAAGGATCCTAATTTCAGTGAAGAAGTCCCTGTGATCAGGAAATAGAGTGAATATTAAAATAGACAAACAGGGAACTTACTTTGTTAAGGGTTAAGCTAGTAACTTTTGATTTGTAGCTAAAATGGAGCAGATATCAGGAAAAGATTCTCCCCCACCCTCACCCCCACTCTGAGGGAGCTCTATAGAAAACATACTTAGAGGAATAAAGAAGCAAGGTTTGCTTGTAACTAGGGAGACTCTTGGAAACATTAGAATTCATGTCCCCTTGGTTCTTCAAGGAAGAAGAAATAGAGGCGGATAATTGGAAACTAGTAGGAGATCAACTATGTAAATATTGCAATGATAAAGGTCCTGATTAAATTTCTAAGGAAACATTCTATATATACAACATAATATAATTGGCCTTAAAGAATCCTGCAAGTTCTAGAAAAATGAAAAGCTCTAAGAAGAACAGTCAAACAAGGAAGCCTGTGAAGAAAGAGGAAGAGAAGGAAAAGGATAATGAAAATATCACCAAAAGGCATGGGGAGTTAAGTGAATTTGAAGTATGTGATGATTCTCACTCTCACAGCTCAGTTTCAATTCCGCCTACACCTGAGCAGGCTCTTGACCCTCCCCCATCAACTGCATCTTCCTGGGTGGAGGGAGGGGGGAGGAGTAGGAGGAACAGTGACATCACCAGTACCTCCTCCCCAGTAATTACCCCCTCCTATGACCCAATTACAAAAGGCACTACTTAAAGCCACAGAAGAAGGGCAGCATATGGCTGATTTGAGAATAGAAATGTATCCTGTGATTGAATAGCTTAACTCTTCAGATCAAGAAAGTAGAAGATATATTCCTTTTAATCTAGAAATTATCAAAGATCTGAAAAAGGCTTGCACTCTTTATGGGGCTACATCATCTTATGTTAAGATATTATTAAAGAATTTGGCTTATGAAATGCTAACCGCTAGTAATTGGAAATCTATAGCAAGGACATGTTTAGAACCTGGATAAAATAATGAGCTCTATAGTATATAAGTCCAACCAAATAGGCAAACTGGAGTTAATACACCAATCACCTGTGACCAACTAACAGGTGTAGGTTCTCATGCAGACACTTCAGCACAGATTAATTGCCCCATAGAAGCATATGAGCAAATTGCTTCTGCTGCTATCAAAGCATGGGGCTTCCTCCCAGGAAAGCAAGACAGAGGAGAAGTCTTCACGAAAATAGAGCAAGGTCCAAATGAACTCTGCTGATTTTGTGGAATATCTGCAGACAGCTGTCATATGAACTATTGGTGAAACTGCAGCAACAGAAATTATGCTAAGACAACTTGCTAAAGAAAATGCTAATTAGGCTTGTAAAAGAATTATACTAAGACTACTCAAGTGTTGGAATCCTTACTAACTGCTAAGTAATTAGAGTTGATCTAATCTTACAAGAAGTTGTTTTGGCCAGAACCTGAAACAAGGTACTAAGTAGAACTAATCAAGACAAGGCTTGTGTTCCCACCTTTACTCATTGGACTCCACAAGTATGCTAGCTTCAAAAAGTACACTTTCTACACCACACTTTAAAGCTCTTTGGGCCAGAGAGCACTATGGGAGAAAACCCATAATCCCATTCTCTCAGAAGGTTCACATATAAGGCGAGACAGCCATTCCAGAATACACTTTTTTCCTCTTGGCTGGCTGATCGCGCTGGACTCAAGAGGAACGACTCTGCTGCAGAGAACACTTTTGATGGACTTCAGTGGAGCTACGCCAGAAGCCCTTTCTCCGCGGCAAGTTGGTGGCTGGGCTCCCCAGAAGGAGATAAGAGAGACCTTCCATCTCTGTCTTGGTTGGAGGCAGAAGAAAGCAGAGGCAGAGGCTGAAGGACAGAACCTTTGGATTTGGAGACATCCGAAGGGCTCTAAGCCTCTAAACCGGCTGTGCTCTGAGAAGAACAAACTCCAACATTTGAACTCTTAACACTCAAGGATGCTCCTTTAGAGGCGATCATAAGACTCTGTGTCATAACGGGTACAAATACCTTTTATACCCAGGCTATGAGGCAGACTTCCCAGGATCTGAACATGGGAAGACAGGGTCCCTTTTGGCAAGGGACTTCCAGAGAGACACCTCAGTGCTTTCAATGTGGTAAAGTAGGGCATTTGAAAGCTCAATGTTGGCATAGAGACAGAGTGAGAAAACAGGGTGGGAGAACAAGACTCAAAACCCTATGTCCAAAATACAACAGAGGCTTCCATTGGCCATCAGAATGTAGACTGATTTAGGGAAACAGGATGGGGGGCCCAGCCCCAGGGCCCAAAGCAAAAAATACTTGGGGCATGATGGCAGCTGATGCTACACCCAGAGAGTCTTTAGAAGTTCAGTACTCAGACATGACTAATCATCCAAAAAGCAATCTGATGGGAGAAAGAGATTAATTAATCAATCAGCCAGGAAGCAAGCTGATGGGAGAAAGGAATTATAATTGGGGAGAATAGAGTTGTATGCAGCTGGAACTACTGAGATATCCCCTGGAAAGATGAAATCTATCCCTGTCTGGCCCATGGATCCTTTCCTCCAGGCACACTAGGCTTGACCATTTCATCTCCCAAGAGAGTGTTTACAAAACACTGTTCATCCATAAACTGATGTAGGAAACTGGGGAATGTGTAGATAATATCCCAGTCACTAATACAGGTAGACAATGAGTGACTAATCAATGAAGAGAAGTAGTAGCATCAGGTTTACTGATACAGACTCCTAATAAGCAATCTGGTGATAGTCGCGCAGATTCTGACTCCAAGCAATAAAATCCAGGAATATTCTGGACTGCAGCAGTTACAGCTGACTGTCCTTTACTTATTATCTATATAAATGGCATACCATTAGAAGGATTGGTAGACCTGGGTGCAGATTGTACAGTCATTAGAGGTGCCAACTGGCCCAGTCACTGGCCAAAGATTAAGGCAGACACCTACATGTTTGGTGAAGGAGAATCAATATCAGTGAAGTTAGTGCTGGACATTTGAAGGCAAAACAGGAGTTTTTACTCCTTTTGTAGGTGAAAAGATACCCATCAATTTGTGGGAAAAAGACATGTTACAACAGTTAGGATTACAAATAAGTATTTCATTTTTTTTAGACAGGGCTGCTGTTGAAGGCCTGCCAACACTCTCACCTGTTCTAATTCAATGAAAAACTGATACACCAGTGTGGATAGAACAGTGGCTCTTAGTTAATGATAAAATTTAGGCCTTATTAGATATAGTACAGGAGCAACTTGACCAAAGACACTTACAACCTTCTCTAAGTCCTTGGAATTCCCCAGTATTTGTTGTAAGAAAGATATCTGGAAATGTTTTACAATACCATGTTGTTTCATATTGTTTGTAATATCACTACTTGCATGTACAATTCATATTTGTTACATCACATTGAGTCTGTGCCGAATGTGGGGAGTGTCATCACTACTAGTCTGTGCTTTATTGCTATGTGCTTGTATAATACCTCCCATCTGATAGATTTGTGTATACCTGTTTCTAATAAGACCCTTCAGTCCAGAAACCAGCTAACAATATCTGGCTTGACTCCCCACTTCCCTTTGGTGTTTTTCATCTCTCTTCCTGAGAAGTCAGGGAGGATGTGATCATTTCCTTTTTAATGTTTTCACCTATCTTCCTGAGAAATCAGGATGGGATTACCTCCTTTTTGGTGTTTTCATCTCCTTTCCTGAGAAGTCAGGGAGGGCGTGAGCACCTGTATTCTAAAACAAAAGAAAGCGGGAGATATAGAGGGCTGAAACTGAATCAGATAAGAGAGTACTTAAGGCTACCTATTCAATGTGAGATAATATCTCTATTAGCATATATTTGGATGATGGCTCTCCTCACCATTGGTGTTTGTTGAATGTTTGGTGGTGAGAAAATTATAGTCAAGGATTGGAGGGTGGAGAGAGGGGTCATAGTCACTTGGTGGCAGGACAAGAAGGAGAAGGCTCCAGACTCCAGAATCTAAGATATATCTTTGGCAAGCCATATGGCAGCTTGTCTGCCTCCTTCACTTCTCCCCCTAAAGACCCTCCAGGGAGTTAGCCTGTACTTTACATAAAATAACATAGTTGTTTTATTATTTGAGAGGAATGAATGGATTCATCCCTCCCTCTCTTCCTCCTTCCTATCCCCTTCCTCCTTCCCTTCCTCTCTTCCTTCCTTCCCAAATACATACATATGCATAATATTTGTGTGTGTGTATATATATATATATATATATATATATATATATATATATGCATATATTTATTTATTTTAAAAAAGATTAGTTAGAAAAGGAGAAAGAACCCAAACATAAAAAGTTACCATGAAAATAGAGAAGAATGTGGTTCATCTTCAGAGGAGGATACTAAAGCATAATATTAAAAGATTCCCTGCCTCAAAAATTTATAGAAAAACTTAACAAAGACTTTAAAAATCAAATGAGAGGAATTGAGGAAAAACTAAAAAACAACAAAATAAAAATAATCCAAGAGAACAAGAAGAATAAAAAAACTAGAAACAAATGTGAGATATCTCATAAGAACAACAATTGATTTGGAGAACAGATCAACAAAAGAAAATATAAATATAATTAGACTACCTGAAAGATATGATTAAAAAATAATTTTGATACAATGATGCAAAATATGATTAAAGAAAATTATTGTGAGATATTTGGGAAAGTAAAAAGAGAAAAAAAAAATCTGCCAATACCACCTTATATGAAAGCCTATAAGGAAAACCTACAGGAACATTGTAGCCTAATTTCAAAACTTTTGAAATTCCCAGGTTGAGGAGAAAATTTTATGAACAACAAAAATAAAAGAGAAAAACTTAAATATGATGAAATTACAGTTGGAATCACACCAGATATATTAGCAGCTCCATTAAAAGATATAGGCTCTTGGAACTCTATATACCGAAGAGTTATAGAACTAGGGTTGTGATTAAAAATATCATATTCAGTAGTTAAGCTTAATTCTGAATTTAAAAAAATGTCTACTCAATGAATTGTCAGATTTTCAGGATTTTGTTGCAAAAAAGATGAGAACTTAATAGGTAAATATCGAGGACTAATTTCAAGGGATTCAGTAAGGACAAACTATCTTTTATAAATGGAAATGTAAACCATATGTCTAAGACTGTCATTGGTAATTTGATAATTCAAAAGAAAGTTAGGGTAAAGCTAAGTATGATGTGATTCTAAAAAGAAAAACCATGTTGGAAAACGTAAATGCTAGAGGAAGAACTGGCACAGAGGAATTAGATTGAGGTAGTTCTGGAATTCTCCCCTCAATGGGAATTGGTTAAAGAGAGAACAATATCTATATATCTAGAAGGGTATAAGTCTTATAAATTTATAAAGAAATAAAAGGGGCAAGGAATAGAGTAAAGTGAGTATAGAAGGATGTATAGATTAACAGAAATGAGATTAAAGAAGAGGATCTTCATTCAGACAGAATTGCCAGAACTGAATATGGATCACAACATACTCTTTTCACCTTTTCTTTTTGTTGTTGTTGTGTGCTTGCTTTTTGTTTTTTCCTCCATTATTTTTCCTTTTTAATCTGATTTTTCTTGTGCAGCATGATAAATATAGAAATATGTATAGAAGAATTGTTTATATTTAACCTTTATTGGATTACTTGCTGTTTAGAGGAGAAGATGGGGGAAGGGAGGGAAAAATTTTGGAGCACAAAATT
Source organism: Antechinus flavipes (assembly GCF_016432865.1). Classification (NCBI taxonomy): domain Eukaryota; kingdom Metazoa; phylum Chordata; class Mammalia; order Dasyuromorphia; family Dasyuridae; genus Antechinus; species Antechinus flavipes. The sequence goes on along the minus strand of NC_067400.1, from coordinate 115,024,213 downwards.
TTTCAAGGGTGAATGTTGAAAACTATTTTTGTATGTATTTTGAAAATAAAAACTTAATATTTAAAGAGAGAGGGAAAGAGTAAGGAAAGGAGAAAAGGGAAGGAACTTGGGAGGAGGATAGACTAGATACTAGCAAAGCAAAGTAGCAGATAGTTGTAAAACAAAAGAACCAGTAAGGATAGGAAATAAGAGATACATATAAACATAACAATAATTATCAGGAATAGAATTTATTAGAAAAAAAAAAGCCAGTTTGTAGTAATCATTGCTCTCAAAGTTAAACCTAAAATAAATTAAATACAAAGAGAAAATAGGAAAATTATGGTGTGAGCCATATTTATATTGTTTTAGACTATTTAAACTAACTAGATAATAGAGTTTGGAATATTGCTGTGGTGTAAGAAATGATAACTTGGTAGATTTAAAAAAATACAGAAAGAATTTAACTAAAGAAGGATGATATTAAACAAGCATAATAAGACCTTATATAGATGTATATGAATACACATGTATAACTATCTATATAATTATAGATATATATGTACATGTGTACAAATATGTATATGCATGTGTACATATGTATTGTATATATATATATGTGTGTTTGACTACCTGTATGTGTGTGTATGTATCTATAAATTACCCATACTTAATTGTATTCTTCTTGGCAGGGGGTGGGTGGGAGGAATGAAAGGGGGAAAAAAAGCATGAAGTAAAAAGGGCACAGCTGAGAACAAAAGAAAACCTAAAAGGAAGCAAAGAAAAGATGGACAACTCTCAACCAAATGTGTAGTATTTGTTCTATAAGCTTTCTTGGAACCAGAATTTATTGTTTCATATTTTGAATCACTCTCTTATGTTCTGCTCTGTACAAGGCAATGCTTTAGTTTTTCCTCTTTCTGTTTTTTTCTTCAATTTTGTATTTGTTTTAAATAAAATAATTAATTCAAAAGATGTGGAATAAATGGCATCTGAGAACCTTCCAGCTTTGTAGTTCAAGTATCTTAATCGATTTTTGTTAAATAATCCATAAACTTTTTCGGTGTATGCACTGTGCAATAACATTTTTCAGATGTTTGTTGGAAGGTGTCTTATTACCAGATAAACTGTTAATTTTAAAATAAAGGAACATTGCTGATAATAGGTGAATCAGATTGCTCCTAGTTAATAATATTTTTGTATTTTTAAGATAATCATTTAGAAAACCACAGAAATTTCTTTAGTGGTTTGTAAAATTTAGTGCATCTTCCTGTGGGTCTAAATTACTTTATGGTAGCAGATAATTTTGGAAAAAGAAAAAAAAATAAACTATTTGTATAATTCTTTCTCTTTTTTCTATCTTTCTTTCTCTCTCTGTCTTTTTCAAAAACTCAGGTGCCTTTGCTTGCACACAAATTCAAATACACTCACATAACCACACCCCTTACTTCAGTCTAAATGAGTTATGTTATATTGTTTTTCCTCATAGTTATTCTGTGGTTCTTTTATTCTGTGGTTCTTTAGGGCCTTCATTTTAAGGTCTAAACCAATGAATATGAATGTAAAAGGTATTTCTATATAAATATAGTTCACTGATTTGAACCTAAGATTTACTATCTGATATTTCTACCTCTTAAGAAGGCAGGATAGATATACATTTGCATATACATATCTCTTTTTCAAATATATATAGAAATGTATCCACACACACAGTCTTAGCATTCCAAATAGAGCAGAGATTGTGTTAGTTCCCAGGGACACTATTGAAACGCAAATACAGAACAAATCAACCTTTCCACTTTATTTTAACATGGGTAGTATTTAAGTTACAAATGTAAGTATCCTTTGGAATATCAGGGAGCAGAGATATCAGATACTAAGTCTCAGGTTCAAATGAGGCAAGGACCTTGAAGTTCTTTTATTCATATATATATATATATATATATATATATATATATATATATATATATATATATATATATAGCCTAAAATGAGGGCCTTACAAAAGCAAAGTATAATTTTCTATCAAGATAAAGAATTTCTCAGACTTAGGTAAAAAGCATTTTGAAACATAAAATCTTAAGTACAGAGCAAAAGGACTTCTTTTTGAACTGGTTGTCTAGAGCACCTGTATTTTTTTTTTTTGTCACAAAGATAGGTAAAAGCAAATAGAGAAATTTCAGTACATAATACCTTGAGCTTCTTTATTCCCACTGCAGAAATCTCCATAATTATGGAGATTGTAGAGATTATACCCTAATACTAATTCTCCACTAAAACTGATGCAATTAAAAGATAGCACTGGTTCTAAATTAAAACCTCAAATTTGCATTTGAATGATAATAATTAGATTAGTCAATAAAACTTTCTCAAGTAAAATTTTATCTTTATTTCCTCTGCAAAAATACTATAACAAAAAGAGTAAAGGAATTTAATAATGTGCTTTTTTAGAGGGTGCTTTCTGTTTTGTCTTAAAAATATTGTAATATGCTATTTTCTGAATTTAGTGTAATAGTTATATATATGAGAAAAATATAAACATACATATAATTTATCTGTATTTAAATGTTTATGTATATATATCTATATATGTATGTATCTCTCTATATACAGATACATATGCATATATTTGTATACATACTTCTGTGTGTCTGTATATATATATATATCTATATGTAAAAATTGAAGAAAAATATCTACTGAGATGTTAATTTATTGCTTTGTCTTTTATATAATTGATTAACTTCCAGTCTTTGAAGGATAATCTCTATGGAGGGAGGAATATAGTAATTAACATATAAAAAAACCAGACTTTTCATACTTGATATTTTTATGTGATGGATCCATTTTGTGAAAATAAGCATCCTATTTGTTATCTTTTAAAATTACTGATGAAGACCTACTTCAATATGAAAATGAACTTTTTACTCCTCTACTCTCTTATAGGAACATTTTATACAATATTTTTAAAACCTTCAAAGTTAAATGTCTCTATAAAGAATTATGAAAACTGATTGTACAATTTAAAGTAATTCCTATTTCCAAGAATATTTGGATCAGTGTCTAATTTAAGAAAATGCACTAGTATTTCGTTTGCCTCTGAACATCAGGTGATAACTATTTTTGTAAAGGTGTGTATTGCTGATTTTTCTCCCAACTTCCAAAAATCACGGAACTTTCCCTCTTTTAAATCTCCACTGAATCAAGGCGAATTTAAACCAGATGTTTTCAAATAGTATTACTGCTTCTGAATTTTTAGACACATTTGCCTGAGACAGAATGACCAACCAGCACCGATCTCTTTCCCCCCTTCTTTTTGAGATTGAACAATCATGGGTCAGGCTCCAAGCTAAATGTTTATTTTTCTAACTGTTTTATAGTGAAGTTGGTTAGGAGACTTGGCACTGCGCTCTCTGGTTTAATTTGGAGCCTGACAGAAGTGCTGGCCTCAGTATGTGCATGTGTGTAATTTAGTTTCTCTGTTCCTGAAAGTCTATGGAAGATTAATGAATGGTGAGTCTCTGTGGCAGTTGTGAAGAGATTCAGGGTAGAGGAAACCAGCTACCATCTGTTCAAAATGTCTTTTACAGCTCTTTTAAGGAAAACAGTTATCAGCAGGAGATAAAGGCGTACAATGGTTTTAAATATTAATACTTTTCTGTTGTCACTTAGAAATGCGGAGGTTGTAATTCTGTAGCTCTCCTATATGTGTGTCTGCAAAAGTGTGTGTAAGTGGGCACATTGTCTGTTCTGCTTTCAGAGACAATGATCGCACAGCGATGTGACTAATATTCCCACCTATTGGGAAACCCTGTTAATATCCTAAGTGATGTAGCCTGGGATAGGCCAAATGCCATAGAGACTGACAACTTTGTCTTTTCTGCCCATCACGCTGATCATTCCATTGTACCTTAAGCCCAAGATGCTGATCTCCTACTTTGAAGTCTTTCTCCAGAACACATGGGAATACCTAACTTCCCTTGTTGCCTCTGAGGTTTATTTATTCAACATCTAGCATGAAGCACACTAAATAGTACATAGTGTTTAAATGTGACAATGGATTGACTGATTTACTGATACTTTAATGAGAAGCAGTGAGATATGATGAGGAGGGGAAGGAACAACACAAAACAAAAATAATCATTAAATCAGACCCTGTTCTGCTAGTCTGGTGATCATGGTATTTTACTTAATCTCTCAATCCCTCAGTTCTATAAAATGAAAGAATCACACTATCATAGATCTAAAGATGGAAGTAAACTTAGGGGTCTTCTATTTATTTTACAGATGTGGGGAGGAACAATACAAAACAAAAATAATTATTAAATTAGTCCCTGTTTTGCTAGTCTGGTGATTATGGTGCTTTGTTTAATCTTAAATCCTTCAATTCTTTAAAATGAAATAATTACAAGATCATAGATCTAAAGATGGAAGTAAACTTAGAGGTCTTCTGTTTTACAGATGGGGGGAAGGACCAAAACAAAACAAAAATAATCATTAAATTTGTTCCTGTTCTGCTAGTCTGGTGATTCTGGCATTTGCTTAATCTCTCAATCCCTCAGTTTTATAAAGGATCCTATATCTAAAGATGGAAATAAACTTAAAGGTCTTCTATTTATTTTACAGATGGGAAAACTGAGGTCTAGAGAAGCTGTTAGTCCTCCAAAATACTAAAGGATTAAGAGACAGCCAGCATTCCAATTCTGATTCTTTGTTCATAAATTCAAACCAGTTTCCATTGCCCCATGTGGATTATCCTCATGGGACTGTTGTGAGGAAATTGCTTCATGAGCTTTAAAGTACTATAGACATGAGAGTAATTATTATCTTCTCAAAGGGTTATTGCCAAGCTAGAATGAGAAAATAAGAGTTGAAAGTGATTTAAAAACTTTAAAACTATATCTATTGGGTGCTATTTTTAATTTTAGTATATTACTGCCTTCAAACCTTTTTCAAACAGTTGTACGCAATAGTATTGCTTTAAAAGTCATAATTGTTACCAGAGGATAATTCAGAGAGGAAAATTCAAATAGACAAAAATCTGAATCACCACTAAAGGTTGAGGAAAAATAGTTACAGAATTTTTTAAAGACAGGTACTTCCTCCATTAGTATAATCCATATCCCATCTAAATTATTTTATTTTTTAAATATTGTTCAGTTCCATAAATCCTCAGCTACTAAGCCATTCAATTCCACTAGAAATCTTGACATTTGCATGGATTTCAGTTGAGTAAACTGCTTCAATATTGTCTAACCTTCATGATCAGTATATCTACCTGTCCTGATGTACATCTCTACCAATTTCCTTGATCCTGTTTCTCCTATTCAGTTCTTCATTGGTGATATGTGGCAATCTATTCATAAATAATTGCTCTTCCACTATCCCTGCAATAATAATTCTTCAGATACTCTGGCATTCAGTGACTCATAGACATATATCATCCGAAGAATATTGATGTTAAAAATATGGGTCTGTGTGTCAGGAAGAAAGTTGGAATAATAACAAGAACCTTTATCTTGGATATTATGGTTTACGAAATACTTTTGAAACATTTTCTAATTTTTTCCCTTAAAGCAACCCTTTAAAGGAAGAAGCTATTATTATCAATATTTTACAGATGAAGAATCTGAGCTAGTAAGAGGTTAAGTTACTTATCTAAGGTCATAGAGCTAGTTAAAGGCCTGACATTGAATTTTAACTTACTAACTCCAGATGCAGCTCCTTTCTCTACTGTTCTACCACCTTATTTTTCTCCACCTGTTCAATTCTGTCCCTAAGCTAGTATATGTTCTCAGTCAATTCTATGAGTTTTTCATTCAACTGCATATTATAGTCCATATAATAACTGCTCCTCATCTACCTGTTTTCCTGCTATGAGTAATTAGGTTAAACAATTAGGCTGAAATCTTTTTAGTGATTAAATGAATGAAAAAAAATATGAAATGCTGACTGTGCAAAGCATTATGCTAAATGCTAAAGATACAAATGAAAAAAAAAAAAGACAATGTTTATATGTTATGGTGAAAACAATGTCCCTAAGTTAGCATTAGCCTGAAAATGGCACTTTAATCAGAAGGATCTAAGAACAATGGCATAATTTATTTGAACAAAATTCACTCTTTCAGAACAAAAGTCAGGGAGATTGGAAAGAGCAGGTGGAGGAATGAAAGATCCTATAACATCCACAAGAGCTGGGTGAGGGGCTGTGCAGAAATCACCAAAGACTGAAGTGAAGCATGTCTGAGGCTTTTTTCAAATAATATTCCAAAACAGTTACTTGTTGATGGTCAGTCATTTTTTTTTTTTTCAGTTTTATCTGACTCTTCATGACCCCATTTGAGGTTTTCTTAGCAAAGATGCTGAAAGAGTTTTCCATTTCCTACTCTAGTTCATTTTACAAATGAAAAATTGAGGCAAACATGGTTAAAGTGACTTGCATAGGGTGACTTGAATTTGAAGTCAGCTTTTCCTGACTCTAGACCTGACACTTGACAGTAGGTTTCTAGGGAAGGAGTTCATCTAAGGTATGCTCTCTGATTTGTGGTACTGATTAGGAGAATTTAGAGGGGGTGGCTAGAGGGTAAATAGTGATAATGATTCTTCTTAAGGAGGCTTGATACCATCACCCAGTAATATCTCAAAATAAAATATAAACATGTTCCTAAAGGCAACGCAAACCCTTAGGGACAATATAAAAAATTAACTATTTATCATCTTGGATTAATAATACAATCCACGTTCTTTAATTTATGATTCTAATAGATGATAACAGGACCAAGAAATATGAAGACACTGAAATATACCATTCTATCATTGCTTTTTGTCAGACTTTTGACCATTTCTCTATTTCCACCAGAAAGATGAAAAAAGAGAAAAACTTTAAACTGCATTAAGGCTAGGTGAGCTTTTTTAACTGTTGATAGCTCTAATTCAAAATGTAGTAGAATAATAGGTTGAAAGTATAGCATAAAATGAAATTTCTATATTAACTCTTAATTTTATTTTGAATTATATTTTTTTCCTACTATCACTGACATATGGCTGTTATTTTATATTTTCTGCATTTGACATGACCCATTTTGTTTGTGGAGTTTTGTTTTATTTTCAAGGTATAATGAAGAAAGCCGTCTGTTCAGAGTCATAAGTCCTTTCTTCTAATCATTACTAACTAGTTATGTGTGACAACCTCTGTAGACCTCAGTTTATTCATCTGTAAAAGGAGTGACTTGGACTATAAGATATTTATTCCTTCCAAGTCTAAAATTCTAAGACTAATATTTTGAAATGCCACTTTTAACTGATTATCTTCCATTTAATCCCATTTAACTCATATCATTATTAATTTTAAGTCTTTCATAAATAATATTTTATAAAGCTTTGGTTGATGCAAAGTATGCAAGTAGAAATTTGTGATAAAGACACATGTTTACAAGAATTTATTTACAAATAATTATGTTTGAGCAGAAATTTAAACTGAAACTAGAAATATGAAAAGCAAATTGTTCTCATCATTTATTATTTTTGATGAATAGTAAATTATTCTCATAACATTATACGTTCTATTCCGTTTTTCTCTGAAAGTGATGAGAAACAATTAAGAGGAGGTCTCTCCAATTCTAGAAATCAAACTTTTACAATGTTTATCAGACTGTAATTGTCTCTGTAGGTCTAAAATACATGAGTACACACACATAGGTCTTTCTTTCAGCCCTCAGGCTATCTATATCTATAGCAGATGATTATCCCATTTATTCACTGTTGGTTTTATCCTTTTAAGGAATTTTGCTATATTTACTGAACCCTCTGTCTTAGTAAAAGTGATTCAATGTTGACTCAGGTTAATTATCATATTCATTTGGGGGCTTTGACCTGGTTTCAATTTCGGTAAGCAAAATTCAATCAAAACTCTTTGCAAATGGTCTTCCCAAAAGATAAATTTCTAATTCAAATAGCAAAAATAAATTGCTATAAAATCTGACGTCCAGAGACTAGTCATTACTCCATAATATAGAAAAAAACAGTAAATAAAGAAGAAAGTAAGTCATCAAATGTATATTTTCAATATTAAAAAAAACATTTCTTGACATTTCTTTACATTTGAGTTTTGTAAATCTAGTGTGAAACTTCTATAAATCCCATCCTTTGAGGCACAGAAATACAAATGAAAATGGACATCTAGTAGAAGACACTGATTACACAAAGGAGTAACTAATTGCTGTTATTGTTACTCTCTTAAGAGAGAAATATAGAGCAATTTATTAGATAAACATCTATTTTGGAAAACTAGAATATACCAAGCAACTAATCCAGATTCATCATATTTTATATCTTATTCCAGCAGGACTGATCCATCATCCCCTCCAAAAAAAAAAAAAAAAATGGAAAGTAGGTAGGGTTTGCTTTTATTTCCCTTCTACTCTGTTAGTAATGTTCTTGAGTCAAGATGTGTATCTAAGAGCTTCCAATGAGCTGCTTGTATTACTGATTCTGGAACCTACCTCTCCAAGGTTGAATCTGTCCTCTCCTTTGGATCCATGTCTTAGGAGAGTGTGCTGTTTTCTAGGTTCACTTCCCTTGCCCTCTTGCCTATAAAAATGCTACTCATCATACATCCCCTATTTTTAGAACCCCCAAATCAGGTCAGTGACATCCAGTTTCTCTCTGATCAAATAATTTGTAAATAGTCACTCATGATTTAATAAGATATCAATCCAATGTATATTTCAAATAGGAGAAACTTTAACTAAATAATTTTCTCTTTTGTCAGGCTTTTTGAGAATATGGGGGAAGAATTTTGGAACAAGTATTCTTTCTGTTGCAATTCTCATGACTTTACATATATATATATATATATATATATATATGATAAGACTTAGATACTAAATCTGTAATTTTACTAATATAAGAAACCTTCAAATGAACAAATTCCCTTTACCATTCAGGTTTCTTCTCTGTAATATAGAGCAAATGCAAGGTAAATTGGTTTGCCATAGGCTCATGTATTAGAGACAGTATTTGAACCCAGATCTTTCTGAAATAAAGACACCTCTCTCTGGCCTTTTATAGTGATACTTGAATCCTTACCTTCAACCACAAATAGACAAACATACACACATATACTCATAAACACTAATGGTTACTAAACTTTTTGAAGGGAATGCAGAAGTCCCCTTAATCAATTTCTACTTCAACACGAATCCTCCTCAGACACACGCCTCCCTCAGCATAGTGTATGTTTTTAGTAGATAAAATGCCAGAAATAATTGGAGACAGAAAAGACAGCCATCTTTGGATGCATCCCTCCAAGTGTCCCAGTCCTTGGAACATTTGAAAGTTCACTCTCTAAGTCTTCATTCTGAAAAGAAGCACAGCATCATACTTATGCTCAAATAATAGAAATCTCATTAACTGGTTCCCTCTTCCTTTTATAATATCCATTATATATATACATTTTCCTATTCTTAAGTATTATTTTGAATAACTGACTTTGTAAATGGAATCAAGTTTCTTAATTAAAATTAAAACAAACAAACCAACAAACAACAGCAACAGCAAAACAACCTTAAGGTAGAGCCAATGAGCTTCAAGAAGATATCAAAGTAGGAATGGAAAATAATACAAAATAGACTGCCAGATATAGTCAAAGGTTCTGATAAAGGCCTCATTTTCAAAATATATAGAGAATTGACTCTAATTTATAAGAAATCAAGCCATTCTCCAATTGATAAATGGTCAAAGGATAGGAACAATTTTCAGATGAAGAAATTCAAACTATTTGTACCCATATGAAAAGATGCTCCAAATCATTATTGATCAGAGAAATGCAAATTAAGACAACTCTGAGATATACCTCTCACATAGGCTAGGATGACAGGAAAAGATAATGATGAATGTTGGAGGGGATATGGGAAAACTGGGACACTAATGCATTGTTGGTGGAATTGTGGATACATCCAGCCACTCTGGAGAGCAATTTGGAACTATGCCCAAAAAGTTATCAAATTGTGCACACCCTTTGATCCAGCAGTGTTTCTACTGGGCTTATACCCCAAAGAGATCCTAAAGGAGGGAAAGGGATCTGTATGTATAAGAATGTTTGTGGCAGCCCTTTTTCTAGTGGCCAGAAATTGGAAATTGAATGGATGCCCATCAACTGGAGAATGGCTGAATAAATTGTGGTATATGAATGTTATGGAACATTATTGTACTATAAGAAATGACCAGCTTGGAGAGACTTACATAAAGTGATTCTAAGTGAAATGAGCAGAACCAAAAGATCATTATATACTTCAACAACAATACAATATGATGATCAATTCTGATGGACATGGCCATCCTCAGCAATGAGATGAACCAAATCAGTTCCAATGGAGCAATAACGAAAAGAACCAGCTACCCCCAGAGAGAGAACTATGGGAAATGAGTGTGGAACACAACATAGCATTTCCACTCCTTCTATTATTGTCTGCTTGTATTTTTGTTTTCATTCTCAGGTTATTTTTCCTTTATTTCTAAATCCGATTTGTCTTGTGCAGCAAGATAATTGTATAAATATGTGTACATATATTGTATTTAACATATACTTTAACATATTTAACATGTGTGGGACTACCTGCCATCTAGGGGAGGGGATGGGGGGAAGCAGGGCAAAGGTTGGAACAGAAGTTTTTGCAAGCGTCAGTGCTGAAAAATTATCCATGCATATGTCTTGTAAATAAAAAGCTAAAAAAAAAAAAAAAAAAAAAAGACCCTCCAGAACTATACAGTAAATAAATTAAATAAGAAACCAAAAGAGAATAAGAAAAAAATCAGACCAAGCTGAAAAGCTGGGTGTTGTTAAATTATGGATGCAAAGCACTACTATGCTCCTAGGCTTAATTCAAATTCAGGCCTCATTCATAAATATTCTTAACACTATTCTTGTCCTCAATGATTTGTCCCTACTCTGACCTCTTCAATCACTTATAATCTATACAACACATTTAGGAATTTAATTTTCCCTGAACTTGAGAAAATGCAGTACTGAACAAAGCTGGCCTTAAAAACCTTTAGCTAAAAATCTTTAAATCCCAATTTTTCAGAATTCTTGCTCCACCAAGTAATTGATCTAGGACAATATCAAGAATCATACTCAATCAACAAGTGACTAGGTGACTTAGTGCTGAAGGTGGAGTCAGAAAAACTCCTTGTCCAAAGGTCAAATCAAGACTTAGATAATTACAGACTAATCAAACCACTTAATCCTGTTTGCCCCAGGTTTTCTCATCTGTAAAATGGGCTTAAAAAAGCAAACCACTTTAGTATCTTTGCCGAGAAAACTCCATATGGGGTCATGAAGAGTCTCTCATTACTGAAATAACTGAACAACAAAAATGTAAGATTTATGCTAGGTCCTTTGTGAAGGTTTTCATACCAAGATGAAAGCAGAACAATACCAGCCAGCTTTTGGAGATCTTCCTTTTTTAAAGAGTGCAGGGAGGAAAAAAGCAATATGTCTTCTCCAAGTACATACCTAATATGTAATAAATAAATAAACAAATATGTATGTATGTATTATGTGTGTGTGTGTGTGTGTGTGTGTATAATCAGCTTCAGGAGGAATAGTAGTAGCAGCTGGGGAATAAAAAAAGAATTTTCATGTTAAAAGTGTCACTCAAACTATCTTGAAGGAAACCACTTCTCTGAGAAGTTTAATTGAGAAAGGAGAACATTTCAGGCATGAGTAATAGCCAGTACAAAGGCACAGAGATGAAAGATGGATCATTGTGGTAAACAGTTGTGAGCCGGCTGGATTACAGAGTTCAAAAAGGGATCTATTGCATATGAAAGATGGAAAAGTAGAATGGTTTCAGGTGGTGAAGAATTTGTATTTGATCCTAAAGGTAATAAAGAAGCCATTAGAATTTATATGACATGATCATGTCTGCATTTTAAGAAAATCACTTTGGCAGCCACATGGAGAATGAAAAAGAGAAACTTAAAACTGGGAGACCAAATAGGAGACTATTGCAGCAATACCAACCCAAACCACAATACTTTTGTATCAGAGAATGTGATGACACAAAAGAGAAAGGTAGGCAATGGAAGACATTTTAATTCTTTGTCTTTACTCCTTGGTAATATCTAAATATACTGATACTAACACCCTGGCAAATAAAATGAAGGTCTCCTCAACATAGCAAGGACATCAAATCAGAAACTCTCCAGTGATCTATTATCTTCTGAAGACTTTGCAAAAAACAATTGTCCTATGTCCAAAGGGTTATAAAGCTTTGCATAATTTTTAATCCAGCAGTGTCACTACTAGGTCTATATCACAAAGAAATCATCAAAGAAGAAAAAGGATCCACATGTACAAAAATATTTGTAGCAGCTATTTTTGTAGAGGCAAGGAATTGGAAAGGAGTGGACACCATCAGTTGGGGAATGGCTGAATAAGTTATGGCTTATGAATGTAATGGAATATTATTGTTCTATAAGAAATGATAAGCTGGCTAGTTACAGAAAACTCTAGAAAGACTTACATGAACAGATCCTCAGTGAAGTGAAAAGAAAAGGATAACACTGCTCACGGTAACAGCAAAATTATATGATGATCAATTATGATAGACTTAGCTCTTCTGATAAATGCAGTGATCCAAGACAATTTCAAAAAACCTGGGATGGAAAATGCACATCCAGAGAGAGAACAATGTGGAAATATAGTATTTTCACCTTTTTTATTTGTTTACTTTTTCTTTTTCATACTTTTTTTCCCCCTTTTGGTCTTTTTGCACAACATGAAAAATATAAAATATGTTTTAAAGTACCGTGTATGTATAACTTACTTATATCAGATTGCTTGCTGTTTTGTGAAGGGAGGAAGAAAAAATTGGAACAAAAAATCTCACGAAATGAATATAGGAAACTACTTTTACATGTATTTGGAAAAATAAAATAGTATTGAGAAAAAAATCAAAGTTGCAGTCACCAAGATATAAACTGCTTTCTCCCCATAGTTCCTCAAAGAACAGTTTGGGGTGCCAGGTTTAGCTGATTTTCAACTGGATCTGTGCTGCCCTCTCTTGGTAGAGTGATTCCATAAAGTGTCCAGTTCATTTTTCCATTGCTTTCAGCAGCAATAACCAAATATTATCCCCCACCTTTTGGTTTAATTATTATATGGTGCCCTACATTTAAGTTCTTTTGCAAATGACTTTTTTCCAACAATGTCTGTTCCCTCCCTTTCTCCTTCTGCACCTTATAACTCAGTGATTTTCTTTTACTCAGACATAAATTAACTCTTGAATGATTGAGACTTTAAATCTTACTTTGGAGGCAAAATAAAAATTAAATTAAAAAAAAAACAGGCTACAAATGATTATAATGGCTATTATGATCTCTTTGCTTAAAAAAAAAAAAAAGACAATTTTTTTCCTAAAGTGCACCAAATCTCTATTACTGCAATGCTAAAATCCTAGGTTCATGGTTCTGGAACTAAAGGTGGTCCTCCAAGGCCATTTATTTCAACTACTTAATCTTACAAATGAGGAAATAGAGGCTTAGAGAAAGTATGTGATTTTTCCATATTATTAATTCAAGTATTATTAAGATTTTCTGTTGGGCTTGATTCTAAGGTCTTCTGACTCTAATGCATAGTACCTGGCACAGAATAAATACTAAATAAACAATGTTTCACTATTTTTTCCATTTATGTTATTCGTTTTATTATCAAATTTCTTTTATGAATATTTTCGTTCAAGTCTTGGGTTCTTTCCACCACATTATGAAATAGGCTGATGAGATATTCTCTCTTTATATAATACCTACTATTTATGATAAGTGCTCTTACAAATAATATCTCATTTAATCATTACAAAAACCCTTTGAATTAGGTCCCATTATACATGTTTTGTAGTTGAGGGAAAAGAAGCAACCAGAAGTTAAGTGACTATCTCAGAGTCATGTAGCTATTAAGTGTTTAAGAATAGATTTGAATTCAACACTTTATGATTTCAGGCCAAGAGTTTTATCCCTGCAACAACATTTGGCTCATTATCCATTCAGCAGAAGAAAATATTGTTTTTTTCTCTTTTGAAAACTACCCACATTTCCAACTTTAGCAATAATTAAAATAACTATCCACAAAAAAAAAAAAAAAAGGATTTTTCTCCATCTAATGCAGCATTCATAAATTAATTAGATGGTTTCAATTTAAACATTTGACAATTTTAAATAAAAGCATTAATTTACCATGAAGGATTTTCACTTTACATTAAAATTGTGGGTAAATGCAGAAGTAGAACTTTTAAAATTATGGCAATAGATAGACTTTTTTTTTCTGAGTTTACCTCAGTTTGGTTTTACATTCTGTCCTTCGGGAAATAACTGCAAGGATGCTTTTCACACCTGAATGAAGAAATGAATTCCAAGCTGATAGTTATGCATAGTTGTCATTAACATTTCAAAAAGGTATAAAATGCCTCAAGAATTCATTTGCTTTGTGTAAAAGGCTGTGCTTTTTTCTTTTCTTTTTTTTTTTTTTTTGCTGCAGTGAAGCAAATTTGTATATATATGCAAGTGGGGGAGCCATTTTTTAGTATTCCCTGCAATTCCCCAAGGAGGTGTTACCCCAGATAATTTTTATGCCTGCAGTTGTGAAAATGCAACTCTATCATTTACAAATCATTTTTACTAGTTTATTTCTAATGGTTATAAAAATAAAGAGGCAAAAAGTAGATAAAGAAAAAATGGGCTTCAGACATGCAATTAAACAAAAATGACCTCTTTTTTTTTGCTTTTTATTTCATGTATGGTAATAAAAAAGTATATGATAATGTACAGGATGGATATTATGAATAAGGAATTAAGATGGAGAAATGGAAAAAAGAGAATATTTCATCAAATCATAAATTTTATGAGTGAAATAGGAGATCCTAGACAGAAAATGAATGAGGATACACATTTGTAACCAGTGCACTCCATTGCTGTACCTTTGAAAACAAATGAAAATGAGGATTGTCCCCAGTATAATGGGCTTTCTGTAATGAACTCATGGAGGGAAGGCAGGGACAGGAATTGCACAAGATGGACATGTGTGGGTGATTTGGGGTTGTAACCTGCATAGTTAGAAGAAATATTCTTATCAATGGGTTCCCACATTGATTTGGATATTTTAGTATTGTTTGTTTCAGGAGTAAAATTGAATTATCTAAAGGTCCCAGAGGATGTCTTGTACCTATCTAAGCTGTAAATAATGCAAGTTTTATAAAGTAATCATATATGCGGAATAAACATTTAATTAAACAATAACCTCTGACATTATCTTTTGTTCTTCAGTAATTTATAATTTTGAGGATAAACACCTTTTCCAGGTATTAGATTTCCTTGGGTATCCCGTCTAGTTTCCTAAGAAATCAAGAGAAAGTATGTTTTATATTATTAATTTCAAAGCTTTTAAACCCAATTTCACATTACCCATTCATTAAGAAAATATAGTCTAAATGAATCACAATAAATTGGCAATACAACTTGCTTTTTGAGTGATTACTTAGACTTTTAGAATTTAGTTATCAATAGTGAGATGTCAAGTGGGAAAAAAGTACCAGATGAAGGTCTATAGTATCATGGCACACTTTGTAAAAACTTGAATTATTCAGCTTGTCTATCTATAAATTGATTAAATTAACCTAATTGCCAGATATACCAATTACTTTAGGCTAGATACACTCAGAATTTATGATTAAAATGTAAAATCAGGGGAAATGAAATACTCACACAACTGACTACTTAGAGAACCTTGCAATTCATAATTTTGGTTCTGTCATTAGGAGGAGACTGTTTTCAGTTAATGTGCCTGCTTACCAAACTACAAATGGCTATAGTAATATTCCAATAAGAGTACATAATTTCTAGAAAATTCCACATACCATACAAATGTTCATGTTTAGAAAGTTATCATCATTCCTAAGACCTGGTTTGTTTAATTTTATGTTTAAAAATTTTATTATTTAATTAAAAACATATAGAGGTAAATTCTTACTGAGGGATAAGATAGGAGTTAAAAGACATAAATTCTGGATATGACTGTGATTTGCTTGCCTTGTTATTCTGAAAAAGTCACTATTTACTCCTACATAAAATAAGAAAAGTAATAAATGCTTGTTAGAAAAATATTATCACTTGATTTGTGTTCCCCCAACTTATCAGCCATGATTTTATAATCTTTGATTTAGAATTAGAATCTTGGAAAGAATACTGCCCAAAGCCATAATTTTACAGATAAGAATAGTACAGCCCATAGCAAAGGACTTGCTGAAGGTCATTTAGATCATAAGTAGCTGAGCCAAGATTTTAATTCTGGTCTTCTTATATCATATTTTCAATTCTAGAAGCTTAAGAATTTTATCCCTTAAATATCTTATAATACTCCTTTTTTTGGGGGAGGGTAAAAATTCAATATCAATATCATATAATATTAGTTTAATTTTAAATCAATTTCAGTATCATTATTTCATATCATATAGTAGATGTTTTATTCTTAAAAACTAAACTACAAATTTGTATCTGCTGTTTGCTTGTTTGTTTTTGTTGTTGTTAAAGAATACATTTGCTAGTTTTGATATTTCTTACAGACACCCGTGATTGATCTTGACATTATGATGTGAGCTATTCTTACATAGCTTGGTGTCTGGTATCACAATGGGAGTCACCTAAGAGGATAACCTTTCCTATTTCAGGGCTGGGAGCATTATTGAACTCCCAGCCAATAGTCAGCCACTTCTGCTCTGTAGTCTGGAGCATAAGCTATTTCATAACTACACTTCCAGGTCCGGAATTACTATGAATAGAGGGTCATTTTTTATACATCTGCCCTTTAGGCAAGAGACTAAGAGTAACCAGCTGTTATACATGTAAATTCAAATCATGACCTTTTAAAATCTATAAACATTGCAACAAGAAAAGCAAAACTATTTTTTTTAATCTTTGAGAAATCAAAATTTGTTCTCAACTGCAATAAAATATTAATTCATATGCTGAAATCAAACTGAAGACATTTTTATTCACCAGAAATAATTTCCAGAAAGTTATGAATTTATAACACTGCAGATTATAATTAAAGTTGTCCTTCAACCTTAAGTACTATCATTTATCAAGAAACTTAAATGAATGTGTGGGGGTTGATGGAACTTTGTCAAACAAATATTAGAGATTAAAAGTTGTGAAGGAGGATTTTGCAGAGTGAAGAAAGTTCTAATATTAAACTTTGTATTTATAGGGCACATATTATTCTCCAAGTTCTCTGAATTTTTCATAGATATCACTCTTTTTACATGGACACTCTAATTGTTCTCATTGTACAGAATATAAAAGTGAAGTGCTATTAATATTTTCATTATGCAAAATCAGTGTGATCATTTAATTAATAATGCAAGAGGGGTACAATTGGGGAAGAGTGTGATCAGGAAGTGAAATTGGTACTAAATTGTTCATTGATGATTTTTCAGGAATAATGAAAACATAGAGGAAAACAAAACAAACATATTTAAAACATTTGAGAAGAGTTCATTAAAATATTTGTACACTTATTAGAGCTTTTATGTGCTTGTGATAAGTAGGTAGCATAACAGAGTGCTGCATCCACAATCAGGAAGACTTAAGGTAAATTCTGGCATCAGACATTTATTAACTGTGTAACCCTGTACTAGTAACTTAACATCTGTCTGCCTCAATTTCCTCAACTGTGAAAGGATGAGCATAATAGCATCTACTTCCTAGGATCCTTGCAAGGATCAAATGAAATAATATCTGTAAATTATTTAACATAGCATTTTACACATAGTAGATGCTTAATAAATGCTTAATCTCTGCCTCCATTTAATAAGTAAATTAAACTAAATTGGCTCTCCCTTTCTTTATCTATAAAATTGGAGTTAAATCAGATGATTCATTAATTACTTTCTGCCTCTAAAAATATGATCTTATTTCTATAGCTCTGTTTAAATAAAAAGTATCCCATATTTAGGCCAATTATTGGGATACTTGTAGCATAAATTTGAAACCATTGATTAGTCCCCTTCTCTGTCTGTCTGTCCGTCCCTCTCTTCTCTCTTTCTATCTCTCTCTGTCTGTGTCTCTTTCTCTCTCTCTCTTTTACACATACATTCACAGAGTAAATTTTGGATCTTGTGACAAGTGAAAGTAGATGCTGCTATAATTAATTTTGCTGTTCTGTTTGCATTGGGAATAGAGTAATTTTGGTTGCAAGTGGAAAGTAAAGCAATTTGTCAATTTCAATTCACTCAGTCTTTTTCACCTTTTCCCACAAGTTGATTTACATGGCAACTATGAGTACAATGGGAGCTAAAAAGAATTTTCTCATTCCACCTCCATTGCCATTTGCTAAATGGAGTCCCAGAGATGATTTAAAAATGAACCAGGCTAACAAAACATAGATGTTAAAGGAGTTTAAAAGAATTTTGCTTTGTAATTCACAATAGAACTTATACTAATAGGCATCAGATGGCAATAGAGAAGGAAAGTTTTAAATAAAAAAGAACCATAGATTAAGTGATAGCTGGTGTTTTTGCAAATAGAAATATACTTCCAGATCAATCGCAAATTTTTTTGGGGAGGTGGAAAGAATAAATAACCAAAAAATCTCTTTAAAACTAGTATAAATATTAGTCAAATTATATTTCATAATTGTTATATGAAATAAGTAGACATTTTAAAATAAGAATTTCTAGAATCAATGACCTGGGCATCTCTTTAAACACTGTGCCTGTTTATATGTGTGTAATATGTTTTAATTTAACAAACAAGTGCACACAAATATACACACAAAAAATAATTTGGCAGAAATAAGGCATTGACCTAAACCTCATGCCATATATTAAAATAAGCTTAAAATGGATACATGATTTAGACATAAAGTATTATGCCATAAGTAAATTAGGGAGACATGAAAAATTTACCAATAAGAGCTTTGCATAAGGAAAGACCATGTCAAAAAAGTTATAGAGGTTAATAGGAAGTAAATGGATAGTTTTGTTTACAAAAAATTAAAAAGGTTTAAATCAATGCTGCCAAAATTAGAAGAGAAACAAAAAACTATGGGAGTGTTTGAGGAGGGGTATTACAGGAAAATTTCTCTGATAAACATTTAATTTCTTAAGCATATAGAGAAGTGAGCCAAATTAATAAAAGTAAGATTTATCCCAGATTGATAAATGGCCAAAGGATAGAAAGTATAAATTTTCAAAGGAAGAAATCAAAATTATAAATAACAATGTAAACAAATGCTCTAGATTACTGATAATTAGAGAAATGTGACCAACTGAGGTACCAAGTGAAACCCATTAGATTGGCTAAGATGAAAAAAAAAAGGAAAATGACAAATGCCAAAGGATATTTGGGAAAAACAGGTGCATTATTACACTATTTGTGGAATTGTGAACTAGTTGAAACATTCTGTAGGGATCCCCTAAAAGGATATAAATGCCCCAGCATTAATGCTAGTAGGTTCATAAAGAAGAATATCAAGAGAAAAGGAAAAATTCATACATGTATCAACATATTTATATTTTTATAGGGACAATGATTTGGGAATTTAATGCATGTTCATCAATGGGGCAATAGCTGAACAGGTTATGGCATATGAATGTGATAGAACATCATTGTGCTATGAGAAATGATGAAGGAGATTTGCAGAAATACTGAGAAGATGTATATGTACTGATGAGAAGTAAAATGAATAGAACCAGGAGAACAATATACACAGTAACAGGAATATTGTAAAGATAAGCAACTGTGAAAGGCTTAGTAACTTTGATCAATACAATGATTTACCACCAATCCAAAAGATTCATAATGAAAAATGATATTCCCCTCCAGAAAGAGAACTAAAGGATTTAGAATACAGATTGAACATGTTTTTTGTCCTTTGTTTTCTTGCTTTCTTTCTTTTTATTTTTTAGAACATTACTAATGAAAATAACATTATCTGATTTCATATTTGTTATGGGTATCATATTTCTTGCCTTTTCAATGATTAAAAGGGATTTGGAAGGAATGAAATATTTTGGAAGTGAAAATAAATCTTTTTTTAAAGTTAAAAAAATATAAATCAAATTGTCCACTTGATTTTAGATGCATTTGATATGTTTCCAATGACTCATATTGAAGTTCAGTTGCAAAGCACAGACCAGCAAATTATTTTATCTTTCTTTAAATGTTAGCTGTTTTTGAATTTTTTTTTTTTTTGTATTGGATCACTTTATTACTGAAGGGAGGAGAGCCTTTATAGTGCTTCTACTTTCCATTTAATGGAAAGTGAGGAAGGAAATTCCTTGAATATGATTCCCAAGTCCTTCTCTTGCTTTTACAGGATTTTTTGTTTGTTTGTTTGTTTGTTTTAAATCTAGTTTATATCTTCTATTATATTGTAAGCTCCTGCCTGTCCAGTACTGACTATCTTTTGGTAACTTTCTTTCTTTCATTCTTTCATTCTTTCTTCTTCTTCTTCTTCTTCTTCTTCTTCTTCTTCTTCTTCTTCTTTTTGTCTCCCTAAGACTTAGCATAGTGCCTGGCTTGTAGTATATATTTAATAAATGTTTACTGAATAATTTATTAGTAAATTAGAAAGACATAACACCACTTATATACAGAAATTTGGGTTCTTCATTATACAAAGGACTTGATCTTCTTTATCTTTTCTTTCTTTCTTTTCCCTAAGGCAATCAGGTTTATGTGACCCTGATTTGCCTAGGGTCACCCATTGCTACTTCTTTTTTCTAAAGTCGTTTTTCTCCCCTTAACTTTGTCATAATTCTGTATGCAAATACCAGAACACTTCTACCTCCTAAACTTAACTCTCTGCCCACAACTTTTTAAACATAGTATGTTTCTTAAGAGAAATTTCTCTCTTTGATACTTTTACACATCAAAGCACACTAAAAGAGTGCATCATATGATGATGGAGATCCCATCACAATACAATGGGCTGTTATTTGTTAAATTATATGTCACAGAACACTACAGTTTTTGAAGAACAAAAGTTGATGATTGTTCAAACATCAATGGAGAGCCATTTACAAAGCATGAGCAGAAGTCATTGAATTGCAAATGAGGAAGGACTCAAGTGAAATGGTATAAAAAAATGTCATTGGAGAAATGCTTTGATAGTAAACAAAATAGGTGAACTGATTGAATAGCAAAAATAGTCATTAACTACAACATTACCTGTATATTTCCTTAGTATCCAAGAAATGTCAAGAGAATTAGTACACTAAATGCAAACTTTGTGTTGAATTTTTGGTAGCCATTCATTTATTTTAGGTTTGATTTTAGTCATTTGAGGAAACATTTGCTTACTTATTTAGTATTTTATTTTTCCCCAGTCATATGTACAAAACATTATTTAACATTTGTTTTAATTTTTTTTAATTCCATATACTCTCCTTTCCTCCCCCATGTCTCCTCACCATTGAGAATGCAGGCAATTTGATGTAGATTATAACATTTCCATGATAGTCTTGTTATGAAAGAAAAGACAAAAAACAAACAAAAAAAGAAAGTAAAAAAATGTATGCTTCAATTTGTATTCAAATACCACCAGTTCTTTCTCTGTGTTTGGATAGAATTTTTCATCATAGGTCTTTCATATTTGTCTTGGATCATTGTATTGCTGAGAATAATTATGCCATTCTAGCTGATCACAACATTTCTATTACCTTATTTACAGGTCTCATTTTCCCCACATACCCTCTACTATTTGTTATTTTTTCTTTTCTGTCCTAATAGTTGATTTAATAGGTCTGTGATACTACTTCAGAATTGTTTAAATTTGCATTTCTCCAATTGAGCATTTTTAATATGGCTAAAGATATGGTTACTTCATCTGAAAGCTATTCAGTTTTTTAATAATTTATCAATAGGGGAATGACATTCACATATGACACACACACACACATAAATTTTGCACAATTTTCTATCTGAGAAATGACTTTATCAGCAAAACTTGTTTTATTTTTTTTCACAATCACTCTTGCTAACTCTTATAAGAATAACCTGTTTATTATATTCTCTCTCTCTTTTTTTACTTTGTCCCTCCTCAAAATGTTTTACTTTTGACTATCCTGTATCCCATTTTATCACCATCCCTTTGCACACATCACATTTTTAAAAATTTCCTTCTACTATCTTGTATGGTAAGATAGATTTCAATACCAAATTGTATTGATCCTTTTTTTGATCTTTTTTCTGAGAGAGTAAGATTCACTCACTCCTTCTTATGTATCCCCTCTACATATCCACTATAAAAGTTTTTTCTTGGCTCTTATGTGTGATCATTTATCTCATTTTACTTTTTCCTTTCTCCTAGTACATTGTTTTCTCACCCTGAAATATTATATTTTTACTTACTATCCTTTCACATTTAACTATTACCTCAGTCTCTCTCTCTCTCTCTCTGTCTCTGTCTCTCTCTCTCTCTCTCTCTCTCTCTCTTTCTCTCTCTCTCTCTTTTTCTTTCTCTCTCTCTCTCTTTCTCTCTCTCTCTCTCTCTCTCTCTCTCTCTCTCTCTCTCTATATATATATATATATATATACATATATTCCTTCTAACTACTCCAATAATGAGAAAGTTCTTATGAGTTACAAGAATCATCTTCCCATGTAGAAATGTAAGCAGTTTAATCATAAGTCCCTTATGATTTCTCTTTCCTGCTTATCTTTTTATGATTTTCTAGAGTCTTGTATTTGGAAGTCAAATTTTCTATTCATTTCTGGTATTTTCATCAAGAATGCTTGAAAGTCTTTTATTTTATTGAATATTAAATTTTTCCTTAAAGGATTTTACTCAGTTTTGCTGAGTAAGTGATTCTTGGTTGTAATCCTAGCTATTTACCTTCTGGAATATCGTATTTCATATCATCAGAACCTTTAATGTAAAAGTGGCTACATCTTGTCTTATTCTACATATGGTTCTATTATATTTGAATTGTTTCATTAAGCTGCTTACAATACTTTTTTCCTTGACCTGGAAGTGCTGAAATTTGGTTATAATATTTCTGGGAGAGTTCTGGCCCCTGAAATGGCAGAATAAAGTCAGGAAGTTGCTCAGCTCTCCCAGTTTCTCTTGAAAACCATATGAAACCAAGCCTCTGAACTGATGCAAATCTGGGAAACCAAGCTCTTTCCTGAATACAGCAGAAAAAGCTACCCCCTGAAAACAGAAGGGGTCCCTGTGCTCAAAGCCAAGACTCAGAGCTGCACAGGAAGCTTTGGACAGCACCCCCTTCACCCCAGGAGCAGAACTCAACCTTAAAAGTTAAAAAAGAAAAAAAAAAGAGGAAATAACAAAAGAAAAGGAAAGAAAATGGGCAAGAAATAGAAAAGAACCTTGACCATAGAAAGCTACTATGGTCATAGGGCAGACTAAAACACAAACTCAGAGGAGAATAGAATGTCCACAGAAGAAAGAGTGATATGAATTGGTCTCAGGTCCAAAGAGCCTTTTTAGAAGTGCTCATAAAAGACTTTAAAAGGCAAATAAGAGAGTTTAGAATAAAAAAAAATGAGAAAAGAAATAAGAGATATGTATAAAAGAGTCAACAGTTTGGTAAAGGAAGGAAAAAAAATTGAAGAAAATAATTCCTTAAGCAGTAGAATAAACCAAATCGAAAAAGATACAAAAACTAACGGAAGAAAATCACACATTAAAAACTAGAACAGGACAAATGGAAACTAATGACTTTGTGAGACAACAAGAATCAGTCAAATAAACTAAAAAGAATGAAAAAAATGGAAGAAAATGTGAAATACAAGCTGCCCTGGAAAACTGATCCAGAAGAAACAATTTAAAAATTATTTGCCTACCTGGAGGCTGTGACCAAATAAAATAAAATAAAATAAAAAGAGCCTGGATAGCATTCTACAAGAGGTCATTAAGGAAAACTGCCCTGATATTCTAGAAACAAAGCGGGGAATATTCATTGAAAGAATTTATGGATCACTTCTGGAAAGAGATCCCACAAAGATAATCTGAAAGAACATTGTTGTAAAACTCCAGAACTATAATCTCAAGGAAAAAATACTGCAAGTTGCCAGAAAAAAAAAAAAAAAAAACAATTCAAATATCAAGGAGCAACAGTCAGGATTACCCAGGATCTGATAGTTTCTGCAATAAAGAATTGGAGGACCTGTAATACCATATTCCAGAAGGCAAAAGGTGTGGAGTTACAACCAAGATTCAGGATTATCTTTCAGGGGAGAAGATGGAGCTTCAATCAAATAAGAGACTTTCAATCATTTCTATTGGGAAAAAACAACAACAACAACAACAACAACAACAACACAGAACTAAACAAAAAATTTAATCTACAAACAGGACTCAAGAGAACCATAGAAAGGTAAACATGGGAGAAATATATATTGAAAGGTTAAACTGTTTACATCCCTAGATGGGAAAACAATATATGTAACTCTTGAGAATTGTATCTGACTCTGGAGCAGATAAAGATGGGGGGTGGGGCATCACATGGACTGAAAGTGTGGTTCTGAAGGGACTCTGATGGGATGGCATCAAAGAAAAAGACATTAAGGCACGGGAAAACATCTGTACTAGGAAAAAAAAGAAAGGGTAGGTACAATGGAAAATTAGTTCACATCAAGAAATTCAAAAAACCAAAAAGACCTAATCTAGGGGGAAAAGGGAGAGGGATGAGCATTGTCTGAAGCTTGATGTCATCAACGGAATAAGAGGGAATAATAATCATTCAGTTGGGTGTAGAAATTTATTTAATCCTATAAAGAAGTAGGAGGAGAAAGAGGAAAAGAAAAGGGAAGGACAGGATAGAAGGGAAAGCAGAAACACTAGGAAAAACGATAAGAGAAGGGAGGGAGGTTGATAGAAGATAAGGTAGTGGGTGAGATGGTTAAAAAAAAACACAACTAAGGACAGCGTGGAAAGAGAAAACAAAAATATATACAAGGGAGAAAATAGGATGAAGGGAACTAGGGAGCTAGTAATCATAACTGTTAATGTGAATGAGATGAACCCTACAATAATATTTCTGGGGGTTTTCAATTTGGGATCTCCAAGGCAGAAATCTTTCGATCTCTATTTTACCCACTGGTTCTAGAACATCTGATCAATTTTCTTGACAATTTCTTGAAACCTGATATTGAGACTCTTTTTTTGACTTGTTTTCAGATAATTATTTCATATTACTTGTTTTTCCAATGAGATAGTTCACATTGTTTTCTATTTTTTTCTTTTTTGTTTGCTTTCTATCAAATTATTTACTTTCATTTGTTCAATTCTAATTTTTAAAGAATTATTTTCTTCAGTGAGTTTTTGTATCTTCTTTTCCATTTGACCAATTCTTTTTAAAAAGTTTTTTTAAGTGAATTTTTGTGTCTCTCTTTTCATTTGGCTAATGCTGTTTTTAAGCATTCTTCTCTGATTGGCTTCTTGTATTTCATTTGGTAAATAAACCAATGTCTGCTTTTTTGTTTGTTTGCTTTTGTTTTTCTTTTTGCTGAGGCAATTGGGATTAAATGATTTACCCAGGATCATCACACAGCTAGGAAGTGTTAAATATCTGAGACCAGATTTGAACTCAGGTCCTTCTGAATTCAACATCTACTTTTAAGGTATTTTCTTCAGCTTTT
This sequence comes from Antechinus flavipes, assembly GCF_016432865.1. Classification (NCBI taxonomy): domain Eukaryota; kingdom Metazoa; phylum Chordata; class Mammalia; order Dasyuromorphia; family Dasyuridae; genus Antechinus; species Antechinus flavipes. The sequence continues at coordinate 114,998,575 of NC_067400.1, read as the reverse complement.
TTTCTTTTGATCTCTATATGTCTCCCTTCAGAAGCTGTTCATTTTTTCATGATTTTTTTGCATCACTCATTTTTTCCCCCAATTTTTCCTCTAGTTCTCTTATTTGATTTTCAAAATCCTTTTAAGCTCTTCCATATCTTGTGACAAATTCATATTTTTCTTGAAGTTTTTGGACTTAGGAGATTTAACTTTGTTATCTTCTAAGTATTTTGATCTACCTTGTTACTGTTTTTTGCTCATTTCCTCAGCTTATTACTTGACTTTTAACTCCTTGTTAAAAAGTAAGGCTCTGCATTGTCCCAAGTATCAAAGTTTTTGTGCAACTCTTTCAGAAATACTTCTAGGCATCTGTAATTTTTCAGTTCTTCCAAGATGGTCTGACCTAAGGAGAGGTGTGTTTGCTAATCCCCTGGCCTGTGCTCTGGTCTCTGAGTGACCACAAGTACTTCTTTCTGCCCTGAAATATTGAGGAGTGTCCCCACTTCATTTTTTCTGCAAACTGGTGTTTTAATGCTTCTCGTCGCCCTGGGATTAACCCCCAAGACTATAACCCAGATGCAAGTATGGATGAAGCAATAGAGTCTTCTTCAGTACTAGCCAAAAGAACACTGAAATCTTCTAACCAGTTGTTCGATATTCTTTCCATCTCTGGGATGAGAGCTGGTAGAAGGCATCACTGCTGCTACTGAAATGCCTTTCCAGGCCTACTCCTGGTTTGCTGTGGCCAAGGATTATGCTAGTGAAATCTGTGCTGAATTGTGCTTTACTCTCTCTCAGGAACAACAAACTTTTTTTGCAAATCTTCTAAATTGTCTTTGACATCTATCAGCTGAGGGGTCTGGAAAATGCCAGTGCTATTGATTGAATCAATTTTGGATCTAAAAATGGTTTTATTCTGTCTTTTTTGTGGATTGTGCTGATCTAGAATTGGTTTGAAGTCATTATTTAAAGATATTTATAGGAGTTTGGGGAAGACCTCAGGCAAGTCCTGGCTTTTTACTCTACCATCTGGCTCCACTTTTTTGAGGAAATATTTGTATTATGAGATTACACATTCATTGACCTATTAGAATATAAAGTAACAAAATTAAAAAAAAATAAATTATTTCCTCAAATATGAATTTTCCAATACTTTAAAAAATGTAACATAATTTTTTCCAGATCTCTGATTTTGCTTCTTGTTTATATGCTCCAAAGTAAAGTACTGGCTGGATCTATCTCATCTAAAACCAACAAAAAGTCCCTTAGGTTATTGTGATTTCTTTTTTTGCTGTTTTATGGAATTTCTCAGATGAAAAGATATCAGTATAATTCAAATAGCTCAGAGCCCCCAGATAAATGAATTTTTAACAGTCAAACAGAGGATTGACCTAAATAATATATTTTTTTTAGATCTCTGGTTAAATCTTTGAGGCAAAATTTTGAATAGAAAAAAATATTTAAGCCAGGGGTGAGAAACTTTTCTGCCAATGGACATTTGAATATTTATAATATCATTTGCTGGCCACACAAAATTATCAATTTATAGAAGTCAAGCAATGGGAGGTTGTTTGTACCTAACTTTCAACTTGTCATCACTTGTGGTTGATTATGCAAATGATTTTGTCACATGTCAGATATCCCCCACCCTTGGTTTAGGTAAGAGAAATAGAGTATATAACAGTGTTTATTAATGAATAGGTATGTGGAGGAGAATTTGGAAAGAATAAAAAAAAAATAGGAACTTTCCTCTATCTTCGAAGAGATAATTACAGCAAATACCTTCACTCCAAGTGCTGGGTACGAAAATTCTTTCAGAGTTTAACCTAACACCTTAATCTCCCTCTTCTTTGAGATAATACTGTTCTACTTTCAGTTTTTCCTTTTCAGTTTCTTCTTTCTTGTTACTTCTATGCTACCAATTCTTTCCCATTCAGCCTATGAAATCCTGGACTGAATTGAAAACACAGCTTTTACTCCCTTTCCTTATATTTAGCTTTTCAAGTCTGAGGTACTCGTCAAACAATTACAGAATATGTATGTCCTTTAAAGAAGAACAAGACATGATTCATTCAACTATTCATCCTGCCTCAAAGATCACAATAGTACTAGGAACTCTTCAGGTTCAGATTTTTGTACAAATGAAATAAATTCAGATAGGATAAAAAAGAAGCCATCTTTTTTTAAAAAATCAAAATGATAAAAATGCTTCAAATTAGGTACTTCAAAGAGAACTGTACAATGACTCTCTCTACACATAAAATTGTCAGAATTGTCAAAATCTAGAAATATTCAATATGGAAGAAACATGTCCAAAAATAGAGCTGTGAATTGATACTTTTTTGGTAAAATAATTATGTGATACTTGTAACTTATATGGAAGTGCTTGCTTTCTCAATGGGAGGTGGAAAGTAGAGATGGAAGAAAGAAAAGAATTGGAAACTCTTATCTCTCTGAATTTCAAATCCTAACATGCTGTTTCACAATGTTTTTAAACCCTTAGAAAGCTAGAATAAAGTCTTCCTCAGCTGAAGACAATGATGCTGTAATACAGTGTCACAGAAGATCATTATAATTGCTTTACATATGTTACTTCCTTTTTCTTCTTTTCAATTTAAAAAATGGTTTGTTTATACAATTCTATTTCCACTGGAAGGAAATCATTGAGGTTCCCTAATTGAATGTATCCTTGTAGGAAAGAAAACAGTTCAGCAAAATGAACTGAATCAATCAAATCTAATAACATAAAGAGTATTTTTCATCTTTAGTTACCAATCTCTCTAAAACGAAGAGGGTGGTATATTTCATCATATATTTTCCAGAACAAAGATTGATCATTGCAATAAATTTGAGTTCAATGACTTTTCTGGATTTTATTTTCTTACGTAAATGTAGTTATTGCCTATTATTTCCTTAGTTCACCTTTCATTGCACTTCATCAGATGACAAATTCTTCCCGTTTAAAAACATCATCTTCATTTTTTTTTTTGCCACAATTCTATGGTACAATATCAATCTCTTACAATTGTTAACTACAATTTCTTTAACAATTTTTAACTATTTAGTTTCAAGAATGTTTATGTCCTTGTTACTTCCTAAAATTACTTCTATAAATGTCATTTTACATGGAAATTCTCTATTATGGCAAATCTTGGGATGCCAAGTACTAGGATTATTGGGTAAAAAATGTGTGAATACTTTAGTCATTTTTCTTTTTCAAATAATTATTTCACTTTTTTCTTTCTTTTGTTTTTAATTTATTTTCTATTTTATTTTTCCTTAGTTACATGTAAAAACAAAAAAAAGGTTTTTGAACCTTTGAGTTCCATGACATAATTATAATATGTCATGCCAGATTGTTTATTATTATTATTATTATTATTTTGTTCTGTAGCTCCTTTTCTGTTTCTGTCTGGTTTCTCTGGGTTCTCTCTCTTCCTTTCTCCAGTGGACAATGGGATGGGGATGGAGGTGAGTGGCCCACAGGTGCCATCTGCCTTCCTTCCAAAGTCTCATGATTTGCTGTAAAATATATGATATATCAGTTCTTTTGCTGTATGTTAGCCTCTAGTAGTTAACATGGTGTGTCCCTGAAGACAAAAGTTGGGGGCAGTAACTTACCATGTGAAAGGCTGGGACAGAAGGCTAGACTTTGTGTGGGCATTTTATGTGTATTTTTTGTTTGTTATTTGTGTGGAGGATTTTATTCTAAGATAACATCATGTTTAGTTTCAGTGCCAATAAAATTGAAACTATACTTTCTTCCCCCCAAATTATCTTCCTTTTTCCCACCCCACATTGAGAAAGCAAGTAATAGGTTAAATATCATATCACATTTTCAAAAAGACATTGTACCAATTCATATTCCTAAGAACTATATCTTTTTCAGACATGTATTCTTCCATCAGTGAATATTTCTAGCTTTTGACAATACTGACAATATTATGGAGAACTACTGCACAGTTCTCTTTGAAGTACCTAATTTGAAGCATTTTTACCAATTTGATAAAAAAAAAAAAAAAGATGGCTTCTTTTTTTGTCCTATCTGAATTTATTTCATTTGCAAAAGTTTTAAATTTTATATAATCAAAATTATAATTTTATCATTTCCACACTTTTTTTATAATTGTTACTATCTCTGTTCAAACTATATATCTAAAAATATTTCTTTGTATTTTACTCTTTTCTTTTTTAAATGTGATTTTTGCTTCTTGGGTCAGCATATTGTTGTTTGAAGTGGATAGTGATGATCTAAACCTTATTTTTGCCAAACTATTTTCCAGTTTTCCTGGAATTCTTATTAAATAAAGAGTCCTTCTTGCAAAGGACTTAAACTGTTTATATTAAAACAGAAATGTATGTTTCATTTCTTCTACATTTGGGTAATTTGTTCCATTAATCTACTTTAAAATTTTTTAATCAGTATCAAAAATTTTATAAATGCTGCTTTACAAATATATTATTTGAATCTAAAATTTCATTCCTACTTTTTCTTCATCATTCCCTTTGAGAAATTTTTATTTCGACAAATTGATTTTGTTGTTTTTCTCTAGTTTTATTTTAAAAAATCTAGCTTTATTAATGTAGAACTAAAATTATAAATTGATTTAGGTAATGTTATCTTTCATATTGCTTGATATGACCAACCAACAATTATGAGTGTATTTTATCTATATTTATTTTTGTGAAGAATATTTTATAGTCATCTTAGATGTGTTGATAGGTTAATTGCCAATATTTAAAGCACTTTCCTCTATTTTGTAGAAGATTTTTCTTTCTATTCCTTTGTCCCAAGTTTTGTTAGTAAAACACAAAAAGACTAAAGATTTTCATGGGTTTTGTCTGTGTTCTGTTATTTAACTGAAAGTATTGTTGCAATTAAATTTTTCATTCAAACTCTAGTTCACTAAGTAACTTATCCTATATCCTGTTGTTGATTTTTTTTTCTTCTATAGACAGATCTTGAATTACAGGGATAAGTAAAACTACAGTTTTGGGATTGACTATGGATTAGAGTATCACCATATCACAACAAAACAAGGAGTCTGATAATCATAGAATAGGAAAAGGCCAAGTTGAACTGAGACTGTATTCATTTGAGTCCTTTATACCTAAATCATCTTTATATCATCTGTGATGAAATAATAGATTATCAATTCAGGGGAAGTAGTAACTACCAAAATTTAGGACTGCAAATCCAGAAGAGATAGGCTTATAGAATATCAATGTTGGGAATAAAGAGTTTAGAGCAGGTGTCTGGAAATTCCACTTTTCCATAGTAACTGAATAGACCTCTTTGTCTGATCTAGCTCCTTAACTTCATTCTAAGTTGACAAGGTGATATAAGGCACAAAGAGGTCTAGTATGTCCTGTGCCTTGAAACTCAACATCATGATTCAATGGAAAGAAGACTAGGTTAAATTCCTGCCTTTTTCACTTTTACCACTTGGATAATCTTGGGACAAAGTCTTCTACTTCTCTGGACCCTGCTTCTTCATTTGTGAAATTAGTGGGAGTAATTCAGATGATGTTTAATTTGTGTTCCACTTTTAACTCTATTATCTTGTCATAAAATACCCAGTGTCTTCTAACTATATCTAGAAAAAAAGATTAAAATTTACTCTATTCTTTCCTATCAAGAGCCCAGTATAATCCTTCCACAATATAATTTGGATTTACTTTTTCACTATTATTTCAGATTATTCACTCCTCTTCCCATAATTTTCTTTCTAGTCAAGTTGACTTGATTCCTATTCTCTGCATAAGCTATCTTATCTCATTTTCCCTTGATTTTTCATGTATAAATGAATTTAGTGAATGGATTCTTTCCCAACCTCTGCCTCATAGAATCACTTGTTTCTCTCAAACTCTTATATAAAGGCTTTCTCAACTATCTCTGCCCTATATTAACAATCTCTTGAAATAACTTTGTATATATTCTATTTGTATGAACTTTTATGTTTTAATTTTATTTTGTGGAATTGAAGGGGGGATTTTAATTCAAGTATTCTTGGCTCCAGGCCCATTGTTCTATAATTGCTTTACCTGGTTGCCTCTTAACTACATAGCAGCTTCTTAATAAGTATTTGTTGAATTAAAATACTTGAAGATAGCTATCATGCTTCCTCATTCCCCATCCAATTGTTCCTTCTTCAGGTCACATTCAGACCCTTGAGTTGATCCTCATACAACATGTTCTTGAGGACCATCATCATCATTGTTTTCCCCCTTTTGCATGCTCTTTGGTTTAGTTCAATAAGAAATTAAAAAAATCTATACATGGAAAATATCTATAGTTGTCCTAAAATTTGTCCATTAACTTTGTATATAATATGCCAGTGAAGGTATGACTATGTCAGAGTAGATAGAGCTATCACCTCCAAAATACTGCACGATATGCTGTTTTATGGATTTGGATTTATGGATTATGGAAACTGAAGATCACATTATTCCTTTGGGATGCCGTATAACACTGTTCATTTATAGAGTTTGAAATCCACCAACAAGTTAACAGGTGTTTTGCTTTGTGTTGTATGATTTTATTTTGTAACCTATGCATGCTTCCCTTGTCATATTTTAGAAGTTCATTTACTGAAGCCGTATAAGATTTTTTCTACCTCTCTACTAAATTTCATTAGGTTTAATCCAATATTTTCACCTGTTAAGATGATTTAGAATCCCTAAAATCATATAATATATTGGCTATCTCTCCTACTTTTGAGATAACAGAATAGTTAATGAAAACCTGCATTATGCTGGGGATAGCAATGCTTACGGTTTAATAATGAGCACTCAAAGAAAGTATGCTGTGCTTTTCATTTGCATTAACATTTTTTTGTTATCATCTTTTGCGTAGATGAAACAACTGTTAAGTGCCTTACAGAGCTAGTAATGTTTGAAGTCAGATTTGAACTCAGGTCTTCCTGACTTCAAGACCAGTGCTGTATCCACTGTACCATCTAGCTACCCCTATCATTACTTCCTTAAATCTACACAATCAAAAGAAAACTGTATCAAGCCTTGATTTGTACTGTTTGCTGATTTCCTAGGTGTAAACACTTCCATGGTCAACTTTCAGTAGGCTTTTTGAATTGGTTTCAGTATATTCAAGAATGGCGGGTAGTGGGAATTCTTAAAAGAGACTAGAGTAGAAAGAACTTGAAGTGGTGGAGTCAATATGCTTTGGAGTTGATTTCATTTGATATGTATGAGAAGAAAAAGAAAAAATTCTGCAAGAGTAAAATGTGGGTGCGCTTTGTTCAGTTCAGAGAACTAGAAAGATCATTATATTTGGAGAAGAATGGGACTTGAATCCCCAATTCTGCTATTCAATATCTCTGTGATTTGGGGCAAACACTTACCTTCTCTGTATCATTCAATAAAACAGGTATTTATTGTTCCATCTGCTGTGCTAGGTGCTATGGAAAAAATAATTAAACAATTCCTTTCTGCACTCATGGAATTTACATTCTGTCAAGGGAAGTAAAATGTACATTAAAGTAATTAAGTGCAAAAGAAATACAAAATAAATTTGAAAATAGGAACAGAGATCAGAAATGAATTTCTGTATGTGAGGATTGGAATGTTCAGTTTGATTTGACTATTGCATATGAGAAAGATGTACATTATACAATTATGAACTATAAATTTTATAAATATAAATCTTATCATAAAATGAGTAAAATGTACATCTGTCAAAATTTTAAGTTTCCTTCTAGCTTTAAAATTGTGATACTTTTCTACAGCTCTCACTATTTTTTTTTTTTTTAGTTTTTCCATAGAACAGGATTAATTTAACCCCTTTTCATATTGCATACCAAGTCAATTTAGTATACAGTAGAAACTGTTTATCCAACCTCTTTGCTTCTGTTGAGGCTGTCAAGCAAGCTTAGGGCAACAAAATTGGCTATCATGGGATACGAACTTCTAGTAAATGTTTCCTTTAAAGCAGCTTGGAAATTTAAAACAATCTATATGAGTAGGCTTACCAACTAAGACTTTTTTCATGGCCTTAGGAATCTGTGATTATAGTTTAACACAATATCCACTCAATAGTGCTGCTCTATTTTTGAGGCAGAAGACACTGTCAATCATAAATTCATCGGTTTAGAGCTGGAAGAAACATCAAAAGCTATCTAATTCAACATCCTCATCCTACAGATAAAGAAAGAGTTTGAAGAGGTTGTGCTGGGTCAGCACTTGGACTAAGTTACATGACTTTTAAGCATCAAAATTAAAACCTATGCCCTTTTGGCCTAAGTGTGTTATAATAACATGCTATCTGCCCTTCAGATCTAAAGTCAAATGAGAAACTAAGATGTCACTTTTAAAAGGATATAGCTTCTAATCAACAATATGAATTTGGATTAAAGATTATTTATTTGCACCTACATTTTAATGTATATGTATATGTACATATACATTCTTACTAGAAAATATATTACTTGAAGCAAGATATAAAAGAATGTAACAACTAGGAACATAAAGGACCTGACTCAGTTTATATTTCCCCTACTTCACTGAAAATTGTCTTTTCCTCTCATTCTATGGAAACCTTTAACTTTCAAATATCTTAGATCTACTCCGCAGACCAGCCATTTATAGCTTTGACAACTAAAAGCTCTCACTACATCTCTTCCTGATGCCAGCTCCTTGTCAAAGCTTGTCACTTCATCAGAGCTAAAGTGTCTTTTTAATGCTGTAACTCAATCCTGGAGGACAGCTTGTCAGTTAGAACTGCTGGAGCAGAAATCTTTCAGTTTTCAACCCCCCCCAAACCTTACTTTTTCGGAACTTCCCTAGATGGTATTCCCTCAATGTATTGGCAACCTTATTATTCCTATTGCTGGGATTTCCTTAATCAGTCTGACTCTGCAAGTTTATATAGCCTTTGTCTCCAATTGTTATTCTGGGTTTTTTCTATTTTATAATTATTACTTCTAATCCCCTGCTTTCAAGTTTTATCCTTCTCAAAGGGAAAAAGCTAGATGATGGTCAGTTTTCAAAATGAGATTCCTTAAATCAGATTGTTCCTTAAGGGAGCTTTCTTTAAAGAAATCACCTTAAAAATTAAACTCCTTTACTAAATATCACAACAAAATGTAATATTATCAGAAGTCACAGCTGAGAAGATAATAGGCCACACTTAGACTTTTAAAAAAAAAAGAAAACTTTTCTTCTAAGTTTTGCCTTTGACACATGCTAATCTCATAACCATAATTAAATCATTTAAATTCTCAATATCTCAGTCAGCTCTGAAAAATTTAAACTAGAATTCTCTATTTTGTTGAAATCTCAGTTGTGAACAAAAAAAGGAAGAATGAAAAATGAAAGAAAAGAAAGGAAAGAGGAAAAAGAAAGCACAAAAATAAATATATTTAATCGTTTCTTATCATAATTGTAAACCACTTTTTAAAATATAGCAAAATATAGTTTCTGCACAGCAGCCAATGCTCTCATGGAAAATAAATATTATAGTCAATGAAAAACTATGATATACAGATACTGATGAGTTATGATTTTAAATACATTTAGAATATAACAAATTATTTAAATAGTTTATGCAGCAGTTTCCTCTAGAGGTGGACATTCATGTATCTCTGTATAAAATTCTATTCTAATAATATATCAGTGGAAGTTTCAACAGAACTAAAAAGATTTCAGATATGGCTCCAGAAACAAACTAAATCTATCTAAGTATAGTCAAATTCAGTATTTGATTACTAGAGGGTTTGTCATTAAGTGAAGGAATGTTGGCCCATGATGACTTAGTTTCAAAATTCTAATGAAAATACAAATACTAATGACTACTAAGTCACTAATATGAAGGAAAAATATAAGATATCTTGATGAATATTTGCTCCTCTTTGGGTTTTATGACACTAATAGTTCTTGGTTCCTTTTCTACCTGTTTGATTGAATTTCTTAGTCTCTTTCCTGGATCTTCATCCATGTCATACCTAATATTTATATATGTCCCCAAAGTCTCTGTCCTCATACCTCTTATGGTTTCTCTATATTATATGACACAGTCATCTCATTAGTTCCCATGATTCCAGTTACAACCTCTGTGCCAATGAATCACAATCTTTTTATCTCGTCTTTTTCCTTCACCTGAACTATAGTCCTACATTTCCAAATGTTTGTTTTTTGCTTTTGTTTTTGAAGTATATGTCTCAAACTCAAAATGTCCCAAATACATTATTTACCCTTATACAAATTTCTAACAGCAGTAAGCTTCCCCATCACTATTATAGTTATAGCTGTCCTTCTGATAAACCACCTGCACAATATTGATTACATCCTTGACTTCTCATTCTTATTCATTCTACTTATCCAACCAATTACCTCTCTGTTATAAAAGTCTTCTCCACTCCAGCAAGTTCCCTAGTTCAAGCCTTCAAAAGAGCCTCTCTTCCATCTCTGTATATTTATATTTGCTGTTGCCCATGTTTCAAACCTTCCCTTCTTAAAATATATGATTTCCTTGGAAACTCAGCACAAGCTCCACCTTCTTTAGGAGGTCTTTACTACCCCCCAACTCAGTTGCTTGTACCTTTCTCTCTAAATTTACCTCAATATCAACTTTATATAGATATCAAAGACTATATCAACATTCTAGGACATCTCAAGTTGTCTTGGCTCATTCTAGAAGATGGATTGAAGCTGATGACTTTACAAAACTCTCCCTCACTTTAATCCAATTCAGGCACAAGTAAAGATATCACCTCATGATGTTGCTGGTTCTCTTTAAAAATACAGGACATTAAAAAAAAATACAGGACATACAGTAAGAGTGATAAACATAAAGCATCCAAGGAGGGATATAATACAGGGACAATAAGGAGGCATGAATTGACCTGGCCACATGTGTTCTGTATGTTCCCCAAACATATTTGCTTTCTGTGATTGTTGTCTCCAATCATGTTCTTTAGTCATATGCATAATATTCATGATTCTCCTTAATCCCACTTGTGATATTTTACACTGTAGGAGAGTTATGTCCATGTCTATGTGGAGGCAGATAATTTTCTTTTTCATTTACTTTCCTATACTCTTTGTTTAAGTGATTGACTCGACTCACATATCCTTTTGTTGGTCTAGTAAAAGAAAATGCATTGGTAGGATCCTGTGAGCTATCATTTTGAATGCATGGGGTTCTGTAAAGCTCATAGAAGGTGTTTGAGAGCATTCTGGAGGCTACATTTCCAATCACTAAAAGTGATTAAAAGTATCTTGTAACTACATAAGAATTTCTCATGTTTGATATATTCAATACATTCCTGAAGTTGTATCTATTTTTTGATGTTATGGTAACACTACAATAATATTGATTAAAGAAATTATTAATATTAATTTTGCAGAAATTGGATGGCAATTGTGTGGTTGTCTATTTGCAAAATGCAATGTTTTGCTAAATTGGAGGTAAATTATTTTAAACATAATTTTAGCAGAGTAGACAGGTGCCTGAAGAAAAATGACCTTTTCATGCTGAAAAAACTCCCATTTCCTACTCTCCTGCTTTGGTTTTTCATGGTATTCCTGCTGAGTTCCTAATGCAAACCATCACAGTGTGTGGTCTCTACTACTATAAACATGAATTCCTTTCTCATTGTGACTTCATATCCTCAACACTGATTATAATGATTCTCTGTCAGCTCAAAGCTGTCAACATGGTTCAGTGAGGACTGTCAAGAGTAGGAAGAAAAAGAAAAAAGTCATAGATAGTCAAACAAAATAAAAGGTAGACCTGCAACAGAAGGGAAAAAGAAAATCAGAAGTTTTTCTTTCTCTTTCATTCTGGACAGAAAGATACATTAAACAGGCTTCCTTCGATTTGAGTTGATTTTATATCTTAGTAATATAAGATTTTATTTCTCAAGAATCAGACATTAATTTTATTTCTTCTCATTTTATTTCAACACACACACTAGAGATAAGCAAAATCCACATTTACTGCACTGTCGAACCCTCCTTAACACATCTCCCTGTTCATAGAAAAGTGTTAAACTACACAAACACTCAGCTGCCTGATTACCCAAATACCTCTGCTAATTTGCCAAGGTTAGCAGAAATGGTGCATGCAGTATTTTGTTGGCTATGCATGAATGAAGGGTGCAGAAGCATCGAGAGCTATATATTTCACACTCCATAAACAAAATGGTGAAACATACACTGGAAGGTACAATAGTTATCTCATCTAAATTCAGGCAACATCAATAGCTTTGATCTCTATTAGGTTAAATCACTGCCTCTTCAAGGAGTGACCAAATCATTAACCCAACAAACCAGTTGATGAAAACAGTCACATATGGGAATACAAAGTAAGCAATATTTTTGGTAGAGTGAAGAAACACGCTATCACTTGTGACTAGGTAGACTGACCACTGTCTCGATCTCCACAGCCATTTCTCAGATTTCTACCTGATAAGCTTCTCATCAGAAAAAAAAAATCACTTTATTTTTGTCTTTGTAAATGTGTTCATATATAAAACTGACAGAAAAGTGATCTACTGTTGATATGACAACAGCTGTTGAAAAATATCTAAAAAATATTGTTAGCATTGCATTTTTAAATTGTAACAAAGATTAGAGCTAGTAGTTATTAATGAACCTTTGCTTTCTCATATACATCACTCTCATTATAAGCAGCCAATCAAGACTTTACTGTAAATATCAACCTATCAATGAAATATGCTTAGATGTTTTATATTTACCCAATTTCCTTTTTCAGTAATTTCTTTCTCATTCAGGAAGACCCTCCCTTCAACTTCTGTTAATCTTGTTCTGACTCATATGAGAAAAATAGTTTGAATATTCTTCCATAAAGCAGTCTCTTAAGATTCTTGAAGACATTTATAGTTTTTCTTCAAATCTCCTTTTGGTTTCACTAAACATTTAATCCTTCTTTGAGAAGGTTTCATTTTCTCAGCCTCTTCTGGCCCATTTCCAGTTTGTCAAATGTTCTTCCTCAAAAACAGTAACCAGAATTGACTTTCCTAAGGCTAGGTCTGATCTTTTCCTACTCCCATAAACTTCAGTAACTTCACACTGCTCTATTTGGCATCAAAAGCTCTTCATAAATTAACCCCCTCCCACTCTTCCACTCTTCTTAGACTGCCCTACTCTAATCCAGCTAGCCAGCTGCTGGTCCACAAACAAGAAACACCATCTCTTAGCTCCAGGTATTTCCTCTTTCTGTCAGAAGGTTTGCCCTCCACCATTCTGACTGCTCACCTCCCAGTCTGCCTTTAAATCGCCCTAAAATCCCATCTTTTATTATATCTTGTTTTGTGTATATTTATTTATATGTTGTCTCTTCCAAAGATTGTAAGCTCCTTGAGGGTAAAGAGTCCCTTTTACCATTTTTGTGTGTGTGTCCCAAGAATTTACCATGGTAAATGGCATTTAGCAGATCCTTAATAAATGTTTATTGATTGATAATTAATTTATATGTTGTTTAAATAGCTCAGAATTAAGTGGGACTGTTACTTCTCTTTTTCTGTATGCTTTGTCCCATGATAAAATTCAAGATTATGTGACTTTTGAGGGCAATTGTGTCTTACTATTTATCTTAAATTTATAGTTTATTTATAAGCTATATGTATAACTTATAGGATCTTTAAGACTTTTAGATCTTTTTTCTTATACTGTTGCCTAGCATATCTCTTTCATTATGTACTTGTGAAATTTATATTTGAATACATTTATCCCTATGACATTTTGCTTTATTATATATTTGGCCTATCATTTTCACATGTCAAGCTATTACTTCCAAGATAGTATAAAATATAAATTTGATAAACATGATATTTGTACACTTAAGGAAGTCATTGATGAAAATGATGAGCAGCATAATGCCAAAGATGGAACCCTTGAGTATTTGGAATATCATTCTAATAGCCTGGAGTTAGTCTCTCTGTGCATTAGCTTTATTTGTGGGTATAGTTAAAGATTAAACATATCAGTAATACATGTGGGTATAGATAAAGATAAATATATTAGTAACATGAAAATAATAAAGCATAGTAAGATTCACTGAATAAATATTTCTCAAGGTGAAGAGCCATATGGAAATAATTTATAAAAAAAATCTGAGGGATGACCAAAAATTATAAATTATGTTACCTGTTTTAATACTTAATATTTATTCAGCTGATCTTAGTTCCAGCCTTACACCAAAGCCATTAAAAATTATGTCAATTGGTACTTAATAATCTTCCCTGTCTTCTTGATGATGAACATAGACAAAAAATTGCTAGGTAAATAATTACTCTCAATCTCTTCATCCTTACTAGCTATTGTCCTATATTTCATGCCCTTTGGGGGGCTAAAGTCCTCAAAAAAGCATCCACAGTTGGTGCCTCCACTTCCTTTCCTCTCATTGTCTTCTAAATTCTCTGAAGTATGGCTTCTGACTATCATTCAACTGAAACTTTCTTTAGGCAGATCTCTTTTACCTCTTTGTTACTTTTACCAATTATCACAGATCTCTTAAATTTCAAATATGCTGGCCTTTCCTCAGTCTTCATCTTCTTAATCTCTTTAAGAATTTAAAGATTAAGGGGAGATCATGATCTTCTCCTGTCACTTTCATCTCTCGGTTTTCATGGTATTGTTCTCTTCTTGTTCTCCTCCTCCTTCACTGTCATTTCCTACTCAGTCTCCTTTCTTAAATTTTCATCCAGTCTTGCTAACTGTTTATATATCCCTTCATTCTATCTTGTGTCCTTTTTTTGTCTTTCTTTAGATTGTCTTCTTGGTGATATCATCAGCTCCCTGTATTCAGTTATCATCTTCAAAGAAATGTCTCCCAAATCAATTTGTCTAGGCAATAATCTTATTCTTGACTTTCAGTTTTATATCTCCAGCTGCCTAATTGATAAATAGAGCTGGATGTTCTATGGACATCTTATTCTCAACATGACCAAAACGAAACTCATTTCCTTTCCCCGAAAACTCCCTTCTCTTCTTAAATTCTCTATTACTGTCAGGAGCATCACCAACATCCCAGTCACCTAGCCTTACACCATTGTTATCATCCTTCATATCTCTATTTCTCTCCTATCCCCCCATATGTGTCTTTTAAAATTCTGTTAAATATCCTTCCTCTTCTCTCATCTAACTTTGCCATTACCCTAGTTCATGCTCTCAACCTCACACCTAGATTAATAATCCTCAGATCTCTCCCCATGACAATGTTTCCTTTACTCAGTTCTAAAATCAATGTCCCTCAAATATGGCTTATTATGTTTCTGCCTACTTTTTTCTGTGTCTCTTTCTGTCTCTTTTTCTCTAGTTTTTTTTCTATGTTTATAAATCTCTCTCTGTTATCTCTGTCTCTGTCTCTCTGTGTTGGTTTGGTCTCTTCTGTCTCCATCTTTCTGTTTTTTGTCTTTGTCTCAGTTTCTTTGTATCTTTGACTCTTTCTCTCTCTGCCTCTCTCTCTCTCTACTCTTCCTTTCCTCCCCATTTCTCTCAGAGATATCCTCCATTCTTTCTTCTACCTCATCACCTATATCTAATCATTTTCAAAATCTTCTCATTTTTACCTTTTGTTCTCACATCAGCATTCTCCTCTCCACTCACATGACCACTGTTCTAATTCTGGCTTTAGCATTTGCTAAATATATATTGCAACAGTATCCTAATTATATTTTTCATTGAAGTCACTATTTTTCAATCCAGATACCCAAATAAACACCATAAAATATGATTCTGACCTTGATACATTCTTGCTTAGTTAATCAAGTAATAAGGCAACTTGGTTGGACAATAGATAGACTACCAGGTTGGGGTCAGGAAGTCTTGAGCTCAAAATCTGCTCTGACATTTACTATGTGACCTTGACAATGACCGAAACTTTATCTGCCTTGATTTCCTGATGTGTAAAATGGGTATAATATTATCACATATATCCTGAGGTTCTTGTGAGTTTTTGCAAATCTTACAGCAATATATGAATGCTAGGTATAATTATCATTGGCATAATTATGTATCAAGTGCTTCCTTGCATGCCAGCTAAAAAATAGTTGCTACCCTCAAGAAGCTTACATTCTAATGGTACAGGCAACATTTATATATAAGTATATGTAGGATACATTTATGTATGTTTGTATATATTTGAGAGAAAAGAGAGAAAAAGAGAGAAAATAAAAAAAAAAACAAGAGTCTGATTACTTCTAAAGGAGAAAATGGACATGTCCTTTCATTTAATCACTGTACAGATATAGATAATTATGTGTATATATTTATATCTTTCAACCTTGGAAACATGATTTATTATTTAATTACTTACTTTTGAGGAAAATCTAAAACATATATTTCACTAAAATGTGAAAAAGTTGATTTACTGGAGCTTACCATTCTATGTGATAAGTTGAATACTACATGGAAGACTAAAGAATTTTCTGGAAGGTTAGCCATTATCACTTTTTGACTAAAAGGTGTTTTACTGTCTTATTTTTGAACACTAATAAATTATGTTTTATCGCATGATTTTTTTTTTTTTTGGCAACAAATTCATGCATCAACTTAATCACTATGTGAATCCCAACAATCTCCTCACAACTTTGTAATGACACTTAAGGTTCCTTGATTTGTCAATGTGATATATGGGAAAAATCATGTTTACTTTGGAATTAGAGGATTTGATTTGCATCCTATGTAACCAATGGTGAGTCACATTCTCTCTTAGGACCTCTAATTTCTGATCTGTAATATAAGGTAATTTCCCTTCTAAAGATGTATCTGTGATCTTGTTATCTTCATCTTTGACACTGAATTTCAAATTTCTGCCCAAAGCTCACTTAAAAAAGTGGTAGTGCAGATAAACAGAAACTCTAGGTTTTTTAATTTACTGTGAAAACTCTAAAGCTCTATGCGAATGTTTTATTTTTATCCCGAGGGAAAGTAGTGCAATTGCAGCTAATAGCTCTGAGGAATACACCTGCATCTCTTCCATAGAGGTGTTTTTATGTTCAATCAGTCAATAAAAAGTTTTTTTTTTTTTTAAGTACCTGCTGTGTACAGGCACTGTGCTTAGCACTGGTAATACAAAAAGAAACAAACAAAAATTCATTCCCTGCCCTCAGGGAGCTCACAATTAAATGTGTAAGACAACAAACAAACAAATATATATACAAACAATGTATACACAGGAAATAATTAAGCGAAAAGTCACTAGAAATAAGAAAGGTTTCCCATGGAATATGGGATTTTTGTTAAACAATATTAGAAAAGTCAGTCTCCAGAGAAGAGGAGAAAGAGCATTCCAGACATAGGGGACAATCAGAGAAAATGTCCAGAGTCAAGAGATGAAGTGATCTGTTCAATGAATAACAAGGAGGACAATATCACTAAATTGAAAAATATGTGATGGTCAGTAAAGCATAAGAAGGCTGGAAGGATTATGCTGCAAGGTTATGAAAGGCTTTGAATGCTAAACAGAAGATTTTATATTTTATTCTGGTAGTGATTGAGAGCCACTGAAGTTCATTAAATGATACTCAGGGAAGTGAAGGACTGACATAATTAGATCTGTACTTTAAGAAAATCACTTTGGTGACTGGATAGTCTAAGTGTGAGATGATGGGAGCTTGCACCAGAATAGTGATAGGATTGGAGGGAAAAAGAGGACATATATGAGAAGTGTCGAAGATGTTGAAAACCTTTGACAATAGATTGAATATGGGGCGTTAGAGATAGTGAGGAATGCACACAGAACACAGAGGTTCTGAGCCTAAGGGCCTGGAAGGATTGTGTTTTCCATTGCAATAGGGACAATATGTTAGGGGGAAGGGCTAGGTAGGTAGCACAATGGATAGAGTTCCAGGTTTGAAGTCAGGAAGTTCATGTTCCTATGTTCAAGTCTGACTTCAGACTGGCTAAGTGACCCTGGGCAAGTCACTTCACCCTGTTTGTCTCAGTTTTCTCATCTGTAAAATAAGCTGGAGAAGGAAATGACAAATCACTCCATTATTTTTGCCAAGAAACTGCAAATGGGGTCATAAAAAGTCACACATATAATGGAGAGGTTTTAAGGGTTAAAGATAATGAGTTAAGTCTTGAACATATTGAGTTTAAGATGTCCTTTGGACATTCAATCTGGGAGGTCTGAAAGGCAGGATATGTGAGATTTCACATCAACAGAGAGATTACATCAAGATGGGTGGATCTGAGAATCATCAGCATAATAATTGTAATTAAATTCTTAGGAGCTGATGAGATCCTAACTGAAATAGTATTGAGGGAGAAGATTAAAGTTCCCAGGACAATACTGCAGGGGATATTTATGATTAGAGAATGGAATTTGGAAGAGGATTCAGCGAGAAACCTTAAAAAGAACAGTCAGGTAGAGAAGAGTAAAGGTTGGAGAAAATGGTGTCTCACAAGATCTAAGAGAAGAGAATATCGAAAAGGAGAGGGTGATCATCAGTGTCAAAGGGTGCAGAGGCAGAAGAAAATGAGATTGAGAAATGACATTGGATTTGGCAATTAAGAGGTTGTTGGTAACTTTCTAGAGAGAGAAGCTTTGGGGTAATGATGAAGTCAAAAACCAGTGTAAGCACTTATTAAAGATGGCCTTTTCAACGCATGTAGCCACAAAGGACAAAGAGATAAAGGATGATGGTTATGGAAAAATGAAAGAACAGCAAATGGTAAAGATAACAAAATAATTACGCTAGTAACATTTGAACCCTACCCTTATAGTCTCATTAATTCCAGCTGAAATAAACCATGAAAAGCTAAGAAAATATGGCACAATTTATCCACTATTTACTAAGAACTTTATCTGCTCCTCCTTGACCCCCCACCTGCAATCAATATAGTCATTAATTGTACAAATAGCAATAAATACATTGGCTTCTCTCCAAGAAGTGTACCAACTAAAGGATTCTGTTGTATTGCTAGTTTCCTTATACAGATCATCATCATTGGGTAGCAGGCGCTGGACTGATGTTCAATAAACTAAATTTAATGTTACTCAATTATGATCATAGTGTTCAGATATAATACTAATAGGAATGTCAACCACTATTACATTTTCAGATTTATGTAAAATAATTCAAATGCTATTTGCTATCACTTGGATACAAGGTTCATCTGGTTGTTTATGCAGTTGGTCGATATTGATCCTGCACAGTAAGTGGTATAGTAGGCGCCCAGTGGCAAGTATATATAACATTCCCCATGCCAGCAGCAAGCATGTCATGCCAAGTAGTAGGGGCAGTGTGCCAAGTCATCAAGCAAACAGTGCACCTTTGCAGAGCTAGCTTTAAAAACAAACAAACAATATTTCTTTGAATTGCTCAAAAGTGCCATAAATAAGTCTTGCCAACATTACCCAGCATGAAGCAGAAATGGAGTCGGTGAAATGTCTTTCTTGGAGAATTCTTTGCAGAGCTAAATAAATGGAGTAAAGATATCACTACAGCATCATTATATGTTGTTATGTATGGTTGGTGCTGTGTCATTTAGCAAAGTGTTACTCGGTGGGCTGAGCAGCTGGTATATATGATTTTCTATACCACCTGCGAAAAGATGCCAAACCATATAATCAACCACCTGGCCAAGAAAATCGGGTAGCTAAACACCACTCTGTTGTCGCACCCACATTTTCTGGAAGTTTTCAAGTATATAAACAGACATAGGCAGAATGAACATGTGTACAAGATAAGGTTTGTTAAAGCTTTTCTGTTCAATAAAGCATATAGTGCCTGCTGTTCAGAGCACTATGGAGCAGATTTGCTTTATTTCTAATGAAGGTGTTTGGGCATTTTCCTGGCACAAATGGAGTAAAATTATGTACTTAAAGTAACGCTTTAAAACAAAAACACAACAATCCACTACCACAATTTCACTGCAACAGATTGGGAAAAAAAATCAAAACAAGAATAAACTGAAGCTCAATAATAAATTAGCATCATTACGATGAAAGAATCAGTCATTTAGCAGGATCTTGCCTCATTTTAAGCTTCTCATGTGTATATCAGCTTCCAATGAATTCTTTCCTACCTATAACATGTGTTTATTATGTCTCCACACCATTACTCATGGGGAAAATTGTTTACAGGTGGCCTCTTTACTTATTTGGCTATAAGTGAATATGAGAGTAATTTGATTGTAAACTAATCTTTATATCACCAATCTCCCAGTGTCAGCAGTGTCAATCTCATTATCTCACCTTTTCCCTGGCTCAGCACTAGCTGGTTTTTTGTGAATATGTACCTTTTAAAATTCTAGTCCCTCATTGTTTGACAGATTACTGGAGAAAGAACTAATAACTAGATGAGGGTATTCAAGTTGAAACAAAAGGAGATGCTGCTAGCAGACCCAGGTCTCTTGCTCTCATTATCTCTGTGGCTATGAGTTTAAGCTCATTAGACTCCCTCTCTCATTTGGTGCCTTTTTTTCATAAAGAAGAACTGATTGGGGGCTTATTGGTTTGACATAAGATAAAAACTTGAATAAAATGTTCGAAGTTTGTAAGTTTGCCGATGTTGTGGCTGTTGTTTGATACTAACATTAGTCTGTTCTTTATAATCTTAGATTCTTTATTATCAAGTTCTGAAGCTTTGGGGCTTTACTTTTTGTGTCTTGGAAATTTTCTCTTCATTTCATCTATATATCTCACAAGATTGGATCTTAATTTACACTGAGGAAGAAATGGCCTTTAAATATTTTTCTTGATTTTTCAAAAAGAATGGGATTACCTGATTTCTTCCTTGAAGGCCATTCTTTCTCCTCTCTCTTTAGGAACGAAAAAAAAAAGCTATTGTGACAAAATGATAATGCTAATTATTTTTAAGCTATCAATTTTATTTTGTTTTTAGAAATGGACAATGTTTTTAGATATTTAAAATAATCAATGGCTAAAACTTAGATGATGTATTTAAAAATAAACTGTGGATAAGCTATAGTTCTCTAGGAATATAAAAATTATTGAGAAAAAAATAAGATCATGAAAAAGAACATAACCTCCCCAAAAGATCTATTTAAACATCAATGTTTATGCCCATAACAAATATTAAGGATTTCATATTTAATAATGGGATTTTAAACTCTTTTTCTGATAAAACAACAGACATACAATGAATTATGTCAACTAGTCCTAAATGAAATAGATTGAACCATCTTGAAATCACTGATTTTAATCAAAACTAAGTCAATGAGGATTGCATTTTCTTTGTTAAAGTCTGGTTACCCAAAAGATATGAATTAGTCATTTATTTTTGGATCAATTCTGAAAGCTATCATATAAATCAACAACAGTTTGAAGGACCAACTGAAAGGTCAACTAGCTTGGGGCTTCCAGAAATAAAAGTGTCAAAAACTAAACAGTGCAGAGGTAAACAAGTTTTTTTTAAACTTTTAATGTAACAAAACTTTTATTTAAAAAAAATCATAATTTTTGGGTAGCTAGATGGTGCAATGGATAGAGTACCAGCTCTGAAATCAGGAGGACCTGAGTTCAAATCTGAACTCAGACACTTAACACTTCCTAGCTGTGTGACCCTGGGCAAGTCACTTAACCCCAAGTGCCTTAATAATAATAATAATAATAATAATAATAATAATATTGATTATATTAAATTCAAAATCTTTGAATAAACAAAATCAGTGTGACTAGGAAATGAAGGGAAACTCAGTTGGAAAAATTTATATATATATATATATATATTTATGCTATTGGTTATGATCTCCAAAAATTTCTAGAGAAAGGGAAAATATAT
Organism: Antechinus flavipes; assembly: GCF_016432865.1. Lineage (NCBI taxonomy): Eukaryota > Metazoa > Chordata > Mammalia > Dasyuromorphia > Dasyuridae > Antechinus > Antechinus flavipes. The sequence goes on along the minus strand of NC_067400.1, from coordinate 114,976,862 downwards.
ATTAGAACTAGAAAAGTACAAAGGTAATCATTTCCTCCTCAAAAGGAAGGACATAGAGTTGGCAGATTATAGACCAACAAGCTTGATTTCTATCTCTTGCTAAATTCTTTAACTATTGTTAAGGATGAATACTTCTCAGATTCTATTACATATAATATGCACAAAATGATTATATTCGTTTGCATAGTGAACAAAGTGCAGAAGTGGAAATTAGAAAAACCTATACTCAAGATTCAAGCCTTGTGTATATTAGCTATGTGGTTTTCACCTTTTTTGAATCTTACTTTCCTCCTGCATAAAAAGGGAAAAAGGAAATAATATTTGCAATTTTTACTTCATAAGATCATTGTGAAGAAAGTCTCTTAGAAATCTCATAGCACCACATGAAGGTGAGCTGTGTTTCTACTAGACTTAAAATCTCCAACATGTTGTATATGGATCCTGAGTGTCCTAGGGGATCCAGCCCACATGAGATATTTAGCAAAATATGGTTTATCTAATTAACTATGATGCATGTGGGTAGCAAAACCACTAGAGCCTAGTCATTTATGATATACTTCTATGGTATAATCTCACTTAAAAACATCATTCTTATAAGTTGGAATGGAATATAATTGCAAATATTTTTTTTAACATATGTATAGCAGTGATTCAATTTTTTTTCTCTATGTACCTAGAGGGCAGAATTGGGTTCAATGGTCAAAAGTTGCAGAGAAGTAGATTTAGATTTGATGCACTGAAAAAGTAACCAATTAAAGATATACAGAAATAGAAGAGGACTTCTTGGGAAGTTCTGGATTCCTGCTCATTGTAGTTCTTCAAGAAAGCAAAAGACAAAATTTGACAGATATATTATAGCTGTTAGAATTATTGTTAGGATTGTTAGGATTGAAATAAAGCTTTGTTAAAGTCCCTCCCAAAGTTGAAATTTGGTGATTCCTTAGGGCTGGCTACCAAACATTTTCAAGACCATCTTCAGGATCTTGAAATTCTTCTTGATTAATAATATAGCACCAGGTTGACCCTCTGTTATTCCATACTGTACTATATAACTGGTTTATGTATTTCACACACAGACATTCCATGGATGATATCTTTTATTCCTCTTTTCTTGCGCAAACAACTTGCAAAAGATTTAGTTTGAGTGAGACAAAGAGTTTAGGACCATTTGCCCTAAGGGCATTAGGTCATATTGTATATATTTTCATTGATTTTCATGAGGTGAGAATCCAGCCAGCAAGTCTTCACAGTAATCCTATGCAATTTCCAAATTTATAGCTGATTTTATGTAACGGCATTGAACAAATGAAACCTTCCTTGTTAAAGTAAAAATCCTCATTAATTTCCTTAAGAGTTCTTCAGAGTACAAATCTTTAATGAAGGAATTCTGTGTGGTTTTTTGTTTTCTTTTTTTCCAAAGAAATTTAAAACATAACCACTACAGCAACTATAGAGATTGAAAGTAATTAGCATAAAATAAGATGACATTTTGCAAATAAAAAATGCTAAGGAAAGACTAAATAATTCCGAAAAATTACCTACAAATAATTTTTAATACATATGGGTTATGGAAAGGAGGATAACCTTAAAGGCCATTTGTCTGTACTAATTTCTTCTGCAGCTTTCATTAAAAAATAGGAGAGCTTTGATGGACAGTATTGTTATCCATAGTTAAATAGTTTGGAATTTTAAGTCAGAGACCGGTAATGTGATGAGGTTGTAAAGACAATCCTATAAAATATGATACAACTACAAACACATGCATTTTTAAAGTTGTTTAATGGTTTGGTCTTCATTCTGAGACATGAGATATAAATAAAATACACTATTCAAATTGACATACTATTAACAGTAAAGGAGGCAATTTGCCAAAAAATTGTCTGAAAATGCAGGTAATTATTTACAGATTTTTTCACTAATTCACCTGCCTATTTATTAACTATAGTTACCCATAGTCTATGGATATTAATTGTTAATGAGAATTCTTTAATTCATTATATGATCTAGAAAAGACAATCATGAATGCCATAATATTTCTATTTACATAATAATATCCCTAGAAAAAATGGTAGAAATAATTCTAGATTCCAAAATTATGTTTGAATAAAAATTTTAAGAATTAAAATTGATTCCTGAAAATGCTTCTTATAAATATCATTTTCTAGCATATTTCTAATATTAGTCTTTCTAGGTGATAGTTCCATGAAGTGCAAGAAAAACACTTCTACTAAAAATTAATTTAAATGAATGTATTCTACCTTCAAAAGCTTTAACTTTAATGAATTAAAAAAAATTAAATGTATTTTATAGAACAATCCCACAAAATATACCTCATTGTTTTATACAGAGGCTAAAAGTCACCATTTCAGAAATAAATTAAAAAATTTCAGGGATTTCAATGTGATGGTGATAAGCTATAGTTCAAAAAATGGAAATAGAGTAAGTGACTTGGAAATGTCCTATAAAGTTAGGGAAGAATTTGTGATTTCTGACCCACACTTTTCCTCTAATCACATAACCATGACCACTTTCCCCTGTACTACCACAGTTGTAAGGGCCATTCCTGAGAAGAATGTCAAATGTCCAAATTAAAGAGAGTTGGAATTTACTGTACCTGCATGACTGTCACAGAGAAGCATTGCTAGCTAATGATAGCTACATTAGTGTGAAAAGCATAAAGGACACCTGTGGTCTAATTAGCAGACAGAATATAATGACCTACTGAGTATTGCTAGTTCCCTTCAAGGTAGTTAGATTCACATGTATATAGTATGTAAGTGTCCAGGAGTCCTTAGACTGGGAGAGAAGATATACTTAAAAGACAGGAATTACTTGGTATTTGTGGATTGTCCCATTGTTTCAACTATTTAGGGGTTATGTCATTTTATCAGTGAAAGACACATAGCATCAGGCAAAGAACACGTAGGCAATTTAAAGGAATAATTAAGAAACCCCATAAACTATTTAGTCGTAAGATTATATTCTTTCCAATGAATATTATAAAAGAGGGAAACAGTCATGTTTTGTTATAGATAAAATGAAAATACTTCACTGCTCTTTTTAATTTGTTTTAGCTTTCTTCACTTATCTCATAAGAAACTCATTCAGACTAAGACAAGTACATTCTTCAGGTTATGGGCCTGTTCCAAATGCTGACTTAAGATCTTATAGGCTTGTAAAAGTTAACTCCTACTTTAGCCTAAAGCTACTTTCTTTGTGAATGTGTATCTGATAAAAAAAAATGGGGGATAGGGTGGCCAAAATAAATTTGTAAAAAAGGAGACTAATTAATAGTATTTCTCATCTAGACTGATGGGAAAGTTTGGTGTGTGTGTGTGTAACCTTAGATTTCGAAAACAAAAAGCCTTAGAGTTTACCTAGTTCAACCCTTTCATTTTGCAGATGGGGAAAATACGAACTAGAGAGCTTAAGTAATCGTTTAAAACCCCACCAATATTATTTGCAAAGTTAGAATTTAAACATAAGCACTCAGACTGAAAATACATTTATATTTCCATTGTACCATGTATTTCAAGATGTTTAGATAATCAGAATAGAAAATAAAATAATTTTTAAAAGATCATCTTAATAAATTTCAATAGACACTTTTACTTACTAATATAGATTAGCATGTGGACCATTTCTACTCTAGTGGCCATATAGCTCAGTAAATGAAGACAGACATCAATAATTTATTTCCTTCTAGCTGTTGCTGCCTACACAAGATCTCTACCCAGATTGACTTTTATTATTTGCATGTGTCTTGTGTCTCCCAGTGGCCCATACATAACTACCAGCTCATTGTAAACACTAAGATGAACTAAATTCTCTAATCAATGGACATTAGATACCTGTCTATGGTTTTCCCTCATAACTTAATCTATGATTGCTGAATGTGGCTTATATCTTCTTATGAATAAATGGTATAAGATGACATCATTGTGATATGTATGATGAAAGAACAGTTTGAAAGAAGAGCTTATTGAAAAGTCAGTGATTACAAATTTTTTAAAATTCTTGAATAATTCATTAACATTTGATCGGTAATTCATATTTAAGTGTCAATATATGTACACACATTACTCTTTATGTTGATAGAGAGATAATTATCTATTTTCACTCTCAGTAATATAGTTTTTTTGGTGCCCTTTTCTACAGAATTCTAATACTGCTCATTAGAATCATAACTATTGGGCTCCGTAATCAAAGTCCAGGGGTCCTCAAACTATGGCCCGCAGGCCAGATGCAGCAGCTGAGGACATTTATCCCCCTCACCCAGGGCTATGAAATTTCTTTATTTAAAGGCCCACAAAACACAGTTTTTGTTATTACTATAGTCCTGCCCTCCAACAGTCTGAGGGACAGTGAACTGGCCCCCTATTTAAAAAGTTTGCAGACCCCTGAATACCTTCTAATATTAATTAAGCACCTTCTATATATGGGGTCCTGGATTGACACATGGAATGGAAAGAAAAAAACAAACAGTCCTCAATAAACTTTCTAAAAACACACCAGTCCTGTCATGTCAATTTTTTCTGATACCTTTGCATACTCTTCCTGATTTTCTGAATACTTTGAGATTGTTCTGTAGCTTTACAGTCTCTGGCTCCATTATGGGATAGATCCTTAGTGTTCTGCTTACCTTAGTGTTCTGCCTACATTTTGGATGCTTCTTGACCACTATGAGATAAATCTCTATGTAGTCACAATTTGGACATCACTTACTGTTATCTTTCCCCTAAGGTGTCCCTTAGGGGATGCCTGCCTATTCTCTGGAAATATTTCTGATATACAATCAGATAAACGTTTTAGAAACAGATGTGTTTTCAGTTAATAATATTGTACATTATGACTTTCTCTGATGTATTAATTCTTTGTGATTCATTTGATTTTTACTACATATACATTTCATTTATTTAAAAAGGCAGCTTTTAATCAATTTAAAAAAAATGATGGGAAAGGCAATCATTTCTTTTAAACTAAGATACAGCTTAGAGCATGTTTGTTTCAAGGACGATTTTTGTCAATAAAAATTACTCAAAATTTATGGAATCAAAAGGAAACTGTTGACATACTTGTCCATTAGTTAAAAGTGTAACTTCATTAAAGCAGAAGGCCATAAAATCCCTACTGGGGTTCTTGATAGGAAATGCTTTATTCTTATTTAGCATATCTCTGATTTCTTTCAGCTTTAGTGTCTTTCATAATGTGAATTTCTACTGAATATTTATGAAGGACTGTCCAGTGACCTGTTAGCATCTCTTGGTTACTTCTGCATTAACAGTCTCTCAAGCAGAATGAAATCAGAGGACCATTGCCTTTCTCCACTACAAGGTCATATCTACACCAAAAAAGAAAAAAAAAGGCAACACAAACAAAAATTTGTTATTAAAAGCCATGAAGTCATAATTTGATAATTACATAAAAAGTTTAGAAGAGATGATAGAGACTCTTTCAATCCTTATTTTTGTTTTTTACACAATATGTTTAGTACTTTAGAACTCAATTAATTTAGATTATATGAGTGTAGCAATGGGGAAAAATGCAAACACACACACACACACAAACACAATTCAAACCTTTAAGTTAGTAATGTAATCCTGAAAACAAATAAACCAAGGGGCTTTTTGGGTTTTTTTTTTTTTTTTAAGGAAACCATGCTTTGAAACAGTAAAAAAAAAAAAAAAACAAGAAAAAGAATTCCAAACTATTATTTATTCATTATTCCAAGTAACAAGTTGATACAGGATGAACATAATATTCATTTAAATCTATGACCCCATGTAGTAATTCAGGATAAGACTTCTAAGAAAGTCATTACCATCGACACTTATTTCACATACAAGGATGGTCAGATTCTTGAGGAGTCACAAGACAACAGAATATTATAGGAAAAAAAAAACATTTTTTTTTACTTTTTAAGATTATGAAAAAAAATAATATTTATGATTGAATCATATAGATCCTGGCTATTTTTTTTAGTAGAATGATTCTAACACAAATATACTGGGAATCTGTGACAAATATGTACAATATGCTATTTCTGGAATTAAAAAATCAAGACTATGGAGCTGTGTGGTTTGAAAGGCAGTAACTGCTGCCAGTAAAACTAATAAGAATACTAACCTTCCCACCACATGAACTATCCTATAAGAAGCAGATTAAAAAGCAAGATGATCCAGTGTTTTTTGATTATTATTGGTTAGTTCATAATACTGGGGTTGCTGGATTGAATATTTTGGACAGAGAGATATTGGGAGAGCGTCATAGAGATCCTTTGAGGCTTCTTTTCTTCCTGAATGTTTTTCCTTGTGTGGTAATGTTTTGGGGAATACACTCTTTGCTATAAAGCTACCTGGAGATTTAGGCATGGAATATTCTGAAGGACTTACATAACAATGACAAGATCAGCAAAATTCTGACCTTGGTAACAACTTTTAAGTCCTTTCTTCTCTGAGGTGTTCCAGTATCAGCTTTCCTGGGCCATCTCATGATTTATTTGTCATGAGACTTTTACATTGTACATGTTCCTGGACAATGGAAATGTCCAAACTGAGGCATCTTTCCCATAGAACCTGATTAATAATCATGATACTTTATTTTCTCTGTTTGTATTTTTTATGTTTTTCATGCATCTTGCATTTTTTTTTCAATTTACAAGGCAAACTATTCCATTCAAGCATTTTATGCACATATATCTTTGCTAAAAATCATGAGAGGCACCATGGTGTAGTAGATCAAGGGCTAGTCTTGGAATCAGGAAGATTTGAGGTTTAAGTCTTGTCTCTGATACATAATAATAGTGTGAACATGGAAACATCACATAAACACTCAGTGTTTTGTATAATTCACTAAGAATAAAACTCAAGAAAGATTTAACTATCTTAATTGTCAGAGTCTCACATTGGTGAAACTACAAGGAAAGCTCATATCTACTCCATCAAATATTATATTAACTTCCTAATTTTGATTGGATATTTTAACTACTATATTAGCTACATTTTAATTAATATTAAACTTATTCATTGGTTTGTACTGGAAATAGCATTATAAAATAAACTTTTTTTCTTCTGTCTCTATTACTCTTCCTTTTTTGTTATTGTTGTTTTTTTAAAGTCTGTCAATTGAAAAATGATGCTTTTATGAATCATGACTTGTGTCTTCCTATAGATAGATATGAGAGACATAGAAAGAAGTTGGGCAGCTTGTTGGCGGGTGGGATGACGTTGATAAACATGCAATTTGGCAGGCCAAATAGAATTTCTGTGTATCTGCTATTTCTCTGACATATCAGTATATGGGTCTTGCTATCTCCACTAAAAATGGAAAAGATAAAACTCTTCATTTTTCTCTCTAAGTCCTGAGCTCTTCTAAAATTGATTATCAGTTTGGTTGACATTACTATCTTTTGGGTCTGTTGAGCACAAGTCTCTGCAATCAACTTTGACTCCTCTTGCCTTTTTTTTTCCTTCTCATATTCAATTTCTAATTAAATCTCACTATTTCTTTGTAGTACGAATTACAAAAATCCAGATGGTCACTCTGACTATATCTCTGTTTGACTATGTTTTTGAACAAAGCTGTTCTATTATTCCTTATAGCTTTTCACATCAGACTCAAAAACCTCTCATTTTGTTTCAGTGAATTATCAAACAATGTGTTAAGTTCCATTCTTATAGAAAATAAAGAATAAAAGTGGACTATTTTTGCCTGATAATTCGATAACTCAGAAGACATTTATTAAACAGATAATATATACAAGAAGAGAAGTAGTGTGGAATAGAGGACAGAAAGTTGGCATTGGAATCAGGACAACCTGGATTCCCTGAGAAATCTCTGTGACCCTGGAAAAGACATTAAACCTTTTAGTGTTACAGGCAACTTTCTGAGATTCTTAGTTGCAGGACAGGGACTGATTTACATTGGTAGATCCCTATATTTAAAAATCATAAGTATGATCGTAGAAATAAGATAAGAATCTATAATGTCTCTGAATAATGAGTAAAGAAGAAATGTATTCAAGATGTTAGGAATAAAACTGTTAGAATTATTACTGTGTCAGAAATAGCCCATTTGAATCGAGTATTATTTCTCAACTATTGTCACAAAAGGTAGGATTGAACAACACTGTTGGTGTCCTCCTTGCCATCACTAATAGGATTGTTAGCCACCCTTTATTTTCAAAGAGGACCAAAGAGTCAGAATTGTACAAACTTGTCAGCTTTTCTTTCTCCTCCAGAGTTATTAGAGTCCAGTGTCAAAATAAAAGTCAAGATGACTGGGGATGGCCTGGATGCAACGAATGACCTTAATATATGACCAAATTCTAAGCTCCCCCGACCTTACTTTATCCACTTTCCTGACTTTTGGATAAATTATTCTCATACATTCATTCTGTTGGGGGAAATCTTCTCATACTTGAGATAGACATCCTCTACCTCACTAATGGTTCTGAGGCCTGTTGGTTACCCTCAAACTGATTTAATCCAGCTCTTGAGAAAGTTTTACTGGGTTATGGTTCCTGCACATGCTGGAGTCTGTACATCTTGGGAGTCACAGGTGAGAGTTGATTGTCAGGTAGATACCAAGGGTGGATGAACATTTCCTAAAAGGGCTTGGAAAGACCTTAAATCAGATGTGCTAATCCTGTTTGAATATCCCATCTGCCTTATTGATAGCATTAACCATCCACCCACTGCCCTTATCTTCACAATGGTCTTATGGCCCTGGATGGCTATAATCGTTGTTTTATTTGAGTTGATGGACATTATTTATCTTGACAAGTTTTTCCTTTGTAAAACAAGAGTTTTTTTTTTTTTTTTTTGATTTCCCACTTTCAAATTTCAAGTAGATTCCAAATAATCCTCCTTTATATTATGAGGCAAGGACCTATAGTCTGGTGTAGTCAGGAAAACCTGGGTTCAAATCCAGCTGCAGACACTTAGTAGTTGTATGATCTGGAACTCAAAATGCAGTACTCAGCCTGTATTTTCTTTAATCTATAAGTGAAGGAAATGATATAGCACACTAGCATCTTTGTCAAGAAAACCCCATGGAAAGTATGATTCATAGGGTCATAAAGAGTTAAATCCGACTGAACAATAGCTTTGATAACCAGATTTGATTTCTTTGAATAAGACTACACACTTTTCATTTGTATCACCTTCCCACTCCCATGTAGCACACTTCAATTAATATTCCTTGATTTAATTAAGGAATGAATGGATTTGGTAAGTATATTCTATATTCATCTTATCCCTATGATTTTATAGATTTTACTTATATCACCTTGTAATCTTCTTTGTTTCTGACAATAATCCTCTTTCATTTAAGCATATATAAATTCAAGAGCCTCTCTCTCCCCTGATCCTAAATTTTTTCAAGATCTATCATATCTACAGGGAAGGGGTAATCAAAATTTAATAGTAAACTAGCATATCTGCTACAATCTTGATTTCCTAGATTAGGGCCTAGGTAGTACAGCAACAAAAGCTGGTATCTAATATACAGCCTAATCAAATAGAAATAATCAGAAAATCACCGTATGAAACTTGCCTTTTTTCTTTTAAAAAAATAAGTCATGCTTACAACATATTAGTCTTATTAGGCAAAGTTTTCAAAACGTATTACCATTGCCAAAAAGAAATCTTTAAGACTATTAAAAAAAAAGAACCTCTGCTGAGAGTCCATAAATGATAATAGTATTCTATTTTTCCAAATATATGCAAAGATAATTTTCAACATTCACCTTTGCAAAGTCTTCTGTTCCAAATTTTTCTCCCTTTTCTCCACTTCGCAAGATAGCAAGCAATCTGATATAGGTTAAACATGTATAATTCTTCTATATATTTTTTCATATTTCTCATGCTGTATACACACACACACACACACACACACACACACACACACACACACACACACCAGATCAAAAGGGAAAAAAAAAGCCACAAGAACCACGTAGTTGTTAAAATAGAATGAGAGAAGAATGTCATGATTAAGGAAATGATGGGTAGTCAATAGAGTGGTTTGTGGAAGATGTGGCCACTTGCATCTCTGAATGATTATGTGTGTGGGGAACATTATTTTGGGGAAAAAAGAGCAAGAACTTAAAGTTTCCCTTGAGATTCCAAAACGACAGAAAATTTGTTTCAGAAAATGTTTCAGAAAAGCTTTAAAGTCCCAGTTGTAGTGAAGATAACAAGGGCAGATAAGAGAAAAAAAAAAAAAAAACAAGAAAATGGAGCTATAGTTATGAATTAAATCCCTAGCCTAGGTGTTTACATTTTAAGATAAGAGGAAAACACTATTTACACTACTGACTACAATTTAAAAAATTACAAAAATAATTCCACATGAGAAAAAAAAGCATTTTTCATCTTATTTATAAACCTACTTATTTGTCAACTCTACCACCTCAATCCAGCGCACTACTCTATGTGAGGAAATCAAAATTACACTGAAGGAGACCAAATCAGGAATCAGCCAGGATTTTTAAAAAAAGCACCTAAAGAAGAAATCCATCTTAATTGTGGAAACATCACTACCTTGATTTTCAAGCTATCTTAACAAAATGAAAATAACAAATGATTGCTGAGGGGAAATAGATTGGTAGGCAGGGATCAGTGAGAGCCATAGGGAAGGTACCAATGAGTATTTAACCCATATGCCTTTTTTTCCCCTCAACTTAAGACAAATTTTCATGAAAAATGCATATATGTCATTATTTATCCTTGAAGAGGACCAATAATATCAGAGGATGATAGCTTGACTCTCCCATGAGTTGGATTTGTCAAGCAGAGTTGCACAAAGTTTCAGCCTCAAGTCATTGAAGGACAACAGCAAGACAAAAATCAAAACTGGAGAAATAGTGAGTGACCTTTGTGTTTTCATTGTCTTACCTAGCTCTAAATGCCCCCAGTACCTGCTTCAGCTTCCCTGAAAGTCATTGGAATAAACTATTTTTCTCCACACATTTCAGTAAGTGAAGCATTCACATGCTTGGAGTAGATACCTTCCTAGTTCATTGATCTCAATCTGATGTAGCCTATCTGCTAGAACCGTTTTCTTGAATGTAACCACTGCTGATGAAAATCAGTTATAAAGTCTCTTCAAGAATTGTCTCTTAAGAGCATATAAAATCCTGCTCATCAATTGGACAAGGGCTAAATAAATTGTACTATGTGATTATGTTGGAACACCATTGTTCAATAGCAAATGATGAGCAGTATACTCTCGAAACAAAAACAAAAACAAAAACCTGGAAAATCCTCCATAAACTCATGTGAAGTGAAATGTAATGTAGTACAAAATAATAGCAAGATTGTGGCACAATCAGCTGTGAATGATTTTCCTATTCTCAGCAACACAGTGGTCCAAGACTATTTTGAATGACTGATGATAAAAAAATGCTATCCATATCCAGAGAAAGAACTGATTGTGCTGAATACAGATTAAAACATACTTTTTTTTTTTAACTTTTCTTTTTTTGGGGGGATTGGGGAGATTGATTTTGGGGGGATGTTTTGGGGGTATATATGTTTTCTTTCACTGCATGATTTTTATGTAAATGTCTTGCATAATTTCATGTACCTTTTCATCAAAGGAGGGAGAAGCTGAGGAAAGGAGAGAATCTGGAACTCAAAAGTCTTAAAAACAAACGTTAAATGTTGTTCTGCATGTAACTGAGAAAAAATAAAATTTCAAAGAAACAGAAAAAAAGATCACATGAGTCCTTCATAGAGTGAAAAACAAAAAATTAATTTAATGATACTTTGATTTATTTTTTCTGTTCGGGTATAGCATGCTTATGAAATATTTCTTGCCATTGTTACATATTATATCCAGCACTATATTCAAGTAGAATAGGAATTACATATTAATGGTAAAATTCTCTTAATGCGCTTGTTTGTGGATAGCAATGTTCTGACCAAATCAAGCATCGGGTCACAATAGTTCCTCACCAGGGAGAAGAATAATCATCCAAAAAAAGTCAACATAGGAAAACTGCATAGAGGAATACTTGCTTTCACCACTCTGCTATTCAGACAGATAGGAAGCTCAATGATTTAATCCAATGATATTTATTTGGACAAGTTCTGATGCATATGAACAATAACTTAGTCTGTGACTGAATATGAAAAAAAAAAAAGCATGGATTGCTTTTGAAAATGTTAAAGAACTTTCAGTTATTACCAGATGTTATGGGCCAGAACTCTGAACTTGAAACAAAGAATGTTTACAAGGTATTAATTGATAACAATGGTTATCTGGTTTAGCATGGTTCAGTATGATTGATTTAATCCTACAACAAATAAAGTTTCCTAGTGATATGATGATTGGTATATACTCAGTGTGGAGCATAGAAGCAGAAACTGAGAGCCACAGAGGAGAAGCTCTCAGGGCCAGAGAAGACAAGCACACTAGAAGCTCTCAGAGGCGGAGACAGATTCATTCCAAAGTCCACCTTTGTGCTGGCTAGAGGCTGAAGCACAAATCTTTGGATTCTGAGAGATTCAGAGGGCAGAGAAGACAGGCAAGAGCTCAAGCTCTTGGAACCAAGGAGAGAGATAGGCCTCTAAAAAAGCTAACTGGGCTCCAGAAAAGGAGACAAGACTTTGAAAGAGACAATAAAGGATTTGGACTTTAACACCTGGCTGTACTTGTGCTGATTACTGAACTGAAAGGAAGGCTGCTCCCAGAGACCCTAAGAAAACCAAAACAGAGAACATTACAACCAGATATTTTTAAAGAAAAAAAAATCACAATGTTATTTGACTAGTAATCATAGAATACCAGGAAGATTAAAATTGAAGGTTACACAAAGCTTAGTGGAAAGATGGTGGTCCTAGGCATTCTTTAGTATATTAACAATAAGGATATATGTGAAAATGTATCATTATGGAAATATATGTTGGGGAAAAATATGAGACAATCAAGTAACAAAAAGTTGGATCAGTCTATTAATTGACTATCATTTATCAATCACCTTTTCTATGCCAGACATCATAGTAGATGCCAAGGATGAAAAAGATGAAACAGATGGACAGTCAGATGGACAGTCAGACACAGGAGAGAGAGAGAGAGAGAGAGACACAGAGAGAGACAGAGACAGAGAAAGACAGAGAGACAGAGAGAGAAAGAAAGAGACAAAGACAGAGAGACAGAGAGAGAAAGAAAGAGACAGAGAAAGACAGAGAGACAGAGAGAGAAAGAAAGAGACAGAGAGAGATAGACAGACAAAGAGACAGATAGAGACATAGAGACAGAGACAGAGATAGAGAGACAAAGAGACAGAGAGAGAGACAGAGAGAGAGAAAGAGAGAGAGAGAGAGAGAGAGAGAGAGAGAGAGAGAGATTATCTTTCTTCAGGAACTTATGTTCTAGCTACTAATGCCATATAGATAGTTTGAGTGCTACATTAAAATAAAAATACATGACATAGAACATTATGTGAGAGAGAGATTTTTGTGTTGTGATGATCTGGATAAGAATTTCACAGGTTAAGAAAGCATGGATGCTTTTTGATGAGCATGACTGGAAGTAATAGTAGTATTGATGAGATTGTAGAGTCAATGAAATATTGACAGTGAATTAATTATGAGTGAGAAACATCTAGAACAATGAAAGAACAATGTATAGGGGTCTTCTGACTCCAATTGTTTAAATTCCAATTATGTTGATCTAGTACCTGTGTTACCTTAGGCAAACCATTTTTTACCATTCTGGGTATTAGTTTCAACAGCAAAATGAAGGTCTGGATGAAATGATTTTTAAAGTCTTTTACAGTTCTAATTCTATGATCACATGAAATATACAAGTTCAGTTTTGAAAGAGGAGAGTTCTTCTGGTAAATCTATCAAAAAAGATAAATTTAGGAAAGCTGAACAAGAAGTTACAATAATTTCAATGTTGAAATTAATAAGCAACATAACACAGAAAGAGAAAAAAAAAGATGCCCTAGTTTCAAAACTGAATATATTCACATTGTCACCAGGAAAAATAAAACAGGGAAGACTTAAAACAAAACAAAGGAAAAAATCCGAAAAGTTAAAGGAACTTCAGAGCGAGTAAAAGAGAATTTTGCTCTAGAAATCTAGCTGCTAAAACATTTTAAACAGGAGAGGATGATTGATATTAATGAAGATTTCCTAGAGGACAAGCAGAATATTGATGGTATATGATTTTGAAATACAATTTGATAGAAGTTCTAAATCAAATATAAATATATTGAAATATGTGATGAGAAAAGTATTCCTGACCGTGCAATATCATTGTGCAAGGTCACATTGTCCTAAGAAAGCAGAGTACTTCTACATCTAACATAATGTACATATAGAACTTGTCTGCTGATCTGTAATTTTCCTTTTTGTAGCGTTTAAATGAACAATTGTTATATTGGAGCAAAAAGACTCAATGACCAAATGTCTATGCAGGTTTTATATTCATTGTTCCCAGGACTATAATAATGGCGTTAATTCTCCTCCATTGATTTCTTAATTGAACAGTTATAAAAGTACCCCTTCTCCCAAGTATTTTTTCTTCCATTTTTCTTCTTTATTCATTTAATTTTGCCAGCTTATTTGAAATAAAAGGAAGATAAACTTCTCAGATACCAATAATCATAAAAGATACTGTCAATAAAATGAGAATAATACAGCTTCTAGAGATTATTTTTATTCATCATAATTAGAAAATACTTCAGATTTAATCTAGTCCAACACATAAGAAAAGTAGGAACCTTGATAATAAAAGTAATTCTTTGTTCATGCTGTCTGAGGGTCAGGTATATTACATTTTATTCCTTCCCAGAATTCTTTGGTACCATTAATGTTTTGGAAAACTCTTTCACTTCTGTCATTGGCTGAATTCCCACCAATTGTATCATCCCAATTATAGAAATCCAAGTCCAATTTAATCTTTTAAAAAACTGTCAAATTAGCTTTTTACAAAGGAATAATTGCTTCAAAAGTATGAAAACAATACATATAGTTATTTTTCCATAATCACCTCAGGGCCATAAGCTTCCATATATTAGCACTGTCTCTGAGGAGCAGAATTTTGTTCACAGATAATCTGAGTTCCCATACAGTATAAGTTTCATTAATTTCTAAGTTCAAAGACTCCTTTCCAACTCTTTCACCCTAATTCTGCCCCCAAAACAATTCCAACCCCTTTTGGCCAAAGTCCTTGGCTTTTCTGGTAGGCCAAATGCAAAGCCCAGCCTGAAATTCTGGGCTCCAAGGACCAAGAGTATACAAATCAACAACTCTGTTTCCTACACTTAGCATAGAAAAGGGTAAAGAAAATAGACCAAAAATTCAATCCACATAACCTCAGGGGAGGTAAAGGTGGCAATGAGGTCTATTCCACTTATTACACAGTGCCATTTAAGTGAGAAAGGAATTAACTCTGAGTATTTCAGAAGACAAAGATAGAGATAGACAGACAGAGAGACAGAGAGAGAGACAGAGACAGAGACAGAAATGGAGGAGGAGGAGGAGGAGAAGAAGAAGAAGGAGGAGGAGAAAGAGAAAGAGGAAGAAGAAGAAGAGGAGGAAGAGGAGGAGAAGGAAGAGAAGGAGGAGGAAGAGGAGGAAGGAGGGAGGGACAGAGACAGAGAAGAAAAGAAAGAGAGAAAAGGAGAGAAAGAGAGAGGGAGAGAGAGAGATAGGCAGAAACACAGAAAGAAACAGAGAATCACAAGAGTCAGAGAAACAGAGAGAGGTAGAGAGAAATCAGAATTGTATCGCTGGTAGCAGACTATTCTGGCTATACAGCCAGTGGAGATTACTACCAGTTACCATGTGGTAGACCAGTGCAGAATGTCCATTTATTTTTCTGGCTCTCAGAGTCAATTATCAAGCATCTAGTGTATAGGGTCCTCTTTCTTAGGTGACCTAGATGTTTGCAAAAATCCCATAACACTGATAATATTCCTGAAAAGTGGTTAGCTAGTTTCCTAAGACAGGTAACATTTCTTTTTTATACAATCCTAGTTGTGATGAAAAGTTTCCTTATAGGGAACTACTATCTGCCTCCTGGTAATGTCTATTTATTGGTACCAGTTCTGTAAAATAGCAGGGCTGTGCATAATAAGTATATTCCCTCTTCTGTAAGATAATTCTTCTAATCTTTACTATCATTAAGTTGTGGCACCTTTGACTAACCCTTGTATGGCATGAATCTGAGACCACATTTTCAACATGGTCACTCTTCCCTTAACTTACATTAGCTTGTTGGTGTTCATTCCATTCAATTCAATTCAGTCTTTCAATCTAGGGTTAAAATAGACCTCACCAACCATTTAACCCAACTAGCGCCTTTTGTGGATGAGACAAATGAAACCTTAGAGATTGAGTAACTTGGTCAAAGTAATACAGATAGTAAATATCAGAGATGGCATTCAATTCAACTTGATTCTATAAACATTTACTAAACATTTATTAAATGTAAGGGCCTATATTTGGCACTGAGAGTACAAAGCTTTATATTTTCCTAGAAGAGGTGGTCATGCAGAATAAAACACAATCAAAATAAATTTAATACCAAAGCAATAGAGAATCACGAAATTAATAATTGGAAACATTTAAGGAGATTCTGCAAAGAATGTGATAATTGAATCTATTTTTTTTTTTTTTTAGAGGAAAAACAATCCATAAATAGAGAGTGATTTTTGCATATTCATTGAAGAGGGAGGGTTGGATCAAATAAAAGCTAGTAATCTAGTTTGGGCTGGAATATAGATTTCACAAAAGGACTGATATGAAATAAGAATGAGGAGACAGGTAGGAGATATTATTGAAGGATTCAAAGGCCTGGCTAAAAGTTTGTATTCTATCTCAGAAGAAATACAGATCATGACAAATTTTTTAACAAGAGAATGACATGGTCATATGTATCGATTTGGAAGATTAATTTTTCAGTTTCTGTTAAGGATCTTTTAGAGAAGGGAGAAGCCAGAAGTAGCAAGAACAGTTTGGAAATTATTGTAATCACTAAGGAAAAAAAAAACATGATGAAAACCTGAATCATGATGTTGAATTTATTATTTAGAAAATAATATATGTGAGGGATGTCAGACTGAACTCTAGATTTGGAATTAAGTTCCACTCAATCTCAGTTTTTCTCTTCTATATAATGGTAACAATAATACCTATACTACCTAACTCATGGGTTATTATTGTAGGGATCAAATTTAAGAGATTTGTAAAATGTAAAACAGTATATAAATTTGTTATAATTATTACTGTAAGTTATTTACCATTATTCTTTTAAAAAACTGAATTTTATTACTATTGGATTTTTAATCAGAAGCAATTTACAAAGAAATGGCATGATAAATTTTACATGGGAGTACTTAATCTAAGATAAATGATGATCTTGCATCACATTAGCCTTCCTACCCTCCCCCCCCCCCCCCAATCTCAAAACCATGAAAAGCTGCCAAAGTACAAAATAGTAAGTATCCATAAAGTGGTAGGTATTAAGCATGATAAAGTGTTAATTGTATGAACAGCCATACAATAGAACTATAAACTATGACACAGATCTGAAATGGAAAGGCCTTTTTTGGTCACTTCTTTTTTTTATCAGAAAAGGAATTCCTGAGCTGGTTAGAACATAGACTCATTTTTTAAGAGGCAAAAGGTCACACACCAGACTACTCCAGTTGAAGAGAACTTTTACTTCCTTGTTCATTAGTTAGCTCCCTTTCACACAGAGCTACATTGGCTTTTCTTACAGAGCATATTGAATATGCCCTATACTCTCACCCCTAGGTTTCAAACATCATTCATGCTAACTACATTCCTCTCTCTGTCTTAATGCTGTAATTGCTTATCTCCTCTCCAATTGGAACAAAGGGATTTTTGTGTTGAAAACCTTTCCTTCCTCAATTTAATTATTTTGAACCAAAGAATCAGATAATTTAGAATGGAGAAAGGATCTTAGAGATTCTCTAGGCTGACCCCTAAGGGCCATTTGCATTGCTTTTCTCTCTGCTAGGTGTAACTGGCTCTCTTAAATTGAACCCCATTAAGGTGACAATACTTTTGAAATAACTTGTGAATCGTTCTTTTTGTGGGAAATTTATAGATTCATAGGACAGGTTTTGGAAGCACTAATATTTGGGAAAAGTACTAAAATCATTGACTATCTGTGAGAAAAATATCTATGTGAAAATCTTCTATGATCTTTTGAAACAAAATATTCTCTTTACAAACTAAAGGTTTAGTCATTGGACTCTTTTCAGCCACTGAAATAAAAGGACAGTTTCTTTTCCTTTTTTTTTTTGTAAAGAGGTTGGAAAATATTTCTCTGGGGTCCTTACAAATAAAAATGTCTTGTTCTAAAGAAGAGACATAAACTATCAAATGTAATGCGATGTTTTTGTTAAATAATAAGCAACAGAAGCATACAGAAATAAATATTTCTCATAGAGGTAAAATATATACAACTATAAAATCATAAATATACTAGAGAATTATAATATGAATTTGTAAATTGTATGCAAATAGGTTGAAACCAGATCTATAAAGACATAAATAAAGCAACAAGACTGAAAGGTTTATATGTTGGCTTGTTTATAGAGTAGCACAAACATTTTTCTTTTTTAATTGGCAATTAATTTTCGGCAGCCATCTAGGTACTTTCATGTCAAATTACTTTCCCTATACTAAACAAGATTAGGCATCCAAGCAGCAAAGCACTTATGTGAAAAGTGAGAAACTGACTGTCAAGTAGATATTTTCTACCTATAACCAATTAAAATGTTTCTTTTTTGATGAATGGATGTTGTAATTTTGCATTTGGTATTTTTTACCTTACTGCACACCTGCATAGCTTCCCACTTCATAAGGGCAAAGGTAAAATGGGGCTACTGAGGGTCTTGTTTCTTAATACATTTCACCTGGGGCAACTTGGGTGAAAACATCTGTTTTGGGGTGATGCATTATAAATTGCATGTTAGCTTTGTGTGGTTACATACACAGATGCACACTAATCCATAGAAATTCCTATAAAGATTAAAAATTAAGAAATATTTTAAATAATGAAAATAAAGAATTATCTAAAATATGACCAATGACTGAAATTGAGATTTATACCATTTAGGTATTGAAGACTTTATTTTCTATCTTTAATTACAAACATTTTTAAGGTATCTATATTTTAAAAAATAAGATCACTGACACAGAAGGTACAAAATAATGTTTTATTGATAATCTCCAAATGAATGACATAAAAAGAAAAATATTGATTTTATGAAGATGTCTCATTTTTCTTATTTCACAGAAGACTGATGCTGGTTCATGAGGCTATCAATATTATTTGAATTAATGCATATTCCTTACTATTGATTATTTTAACAATGATTGTCATAACTGATTTATGGGCACTTATGCCTGTTAAATTTTTTAAAAGGTAAATACCATATCTAACTCTGTGTGTGTGTGTGTGTGTGTGTGTGTGTGTGTGTGTGTGTGTGTGGTGTGTTTATTGACTTGAATTACCAACACAACTGGATATGAACACGATACCATTTGGCATAATCTACATTACAATATATTATGAAAGATGTATTTTTAAAATAGTAGCAAAAATATAACTAGAATTTTACCTGAGATTATGTTATTTGCTTTCCTTTAAAAACAATTATAAGAAAAGGTGTTCAGTCACAATTGCTTCCTTCTCTGGTTATGAATAGGATTTTTCATCATAAATCCTTTAGAGTAGTTGTCAATGATTGTACTTCTGAGAATAGCAAAGTCATTTATAGCTGGTCATCCCAGAACATTGCTATTACTTTTATACAATACATTTTGCTTTGCTTGAGTTCATGGAAGACTTTCCAGGTTTGGGTTTTTTTATTTTTTTTTCCCTGAGAGCATCCTGCTCATCATTTCCTATAAAACAATAATATTCTATCATAAATACACATCAAAGTTTATTGAGTCATTTGCCAATTGATGGGTACCCCCTCAAATTCCAATTTTTTTTTGTCCTGAGAAGAGAGTTGCTATGAATATTTTTTTATACATTTTTCTCTTTTTATTTTTTCCAGATCTCTTTTGGTATTCATGTCTAATAGCTGGGTTCTTAAGTCAAAGGATATGCATGAATTTATAGCCCCTGGGGCACAAATCTTATCTTTCAATCATTTATCGATTGAGGCATGACTTTTTTTTTTTTTAATAAATTTGACTCAGTTCCCTCTATGTTTGAGAAATGAGATTTTATCAGAGAAACTGGCTTTGAATTTTTTTTTAACAATGACTATTTCTAACTGTATCTTCCCCCATTTATTCTCTCTTCTTTCACTCTGTCCCTCCTTAAAAGTGTTTGGTACTGATCACTCCCTCCCCTACTATGCCCTATCTTTTATCTCAACACTCCTTTGCCATATACCATTTCCCCCTATTTTCTTGCAGGGTAATTTCTATGCCCTAATTGAGTATTTCCTCTTTGAGAGGAAATTCTGATGAGACTAAGGTTCACTCTCTCCTATTGTGCTCTCCCTCTTCCTCTCCACTGATTTATCTTGCCTCTTTTTTTATGACAGATAATTTGTGCCATTATACTTCTCTCTTTCCCTTTCTTCCAGTACATTCCTCTCTTACTCCTTAATTTCAGCATTTTTTAATTATAGCTTTTTATTGACAAAACATATGCATAGGTATTTTCAACATTGGCCCTTGCAAAAACTTCTGTTCCAACTTTTCCACTCCTTCCCTCCACCACCTCCCCTAGATGGCAGGTAGTCTCATACATATTAAATATGTTAAAGCATATGTTGAATACAATGTATGTGTACACATTTATACAGTTGTCTTGCTACACAAGAAAAATTGGACTTTGAAAGTAAAAATAACCTGGGAAGAAAAACAAAAATTCAAGCAAACAATAACAGAAAGAGTGTAAATACTATGTTGTGATCCATATTCATTTCCCAGTTTTCCTTCGCTGGGTGTAGCTGGTTCTGTTCATTGCTGATTAGTTGAAACTGATTTGGATCCTCTCATTGTTGAAGATGGCCACTTCCATCAGAATTGATCCTGATACCGTATATATAATGATCTCCTGGTTCTGCTCATTTTACTTAGCATCAGTTCATGTAAGTCTCTCCAGGCTTTTCTGAAATCATCCTGCTGGTCATTTCTTACAGAACAATAATATTCCATAACATTCATATACCACAATTTGTTCAGTCATTCTCCAATTGATGGGCATCCATTCAATTTCCAGTCTCTAGCTACTATGAAAAGGGCCGCCACAAACATTTTGGCACATACAGGTCCCTTTCTCTTCTTTAATATCTCTTTGGGATTTAAGCCCAGTAGTAACACTGTTGGATCAAAGGGTATGCACAGTTTGACAACTTTTTGAGCATAGTTCCAAATTGCTCTCCAGAATGGTTGGATTTGTTCACAACTCCACCAACAATGTATCAGTGTCCCAGTTTCCCCACATCCCCTCCAACATTTGTCATTATTTTTTCCTGTCATCTTAGCCAATCTGAGAGGTGTGTAGTGGTATCTCAGAGTTGTCTTAATTCACATTTCTCTGATCAAAAATGATTTGGAACACTTTTTCATATGACTAGGGATATCTGAATTCCATCATCTTCAATTCCATCATCTGAAAATTGTCTGTTCATATCCTTTGATCATATATCAATTGGAGAATGGCTTGATTTCTTATAAATTAGAGTCAATTCTCTATATATTTTGGAAATGAGGCCTTTATCAGGACCTTTAACTGTAAAGATGGTTTCCCAGATTATTGCTTCCCTTCTAATCTTGTTTGCATTAGTTTTGTTTGTACAAAAGCTTTTTAACTGGATATAATCAAAATTTTCTATTTTGTGATCAATAATGATCTCTAGTTCATCTTTGATCATAAATTCCTTCCTCCTCCACAGGTCTGAGAAGTAAACTATCCCATGTTCTTCTAATTTATTTATAATCTCATTCTTTTTGCCTAGATCACGAACCCATTTTGATCTTACTTTGTTGTACGGTGTTAAGTATGGGTCAATGGCTGGTTTCTTCCACACTAATTTCCAATTTTCCCAATAGTTTTTGTCAAAGAGTGAATTCTTATGCGCAAAGCTGGGGTCTTTGGGTTTGTCAAACACTAGATTGCTATAGTTTTTGACTATTTTGTCCTGTGAACCTAACCTATTTCACTGATCAACTAATCTATTTCTTAGCCAATTCCAAATGGTTTGGGTGACCACTACTTTATAATATAATTTTAGATCAGGCACAGCTAGACCACCTTCATTTGATTTTTTTTTTCATTAGTTCCCTTGAAATTCTTGACCTTTTGTTCTTCCAGATGAATTTTGTTGTTATTTTTTCTAGGTCATTAAAATAGTTTCTTGGGAGTCTGATTGATATAGCACTAAATCAATAGATTAGCTTAGGTAGTATTGTCATCTTTATTATATTCATTTGACCTATCCAAGAGCACTTAATATTTTTCCAATTGTTTAGATCTGACTTTATTTGTGTGGAAAATGTTTTGTAGTTTTGCTCCTATAATTCCTGACTTTCCTTTGGCAGATAGATTCCCAAAAATTTCATACTATTGACTATTATTTTAAATGGAATTTCTCTTTGTATCTCTTGCTGTTGGATTTTGTTAGTCATGTATAAAAATGAATTTCAGCATTTTTCAAAAAAGATACTATCCTTTCATATTGAACTCACACCTATGCCCTTTGTCTATATATGCTCCTTTTAATTGCCATAATAGTGAGAAAATTCTAATGAGTTACAAGTACTCTCATGTACTAAGATAAACATATAAACCTTATTAAGTTCCTCATGATATCACTTTCCTGATTATGTCCTTCTACTCCAGAGTCTTCTATTTGAAATTCAAATTTTCCATTCAAAACTGGTCTTTTCATCACAAATGTTTGAATCCTCTATTTCACTGCACGACCACCTTTTCCTCTGAAGGATTATATTCAGTTTTGCTGGCTAGGTAATTCTTGGGTATAATTCTAGTTCCATTGCACTCTGGAATATCATATTCCAAGCTCTCCAGTTCTTTAATGTAGAAGTTATTAATCTTGTGTTATCCTGAATATGGCTCCACTATACTTGAATTGTTTCTTTCTGAATGCTTACAATATTTTCTCCTTGACCTACAAGTTCTGGAATTTGGCTATAATATTCCTGGGAGTTTTCATTTTGAGATCTCTTTCCAGAAGTGATTGGTGGATTCTTTCAATTTTTATTTTACCCTCTAGTTCTGGACAGTTTTCCTTGATAATTTGAAAGATGATGAATAATCTCTTTTTTTGAGCATGACTTTCATATAGACCAGTAATTTTTAAATTATCTCTCTTGGTTTTCCAGGTCAGTTGTTTTTCCAATAAGGTATTTCACATTTTTTTTTCTTTTTTTCATTTTGATTTATTGTATCTTGATTTCTCATAAAGTCATCAGCTTCCATTTGATCAATTCTATTTCTTAAGGAATTATTGAGCTTTCTCAATTGGCCAATTTTCTTCTTTCATGTTCTGAGCCCATTTCTTATTTTTCTTGAAGGCTTTGAATGTAGAAGCTTTGACATCTTTGCCTTTTAATAACTTCCAATGGTCAGAAACTTTTTTTTTTTCATTTTCCTAGCCTATTACTCTACTTTTAACTCTGTTAGAGTAGGGCTCTGTTTCCAGGATGGAAGGTGAATTGTTCCAAGCTTCAGGGATTTTGTGTAGCTGTTTTCAGAGATCCTTCTGGGAATCTGACAATAAGAACCTTTTTCTGCCCTGGAGCTGTTAGAAGTTGCCCTGCTGTAGCTGTAAGATCTAGTGTGCTTTGTTAAAGCTCTGGACTCAGGGTTGGGACCAGGGCTGTCCCGTCATGGCTTGTACTGGGACTGCACACCAGATGTCCATCATATTGCCACAGACTTTCTCCATTGACCTTCTGAGTCCTCCCTTGGTGTTTCCAGGCTGTGAGGTCCAGAAGCCTTAAACAACCAACCAAACAATGGTTGCTGGTTCTTTACAGCTGATTCACAAGTCCTGTGAGATCTGAGTTGGGGCTGGGACAGGGCTGGGCTGTTGCAGCCTGCACTGGGATTTGGTGCTAAGCTTTCATAATGGTTTCACAGACTTTTTCTGCCGATCTCCCAAATCTGCTTTGGTGTCTCTGAGCTGAGAGATCTGAAAATACCGCTGCTGATTTAGAGGTCTGGCTGGAATTAGATCCAGGTTGGAGCTGGGGCTGGGGTTCTGTCCGGGGCTGGGGCTGTGTTGGCACTGTCTGCACTGGGATCACAGAGTGGATTCCCACACTGAGGTCAAAGACCTTTGCTGCCGACCTTCTAAGTTTCCTTCAGCTGAAAAATATTCTGCTCTGTCTTTTCCGGTGTTCTGATGCTTTAAAATTTATTTATTGTGTCATTATTTAAAGGGATTTGGAGCAGTTTGGAGGAGAAGTTGGGAAAGTTTCTGCCTTTATTCTGCCACCATGGCTGTGCCTCAGAGGACCTATAATTGATACAGATTTACCTTTCATTTAAGATTCAATTGTACCAAAAATGACAGTAAATATGGCACTAGATTTCAATTACAGGACAACCCAAGTTCAAATTCTGCTTCAGACACCTAATGGTTGTGTGATTTTGGAGAATGTGCACAAGTGATTTGAACTCTCTGTGGCTCAGTTTTCTCAAATACAAAAGAGAGGAGTAGACTCAATAGATTCCTTCCAACAATTAATCAAAGGAGCATCTTGGTGTTCTGGGCTGGGAAACCCTTTATTGTGCTGACTTGTGCTTCTGATGTAGGTCAACAATTATTCTGGGGGGAAAGGGGGAGAAAAAAACTCTAATCTCTAGAAGTTCAAAGGCGACAAAATGCATTACAAAGTAGAAGGATTTGAAATATATGGCCTGAACTGGCATTACTCATCTCTTACTATAGACTGCATTAAAGAGACACTCTTCTGGGGGTGAGGGGAAGTCCATGCCTCTTGACTCATTTTCAATCTTTTAGACAGCCCCTAGTAATGGAACATATTAAGAATTCCCCTGTCAGTCATGCAAAGTTGAAGATCTTTTATTAAAGGTCCATAGTATGTCTAACTTCATTGAAGGTGATCTAATTCAGCAATTAAGGGTCACCTTATTCTTAATTCACAGGTAGAAAAAATTCATTTGTTTTCTATTTGATAAAATAGGATCCCTCTTAAAATTAAGTCTAGCATCTGTCTTTTAATAATACGACATGGGATGAAATTATACTCAATTGTACACATGCCTTATTTCTTCAAGAATACTTTAAAGAGACCTAATTCACCTATCTGGACAATCTCTTAATCAACATGGAAATGAAACACTCTATGACTTTGTGGATTGTCTTCCAGAGGCAATGTAGCTGAAAAATTGCTCTGTGATGAGTCTGAGGATGAGTCTGAGGATGACTCTGGATTTATGGAGACGGGTCTTCAGGAGACAACTACATTGCCTGTCACCTGGCTTACATAGACCAGCTTACACCAAAACCCCTTTCCTCTATTAGCACATTATTTAAGCATTTAGGATCACTTCCAGGAAACAAAAATAGTTTCAGAGTAAATCTTTAGTTAAAGTATTAATAAATACCAATGAAAGAGGTCAAATCCTTCTTTTGTTTAAATTGCAATTAATTTGCTGGTGTTATATTGGTGCCAGGTGAAGAAAAGCATTATAGTTAATTCCTTCTTGTAAAAGAAAAGAGTATCTCATTGTTTTTGATTAAAAATTGTCCATAATAAGTACTATTGTTGATTTTGCCATTAGAATCATCATTCATATTTTATATAGATTATATCTATCTTATCTTTTTCTCTAAAGATCCATAAGTATCACATTGTGAATGGAATGTATACAATCAACATTTTTTCTTGAGTTTGGCCATTGTGTCTTCTTAGTTGTTTCCATGATAACAGATTTTATGGGGATGATGACAGCCTTTTTTCATATCCTTTAGGTCCTACCACTGTTTTATATGTCAAAATTGGATTAGATACTATGCATAATGCAAATAACCATGTAATTATTTTGAATTTACTATGTATTTACTATGTAATTGCATAGTAAGTACCATATAATTACAAGATGATTACATGATTATTTCTGCCTTTTACACAGACCTAAAAGCAAAAGATTTTGTTGCGATTATTATTGGCATTTATTGGTAACAGTTACATAGTAGGGACCAAAATATTTATCATGTAATCAACCAAGCAAGCAAGTATTGCTGGTTCTTTTCAGCTGAAAAAATAATTTTCTGAAGTTATTGGCACTAGAACACATCATAGAATCATCTCAATTTTCCAACATAATGCCTATTTCTTTATTAGTCTCTATTTTGGATTTCATAAATTCATGGTCTATAATTAATAATGTTCTAAGAAAATAATGATATGTGCATATGGGGTGAGATTCAAAGAGTATGTGTGAGAGTAATACTGTAGAAACCAGTTACTCATGTTAATGAGCCGAAACATTTCCAGGTGCTATATCATGGCATTTCTACACTACTAACAAAGGAATATTTCTATTTTTACATTAACCTCTTCTTATACAGAGGTGATTCTATGACATTATTTTAACTACACAACATTCAGTCTAGAATTTTGTTTAATAAAATATGAGCACATAAACTTGTTATAATAAAATATATAATGAAAATAAAATATAATTTATTATTCCTTACAATATTGGTTTATTTTAAAGATTTCTAACACTTTATTATAAAACAAATTACATTTTATTAATGGCATAATTAAAGATTTTTGTATTTTAGTATTTGAATATACAAAAAATATGCCTTTTCTTTTCAGTATGGGCCATTCTCAATGTTGGAATTCTCTCCAAAAAGGTTTTAATCTAGATAGTAATTATCTATTATTAATAGATAAATCTCAAGGATTATCTGAGGCACACAGAGGTTAAATGATTTGCCAATGATTACATGGTTAATAAATATCAGAGATGGGATTTGGCCCCATGTCTTTCTCATATGGAGCCCAGACTTATATTCACTATACTTCACTGACTATTTTCAAATAAGCATTTTGTTTCTATTTATTTTGCAAAAACAAACTGAAAAAAATTCTCATAAATTTCACTTAAAACTAGAGAAATTTTAATTTTGAGAAAATATATGAATACAACTTGTCGCTGTTATTAAGTCATTTCAGTCATGTCCAACTCTTTGTGACCCTTTTGGGGTTTTCTTGGCAAAGATGCTGAAGTGAATTGTCATTCCTTTCTTCAACTCATTTTGTAGATGAAGATAATGAGGTGAACAGGATTAAGTGACATGTCCAGGGTCATTTAGATAGTAAGTATCTGAGATCAGATCTAAGTCTACCTCACTCAAGGTAGTTGCCCCAAATGAAATTTTATAATTATCCATTGACATTATGGATCATTCCATATTTGGAAAGTGTGTATATGCCATTTCAATCAAATTAAAAAAACTAGAATCATCATTAAAATAGACAGAATAAAGTGTATAAGATTAAGTCATGAAATGAGTACTGGAAAATGTGGGATCTAGGTACAGCTTGATTGCCTCATTTATGCCCTAAGTCATGTTATTATTCTCTCTAGTTATTCTCTTTTTCTTTCAAATGATTTACAAGAAGCCAGTTTTTACTCTAAAAATCAATTTTATATGTATAGAATAGAGGAGACATGACCGCAAATATTTCTCTTTAAAAATGCCTGAGGTTTTACAGAACTGAAATAAATATCAATAATATAAGATGGAACCCCAAACCAAACAAAACTAAAAATTAAAAGCCCTAAACTCCCCAAAGTTTAAGGAATCTTAACATGAAGTTGTATTCTACTCTATCTAAAATATATTTGGAATTTGGAACTCAATATGTTGTGTTTGGGGTGAGACATTTAAAAAGGTCTTTGAATAGCTTTAGTACATCCAGAGGAAGGCACCCCAAGTGGTAAGAAAAACTGAGACTATGATATTAAAGAATCTATCAAAGTAAGTGAAGATATATAGCTGGAAGAAGAGACTTTGTTATAAGCAATAGCTGTTTAACATATTGTCAAGCCTATCATTAGGAAAACAGTTTAAACTCATTCTAATTGGTCCCAAAGGGCTGAACGAAGAACAGTGAATGGTGAGTGACCTATTTTCTGCTTTTAGTTTCTCCTTTCTCTTTAAATCCATGGTCCATACAGGTGCCAAATTAGGAATAACTGGCATTTAAAGTTTGCAAATCCCTTTACATAAATTATTTCATTTAATGTTCAATAACTAGTGCTATTATTAATGCAGAAGTACTGTTGATATTACCAGATGAGGACTCAGGTTCAGAGAGATTAAATGACTTATCTAGGATAATCCAACAACCAACAAATGTCATATCATAGACTTAGATCAAACCTTGTCCTTTCTTAATCCAAATTCTTATCTCTCTTCACAGAAAGTTAATGGACTGGAGAAAGGAAGCAGTTTCAAGACATGTAACCCATTGAACCAGAAATTGCCTATGAACACAAGAAGTGTGGCAAGATGGCACAGTAGATAGAAGGGTCTGTAACAAAAGATTAAGTTTAAATCCAGGCTCAGACACTTATTGGCTATGTGACACTAGGCAAGTCACTTAACCCTGCTTGCCCCAGTTTCCTCATCTGTAAAATGAATTGGAAAAGGAAATGGCTAGCAAGCCACTCTAGGATCTTTGCCAAGAAAACCTCAAATGTAGGTCAGGAAGAGTTGGACATGACTAAAATTATCAAATAATAAAAACACACGAGAGCAGGCTTCCATTAACCAGGAGTGATGAGTTTGTTCTTTAGCTTTGCATGTTCTCTTCATATGTTCTTCACTTTTATTGTTCTCAAAGTTTTAGCCCACTTTTCCCATATTTCTCATGAAAATTCTCATGAAATTCTCATGAAAAAAAAAAAAAACATGCTTCGGATTGTGTTGGGGATAGGGGAAAGTTTTCATTTTTATTTTATGTGCTCTCCCTTTTTTCTACATCACCTTAGCAAATACCCTTTTCCTTATTTGTTATGGGCCAGACTTGAAACAAGGTGTTGATTCACTGGAATTGATAGAAACAATGCTTGTGTTTACACCTTTGAGAGTTCACACATTGGCTCACACATTGGAGTTCACAAGTCAGGAGATATCCAAGTTTACACCTCCCATAATCCCACTTATTGAAGCTACCAGATGATAATCAATGGGAAACACACCTATGGGGACTCACAAATTGACTGTAGTAGAAACTAAATTCTTTCAAGTTTGCTTCTAAACCTTAAGGAAAGAAGTACTCAGACATGGAGACTGTTAATACAGTGTAAATTGGTAGAAAATCTCAGAGAAGGTATGTTTTAGTGGGAATTCTTTTGTATGTGGATTGGCTACTAAGATCCATTACTGTTATGGAAATTTGTAATTTTGTGAGTTCAGTAATTCCTTTTAGTGTTTTTCCGTGTAAAGGAAGAAGGATTTTTAAGTTATTTAATGGCAATTTGTTCTTGTTTTTTAATACCAATAAGGTGTTAAATTCAAAGGGAAATAATATCTAATACACACATGCATATATACATAATATATATATATATAATATACATGTATTATTTTATGCAGATTTCTGAAGCTTTCCTTTATTCTGAATACTTTAATGTAGGACAAGAATCTGTGTTCCAGTTATAAGCAACTCCACCTTTGTGTTGTAAAAATATTATCTTATACAAAGGACATCTTGAGGAAAAGTAATGCTATCTATGAGAATGAAAAAAACAAAAAAAACCAGTAACAAACTAGTAGATTAATACTCTGGAAAACGTCTTACTTCTCAGAAAGAACTTGTTAAAATCTCCCAAGATAAATATATATACGTGTGTGTGTGTGTGTGTGTGTGTGTGTGTATGTGTGTGTTTCCATGAACTGTGGATCCTCCCTGACCCAGCTCTCTCTCTCTGTTTTCTCTCTTCAACTTCTGAAATTATTTTCATTCAAAAAATCCCCAAACAATAACCCAGCTATTTTAGGGCTCTGGTGACTTAAATTCAAGGTGTTATTCTAAAAATCTTAAAAATACTCTTGGTAAGAACAGCACCAGCTTGAATACCAGTAGAACAGAAAAGGTCCAATAAATCACAGCTGGGAAGTAGCAGTGGTTTATGTCCTCATTTGTGCTATAGTCTTCAATTTCTAATAGCTGAGAACAACTAAGGATTCATTTGTAACAGGGTTTCTTAATATGTATGTATGTTTCTATGTGCTTTTGGCAGTGTGAAAAGGCTATGGAACTCTCCTCAGAATTATGTATGTATGTATATATATATGTGTGTGTGTGTGTGTGTGTGTGTGTGTGTGTGTGAAATAAAATACACAGGATTAAAAAAGAAACTAAAAATTTATGATTCTCCCCCCCTTTCATCGTGTTGTTTTTTTATCCTTCATTTTCAAAGAGGACCAATGACATCACAGGATGATATTCTGCTTTATTCATGAATTGAGTTTAAGTGAGGTACAGTTGTGCAAAGTCACCAACCTCAATCTCAGGTCCTGAGCCACTGAAGAATAGTAGCAAGACATAAGTCAAGATGACTGGCAATGATCCAGGACACAATGGATGACCATTAATGATGGTGCTCCACAATGTATTCTTCAGCTGCCTTCATAGTCTTTGGAACATGTTATTGTCATCTGGCTATTTCATAAGAGGATGTCTAAACATCTCCCTGACTCAATATTAGGTTTGAGGAATGTCAGTCATCTGTCAATGCACATTCTCTTTGACATCTGTGCATCCATCTCCAGATGTTAAGAACTTCTGCTCTGTGTTTATCTCTATCTCTTTCTGTTTCTTTTTGTATCTGTATCTCTATCTTTGTGTCTCTTTGTCTCTGTTTTTTTTTTTTTCTCTCAGTCTATCTGTCTGTCACACACACACACACTTCTCACTCTTATTCTTTGGTATAAGGAGCTCAAGATAAGCTTCCATTGCTGATATTCTTAAAGCACAAGTCTGACCACATCACTCTTTCCCCCACTGCAAATTAGCTCCAGTCTGTGATTGATCTCCTTGCCCAGTGTCTGGGACACTCAACTTGCTACAGTGAGTATCCATTAGAGAATACACTTGAACTAGGTCTTTCTGACTGGAATGAGTACTTTTCCCCACTCCTTTTTCCCCTTTTTATATTATATGTACATAAATTATCAGGTGCTTTCTGTATACCTTTTACTAGGGTAAAGCTCTAGTGAAAAATGGCAGCATGGGGAATGTATTACATAACAAAGATGGTACTTGGGTAACTTTGCAATCTTTCAGTAGAAGGCTTCTCCAGCTAAAACTTCAAAAGATAATAAAAGACAAGGACTTCGACACTTGTTCTCTGAGGTTCAGGGGAGGAAGACAAATCCTGCCAACTCTAACTGCCTTATTTATCCAAAGAGCTAGAATAGATAGCTCAGAAATCCTTAGGGACTATGTCCAAAGGCACCAGAATTGGCATCAAAAGCATTACTAAAATACTGTTTGGAGCCAACAGAAAAAGGAAGGGAAGCATTTGCATTGTACCATCAGGGCTTTAAGGCTCCAATTATGATGATTTTTTTTAGAGTTTTTGTAGGCCCATTAAGGGTCACAACAAACTCAGTCACATGGCTCAGAGGGATGGGGATGATGGGAAGTTTAAGGTTGTCTTAAGGGAGCTAAATACAAAAGAATCCTGTGTAAAATAACAATAATGAAGAATCAGACGAGGCACTGGGGGATAGTAAATCTAAAGTTTGTTCCTCTGCCAAAAGATGTAGTTTTTCTCCCAAATCTGTTGTTTGTGCCATTGCCAAAGTCACCAGTATAATGTCCATTAAAATAAAATCTTCAGGAACATAGCACATTGTGCCATTAGTGAGAATAGAAAAAAATAAGTAGAGGGAAGTGATACTAAAGATAACTTCTTGATGCCTCTACTGAGCAACTATGAAAAACCTATATTTGTTTTTTTTTTTTTAATTTTATTTTATTTAATAATAACTTTGTATTGACAGAATCCATGCCAGGATAATTTTTACACGACATTATCCCTTGCAATCACTTATGTTTCGTTTTTTCCCCTCCCTCCTTCCTCCCCCCCCCCAGGATGGCAAGCAGTCCTATATATGTTAAATATGTTGCAGTATATCCTAGATACAATACATATTTGCAGAACCGAACAGTTCTCTTGTTGCACAGGGAGAATTGGATTCAGAAGGTAAAAATAACTCGGGAAGAAAATCAAAAATGCAAATAGTTCACATTCATTTCCCAGTATTCCTTCTTTGGGTGTAGCTGTTTCTGTCCATCATTTCTCCAATGAAACTCAGTTAAGTCTCTTTGTCAGAGAAATCCACTTCCATCAGAATACATCCTCATACAATATCGTTGTCGAAGTGTATAATGATCTCCTGGAAAAACCTATATTTGTAAAAAAAAATATTGAGACATTCTAACAATTGAAACTGTTAAATCTGAAACCTCAGATCAAATGCTACACAATGACTGAACTAAACGTTGAAGGCTAGATACTATGTTAGTTCAAAGTCATGGATATATGGGGAAAGAAAGACCTTTAGTGCCATGTCTTAAGGCATAAGGCAGCCTACATGTAAGACTAAGTCCTTTTATAGACTGATAATTTAATTTCCCTTTTAGCTTTCTACTTTGAGGGTAACCAGCACATGAATGGAGATAACTTTCATCTAAAAGAGCAAAACCATTTGCTCTCATGTCGCTTTACATGGTTGTATCATGACTTTTTAATATAACAGAAATATTCTCAACAATAAAATATTTATCAGGATGCTTTTGAACTTAATATTTCTACATTAGGAAGGATTGACAAATGAATATCTTGAAACTCTAGAAGAAAAGAAACATCACAGAATAATAAAATGTCAGCGATAGAAGGGACCTTAGCAATCATTCATTTCAAGTGCTAAACCTAATACCATTTACCTGGGCCATTCTGCCAAATGGAAGAAAAGGAGAAAATCACCATCAATTGTTCCTCAAAAAAGGAGTACCCTGAAATGCCCTGTGCCCACTGATGCAGTGACATGAGTCTTTTACATAACTGGATGCAGTGGATGTTTTTCATACCATGACTTATAGTTAGGCCATTTTAGTGTTATTAGTTATTGTGTGTAAGTGGATTTGTTGAGAATCTCATTTTTATAAATCAATT
Source organism: Antechinus flavipes (assembly GCF_016432865.1). Classification (NCBI taxonomy): domain Eukaryota; kingdom Metazoa; phylum Chordata; class Mammalia; order Dasyuromorphia; family Dasyuridae; genus Antechinus; species Antechinus flavipes. The sequence goes on along the minus strand of NC_067400.1, from coordinate 114,943,637 downwards.
GAAAAATCATTTTAGTAGAAACAAAAGATTTATGGTATTGGGAGCTTACTTGATTAAGAAAACTTTCAGAAATTTCTTGGGACTAAAAAGACTAGAAAAACCATATATTTGTAACATCAAAAATCATAGATTTTATATGGAGCTTTTTTTTCCTAGGTGATTTTGTTTGCTGTGTCTCCCTAGAAATTACATTTTTTTTATTTCAATCTGCAGCTTGGGAAGCTGGAATTTCTTCCCATTAGAGATATAGTAATAACTTTGTAATTAGTGAATTCATTGTCACACTGCATAATCAGCTCATTGAACACATACATTATATTAAAAAAAAACCTTGATAGTAACATAGATGTCCCATTAAAGTCTTGATTAACTTTATAACAATAATGCAATATCATTATACTTTCATAAATTAGCAGACAAATTGGATATATATCAAACAACAGTCTTGTATCTTTACAAAAGTGAAGAATGTTTAATTTAAAATAATACAAAGCTAGCGACATTAATTTCTTATGGGGGGATTTAGCAACTTGATTCAAAATGTGTGGCAAAAAATTACAATATCTCAGCACTTTTCTGTTAAATGTTTCAAGGAATGCCATACGGCCCCTAGGCACTGCATGACATACAGTAGTATCAAAAGCAATTGATGTGTGTAATGACAATTGAGATTATCCATTACAGATGAGCTGACCTACCCAGATTCAATCCTGCTGCTCTTATTTGGTCAGCAGGTACCTTTCACCATCTGTTTCTCTTGTATCAGCTGCATCTTTTATCTTATTGTACACTAGGTACCTGAATGAATAAGCATGTTTGATATGATACACACCCTTCAGGCCACTGAATATTGCAGTTCTTTCTACAAGATTTTCATAGTTATAATTGTAGTATTTTTTTTTATTTTTCATCATCTGAAAAGAATTTTCAGAACAAAGCAAAAGAAAATATCTAAGTTTTAAATATGAACCACATATGTATATACTGTAGAGCATTTATATGTATGTACAGCATTTTGTACCATGACTAACACATAGTAGTTATTTCGTAAATATTTGTTGACTGCACAACTAATAAAGATAAATACTAATTGCAATTTTAGTATTTTACTAATTTTGATATTTTAACTACTTTTTAACCAATATACTATTTTACTAACATTTTTATAATGAAAAAAGTAGATCTGCCTGATAAAATACTGCATATATTATTGAGTGTCCTTGTGGTTCAAGAAATGCTCTAAATTAAAATCAAATAGTATTTTAAGTGGAAAACTCTAGGCAATTCTAGTTTGTTCTTTCTGTTATATTTGTTCCCACAAACTTCAGAATTTTACAATTATAAGCCAAACATTTTATTACTTTGGTACAACTTAAAAATATAATACATTCCTCTGAAAAGATATACTCTGATGCCTTTTTGTGGGATGATTATTATAGTAATATTCATGGGACACAAACCCTAATGGAGCTTGCCATTCTGGAAGAGTAGTGAGTATAATCAAAGCAAATTCTAAATCGTACTATTTTGTGAGAGTCCAAATATGTTGGCAGACTCCATCAATTTAGTGGAGAAAATAGTTGGTTATACGAATCTTAGGTTATAGTTTCTATTTTTCATTTCTTCTGTTTTAAAATAGAAACATCTTCTGTTTTAAAAGTTTTATCAACATACACACACACATATATGTATATGTATGTGTAAGTGTAAGTGTATGACTTATTTCCACCAACTAGATAGTAATGAAATAGCAGATATAGTAGCTTACTTATTACACGAGAAAGTAGAAAGGGCATGAAAAAAACAAAGATAGTAAGAGTTATTGTACTAGATTGAATGTATACAAAACAAAGTCAATATCATTCTGAAGCCATTGATAGATTATTCTTCAAAAATTAAAAAAAATCTATTAAATGTCTACTTTATTATCTTTACAAAATTTTAGTGACTGATTAAAAGCCTTAAATAAAGTCTAGAATTTGTAAGCTTTGTGAATACATTGTACTCCTGAAAATCTAGTCATCCAAAAGTAATGTAGAGAAATAGTTTGAATAACCTATTGAAATAATGCTTACATTTTCCAAAATAGATAATATTGCTTGAGTTATTTCCATGCTTGACTTTTAGCATAGTATATTTTTAATATCTATTGTAATATAACAATACTATATGATGATTGATTTTGATGGATCTGGCCATCTTCAGCAATGAGATGAACCAAATCAGTTCCAATGGAGCAGTAATGAACTGAACCAGCTATACCCAGCAAAAGAACTCTGGGAGATGACTAAGAACCATTACATTGAATTCCCAATCCCTATATTTTTGCCTGCCTGCATTTTTTTTATTGCCTTCACAGGCTAATTGTACAATATTTCAGAGTCTGATTCTTTTTGTACAGCAAAATAATGGTTTGGACATGTATACTTATTCTGTATTTAATTTATATTTTAATATATTTAACATGTATTGGTCATCCTGCCATCTAGGGGAGGAGGGAAGGAGGAGAAAAAATGGAACAAAAGGTTTGACAATTGTCAATGCTGTAAAATTACCCATGTATATAACTAGTAAATAAAAAGCTATTTTAAAAAATCTGTTGTAATACCTGGAATTTTTTTAAACCAAAAAACCCAGGTGAACCTGGATAGTATAAGTAAGTTAAAAGAAAAGAAGTAATCAATCCTTAAAGAAGCTCTGATTTCCAAGAGCTGGCTATTCACAAGTGAATAGGAAACTCTTGTTTCTTACCCTAGCACTTTATGTAAGTAGAGCTGCTATTTTCTGATATCCTTCAGCATCTGACATATCATGTGGATGCTTTCCTTTACCCATTAAATCTCAAACTTTTGTGGTAATTTTGTTCCAGCTCTGACTGTTAAATAAAGCTGGAAGCTAGAGGCATGGTTTGACTAAGTTAGGTCTTCACTAATATCTGTGTTGTTCATTCTATTTTTTTTTAATGTTTGGCATATAAATAGCATTTGTTTGTTTTTTATGTATAATTAATATACTTTATTTTTAGTTTTATATTTTTAGAAATCAGTACAGATTTTTAAATACATTTTAATAACTAAAGAAAAATTTCGATATAAAAAAATTGACTTCTTTCAGTCTTTTAACTCTTACCCACATTGAGGAAGTAAAAGACTGGATAGCTAAATGAGTATTCTTTATCTTGATTTGAGTATATTTTAGAGAATGAAATGAAGGATGATTATGTAATTCTCATCTTTGCTTCTCAAATCCAATTGTCACATAAAATATCCAACATCTTTCTCTTTTTAAAAAATATGTCAAAAATGCAGTTACAATTGACTAAGGGACAATAGAACTGAAAGTAAATGTGTAGATATACAACTTTCTGTAACTTGCTTTCATACTTAGAAAACATTGTATTCTTGTTCTATAGTTATTTCTTATAATAAAAGATATCACAACTTCTCCCTTCCTCTTTAGTCTGGGTGATTCTTTCCAATTTTAGTCAAATATCCAAACTGACTATTCTGAATGTTTTTTTTTTATCCTCTTATTGTCTTTGAAGTGCAACCATACCATTGACATGCAGTCAGATCCTTTTCTTTTGCTAAAGATAACAATAGGGATTGGGGCTAGATGTGTAATTTGTTCAGTAGAGAGAATTCCTAAGTAAGGATATTCTTTTTATCAATGTCAATTCATACCTTCTCTTTTCTAATCAAAATATCCTTAATAATGCCCTTTGTAGCAATCTATTGTATAAATAACCACTAGTAATACATGATAACTTACATCTAGAATGCATCTTTCCCTTATCATTTTCACTATTTATAATTTTAACTATGAGATAGTGGAATTTTAAGATTCTTATTTATACAGCATCTTGAGATTATTCAAATTTACTATCTGGGCTTCTACAGTGGTAAGCAGTATAAATTATTGAAAATTCTGAAAAATTTTCTAAATACAATTCAATCTGAGATTATTTTTTCTTTTAATTACAGTTTCAGTTCATCCAGAGAATTGAGAATCTCTGACTTGAACATCTAACTTTATTCCCAAATATAGGAAATATGCATTTCCATCTATTTCATTATTCCAATGTGTATTGTAAGGATTAGTTTTTGCTTATTTGGATTTACACTAAGGAAGCTATGTAATCTCTCTGTGCTCAGTAGAATTACTCTGATATTTGGAAACTGAAACTTTTCCCTCAATTTGAAATTCTTTCTGTTTTCTTTTCATTGTATATAGAATATATTCAAAAAGACTAGGAAATATTTTTATGATATTTTTTAGAATGGGAAAGGAACTTTTACCAAGAGAAATGTGGTATAGAACATCATAGTCCATACCATCTTTAGGATTCTTTAAGAAAAGGAAAATCACTTTCCAAAAAATAACAATCAGGTATTACTATTATAAGTTGGTGGAAGAAAAATTATTCTAGTATAACCATTTATATTGGTGGATTCTCATTAAATTAGTTCACTAAATTATATTACATTACATTACATTACAACCTTACATTAAAAATAAATGCAGTTGGTATTCTAGATTCTGTGTACCTGTGTTAAGGGGAAATACATTTTGTCACTTGTTTTTTGTCTCTGAGCTTGATGAATCTAAGGGAAAGGCAAAGAGAACAATTATAAAGAAGTAGAAAGGATATCTCCTATAAAACAGACTCTTAAAATGCAGACCAATGAGTAATAATTGGAAGTCTTTTACAACATAAATTTTTATTTGTTGATTTGACCTCCTCTGTGTATATTGTTAAAGAGGATGGATCTTTGTCTTTCCCTTTCGAAAATGAATGTTTCTTTTATATAGATGAAAACTAAGAATACATCAATCCCTAAATTTATGTCATAGGAAAAAAGAACAAATGTATGAATTTTTTTTAAAGAGCAAAAAGGTCTAGGAAAGAATTTTGGCAAAACAGATTATGTGTCTTGTGCAAAAAAGAAGCTGAAATGTTTTCAGATCAAAAAGAAACAAAAAAATCATAATATAAACAAAGATAAACAAGGAAATTGCATCATATATATAAAAAGATTGAGATAACAGGGCATTATCAGTCTCTACATGCACTTACATTCTCTAAATAGTATTTAAATTCATAGAGGAAACATTAGTTCAATTATTAAAAATATCTAAATAGTGACACAATAATAGAATTTTTAAAATTTTCTTTAATATTTATGGAGATTGAAAACAAAAATAAGGAAAACAGCAACACATAAAACAAATTGCCAGTCTTTTAATCTGGAAGACCACATACTACTTCTGAATGGAAACAGAAAAAACAAACCTATTGCTTAGTACTGCACACTATTGTTGCTATATACACATATTAGGACACATAAATTGCAAGTAAATGTAAAAATACAGAAATAATTATATATCCATTATATACTACAACTTATTAAAACTGCAATCAACTAATATAACAATAATCAAAAACAAAGAACTAAACAAAATCAATAATGAAATCTTATCTAATGCGTGCATCAAGGAATAAATCACTCAATGCACAATAAAACTGAATAAATATGGCAAAGAATGGAAATAAGCATGGTAGAGTGTTCGATGAAAGACAGGCAATTAAAAGATTGCTGGTCAAGTTAGGAATTAGCACTCCTATTTTGGAAAGCCATTTCAAGTTATATACATGAAGTCGGAAATGCTCATATGTCTTGATCCTGATATTCAATGTCTAGGGATATGTTTTAAGAAAACAATTAATGAAAAGTCCTCCAAATATATACACACATATGTATATGCATGTATATATGTAGCATATTTCATGATAGTAAAGACTGCAAACAAAGTAAATGCCCATCAACTGGGGAATAGCTAAACAAATTATGATATATAAATGAGATGGAATATTACTGTGCTGTAAGAACAAATGAACATGATCAATACAGAGAATCATGGAGAGATTTATATTAACTCATTTGAAGGGAAATGTGCAGAGTAAGGAAAACAATATACACAATGACTACAACAATGTAGATGGAAAGGACAACCATAAAATAAAAGTTTGTCTCCAAAGAAGAGATGTCAAAAGACATTTCTTTCCATTTCTTTGCAAAATTGGATTATGTAGGAGGAGTTCCATGAGTGTAGACCAACCCAATTATAATGCCAGATTCTTTTAATATGTTCATCAGTTTTGTAAATTTTTTCCTCTTAAAAAAATTTAAGTATGATTCTCTTGGAAGGATGAAGGGAGGAAACAGAACTTTGGGTAGTATAAAATAAGACATACTAACTAAAAAAAATATGCTTCTTGAATAACTTATTGAAGCAATTCATACTTAAGTGATCACTGAAAAAAATACCCCAAGGAATTAGAAGTTAAAGCTATAGTAGAGAAAATAGATACGATTTAAGGAATCAGAGACAGTTGGATATAACTACTAGTAGTGGCCTTTAAAGGTAAACTAATTGTGTACCATTTGAATCTTGTAAATAAAATTATTTTATATTAATGTGTTATTTTAAATAGTATTATGTGCTAATATGTAAATATTCTAATCATGAAAAAGTGTTTCCTCTGTCCTCAGAGCCTTCAAACCACTTTAGTTTTGTATAATGGAAAGTATACTAACTCTGAAGCCAGAGAACTAAGTTTCTAATGCACCTATGTTTACAAATTATTCAACTTTTGATGAATGATTTAGACTCTAATCTCTGGTTCTTCAATAATAAAATGAGCAAGTTGGATAACATGTCCTATAAGGTTACTTTTACATATAAATCTATGTGTTAATATAGTATTGTAATATATTTTGAAATGAGAAGTTACATATAAAATAGGTTTTTGAAGCTTAACATAAATGGGAAGATATCATCATCTTTTGTCATTATCAATATTACTGCATATGATTATATAACTTTCAAGTAGTCTCATAATGCTACAGAACTAGGTGAGAATTCAGAAATTTTTTAGTCCAATTTGTACCTAACATATGAAACCCATCTATAATCTAAGTGATCATATTTTTTATATAAAAATATCCAATGGTGAAGAACACCCTTTTTAAAAAAATCAGTATAGTCCACATTTAATAGCATTAGTCATTGGCTTTTGATTTGATATTTTCTAAGTGCAAATTATCATACTCTTGATGATTGGCCAAAAGTCTGGTTACTCACATACTAGCAGAGAATCAGAGGCCATGGGGTTATTTTTCTGAGAATATAATCGTGAAGGAGGGCTCTTCTCTCTTAAGCCCTCAGGTAGTGGCAGAGATGTAGCAGCTGGCTAGTGAGCAGCTGGCTGTCTGCCACCCGTTTATAATGTGGCAATGTCTATACTTTTGTTTCTGGCATGAATTAGTAGGTCTTTTCCCATGGGACAAACATATGGGCTTAGAGCCAGTTCTCTTGAGTATCATGGAAGGATCTATGTAAAATTATCAAAGGTTAGGTTTAGTGTCTCTCTGATTTCCCTAGGCAAGAATCAGAGATGGAGGGCTTTTTGACACTTTCTTTTTGCCTCACCCTGAACATAGCAAATATACACATTTAGTAGTGGATGGTAGAAGAAACAGACAAATGCCAATTAAACAGCAGACAAAGTTCATCCTCTTGATTAACCTCATCCAAACCTCAAGCAACTTTCTTAATCTTACCTCACAAATGAGCAATTTTCCCTATGTTTAATTTTTAATCCTATAATTTTATATGGTGTCATTAAAAAAAAAGAGACAATTCTAGGTTTCCCTTCTATTTTGGTCAATTTGTTTAAAAATATAGTATCTTTTCATTTTATATCTCCATTACTTCTGACTATATCACTTTTCTCTCCTTTATCCAGCAAATTGATTCATGTAACAGATGGGGAAACAAAAAGAAAAAAAAATAGTGAATTTGATTAAATTGTTTGTTTTCACAACCATGGGGGTCAGTGTAGAAGAGGATTTTTACTTAGGTGATTGAAAAAAAATTGAGAAAATCATTATTCTAGAATTGACCTTCTTTCTTTGACCATGATCATCTCCATTCTAAAAAAGCAATAGAGGTGATAGAAATAACAGAGTTATCATTTATATAATACTTTAAAGTTGGCAATACATTTTACAAATATTATGTCATGCTAAACTCATAACAACCTCAGGAGGTTAATGTTATTATTATCATTTTTCTTTTCTTTTTATAGATGAGGAAATTAAGGCTGGAAGAAGTTGAATGATCTGTCTATTGAAAATATGCAAAAGTTCATTATAAAACGAGCAACTGGTGAGCACATTTGCATAAACCTTGATCCCAGTGAGACCAAAGTTATAGACTTCATTCTAACAGTGTAATTAATTCTCTTATTACCATAGTTAGTAAACATCTGTGGCTGAATTTGAACTCAAGTCTTCCTAACACCAGCTCTATCAGTTAACTTCCCTTTTGTTTGATGTCCCTCTTGTTTAGACTAAAAGTTATAACAACTGAAAAATAACAACAGAGATGTATAATTTTTGTATTTGTGTACAGTAAAGGATGTGTTTGTGTTTCTAATGGGAAATATATTTGCATAGTGAGAAGAATCTTTAAAATCCCCCCTTCTCTCTCTCTTTGTCTCTGTCTCTGTCTCTGTCTCTGTCTCTGTCTCTGTCTCTCTCTCCACACACGTACATATACAAGGATATATATAGTACATGTTTATGAGCCTTAAATATGGAAACACACATATACATAGTTAGACACATATATACATATCTGTGCACAATGTAATATAAGGCATTAATGAACATACACTTACACATTTGCATATATACACATACCTATTCATATATACATAGGTGCTCATTACATATAAAGAATTTTATACATATTTGTCAGGGCAAAGAGTAAGCAAAGTTCTCTGTTCCTAAATAATAAAGAAATCTCAGTATCGTTGATATTTACTTAATCATTTTGTTGACATTAGTGCTACATTTTTAAATAGAAAAAAAGTATTTTCATTCATTTGCTCTTGGGTGTTTAAAATTTGTGTATAGATACATTTTATTTATAACTTGGGTAAGTGTAAAAAATATTTAAAGTGGAGATCTTTTAAGTAAGCTAAAAGAAATGGCAACCAAGTGAATAAGATATCACATCAGCATCCTAACCATTTCACAGCCTGGAGACAACTGCACTGAAGCCAGAACAAGGGCAAGCAGAGGCTGCCAATGAGCCAGATGCTATCGCTGGAAAAGAAATTTTTGCAGCTCAGCATCTGGGTCTTGTGAAAGCCATCCAGAAAGAATGAGGACAAGTAGCACATTGTAGAGTGGGATAGAAAGCTGGATTACCCAAGCTCAGCATGTACTGAAACAACTTTTTGGAGCAGTACTTCTTACTAAGTTTCATTAATATGACAAAAACAGAATGAATATATTTTGCATTTACTTATTTTTGTTTATATTCTTTAGAACCTGTAAAATGTAAGCTCTTGTAAGAAAAGGACAATTTCATTGTTTTTCCTTTGTATTCTTAACATTGAGCACAGCCCCTGGCATGTAGAAAGTGCTTAATAAATGTTTGTTGAGATAAACCAAAAAGCCTAAAAACGGATTTGAGTGGGCATGTGATCAGTTTCTGCTTAAAAACAGATACTGTGTTGATAAAGGCATTTAGTCCCTGACATATTTTTAACAGCATATTTTCCACTCACTGGAATATTTAACATATATTACATTTGCATTGTTGGGATAACATAATGAAATAGGTTAGAAATAATGTTTTGTTGATAAAGAGGTTGGAAGTGGAAACAATTTTTTTGCCATCCTGTATATAAAGAGAGATAAAGAGATTCTGGAAGGCAGTGATTTTATACACACACACACACACACACACACACACACACACACACACACATAATGTTGAAGGCAGTAATTCTACCACCAGAAAAAATGATATATTTGTTTATCAGAAATGACTCTACAACATTTTTAAAGAATATATCTCTGTTTGGATAAGAATAAAGGACTCTTAAAAAAGGAAACTGATACCATGATTTCTTGCACATTTGAAATGACTATGTAGGGTGAGCACAGTGGGGCTATAGCAATAATATTCTCTACTTCCTTCTTCATCCAATAGTTTGAAAGTGGGTTAAATACTATGTCATTCACTGTCATTATCTACATCTCACCTTTTAAAAACAATGCAGCACTCTATTGTGAAGCTATAGGACTAGTTTATGGATTTCATTTCCTGGCAACAGTCTCTTGGCATTAGACCATGTTCCCTCAAGTAGACGATGCATCTATAAAAGAGAGTACATTATTATAAGCATATACCATTTAAATTTTCCAATATAATTTGTGGTGTTGAGTATTTAATACAAAAAAGTCACTGCTGAGGGAAAAACAAATAGCATATGTTTCTAATTAAGTATACAACTCCAGATCCTGCTACCATTTTCTATATCTCACAAGTCATTTTGCTATTTTGCTACTGAAATGCATAAATCAAGTAAGACATTTAAGTTTCCTATATAGAAAAATCTTTTTTTTTTCTATCAGTGAAATAAATTTATTTTCTCCCTGAATAAAGCTTTGAAAGCTCCTATCATTGAAAGCAAGGTAATAGTAGTATTACTTTTTATATAAGATTAAGCAATATCTGAGAAGTAAAAAAAAAAAAAGTTTTCTTATACTGAAATATTAGAATCAGCTCTGTTAATTTAAATCATTTTCACCTTATAGATTAACATCCTCCTCCATAAAAGGATGTGTATTTTAAAAGCAAAAGTATTAAATGTTAAAACTGCAAAAGTGTATGTACAGTACATGCAACTGGTTAGCTCATTTGGCTAGAGCTTGGTGCTAATGAGGCCAAGGTTGTAGGTTTGATCCCCATATAGACTAGTTAGCTTCATTCACTTCCACAGTCACAGGATGCACCCCTAACCCCAGCCAGCTGTCTGGTAATTGTATGTCATTGGTCATAAGGGGAAGCAGGCAAAAGAGCAGGGATGCAAATCCATTACCAATCCCAGAAAAACAACTCAAAGTGCTTGCCCTCCTGACAGTGGGTCAATAGAGCCCTCTTTGTACCCCAAGGATAACATATTATTATGTGCAGTACTTACTTTGTAGGTGGAAATGTGTCAGAAATAAAGGGTTTCAAAATAGAAACATTATCTACACAAGCAGAACATTCCTTGCATAGTTCAATTTCTATTGAAGCAACTTGGCAGGCAAATACTCTGGAGATTTTAAAGCTGCTGAAGAAAAGTCAAAGTAGATTATTTGAACCAACAATCTTTCTACTACCAATCTTCTTATGTCTATGTTTTTTGATGCACAAAAATTTATTTCAAGTCTAACTCAGCTGAAAAATTTTTTCAGCTAGATCTTTCAGATAGATTAAAATTCATTTTGTGCAAAACATAGGATAGTCAATTAAGATTAAAGTAAGCACTCTAAAACAAGATACAGGGACCTGTGTATAGGACATAGGGATTGAAACATGGGATTTGAAAATGAAAAGTGTGTAGACAGAAAGGGAAGAAAAGTTTTTACTTGCTTTACTCATACCCCCATGTTGAAGAAATGGGAGTAAAAAGAAGAATCAACAAAAGATACAAGAAAAAAGCCATCATAAAGGAATTAGAAGAAAAATCTTAGCATGATATCACAAAAATTAAGAAGAGGAAAAAAAACTTACAAAATTTATAGAATCAATTATTTCAGAGAATTCATTGAGGGTATAGACCTCTAAAACTCATAAGTTTTTATATAAAAAAATCACTAGTAACCTTGAAACATCCAGTTCTTCATCTCCAAACTTTAAACTCCATTAAACTCAAGAAGTAGTGGTGGTGGTTATGATGATGATGATGATGATGATGATGATGATAATGGTGGTTGTGGTTATTTTAATACCAAGACTAACACCCTTATATCAGATACAAGGAAAACAAAGACTAAAACAAAACCCTCTTTCTTCTCAAGAAGCTTGCATTCTAGTAAGGGAAATATATGGTACACAAAAAAGTAAAATGTTTGTATTTGTGTATATATATATTCAAATGTATATATGTGTGTGTACATATATACGTATATACAAATATATTTAATGTATAACACATAATACAAATGAATACAATATGAATTCTGGAAGAGAGAAGAATTATTTTTAAAAAGTAACTCTGGAACTAAATCTTGGAGAGAAGTAGGAATTCTAAATTGTGGGCATGAAGAAAGAGAATTACAGGCATAGGAGACAGCTTTTATAAAGGCAAAGAAGTGGGAAATGGTATACCGTGTTTGGGGAAAAGCATATAGTTAAGTTTGACTGAATTATATAGTATATGAATGAGAACAACCTGGAAAACGAGTTTGGATCTAGATTTTTAAAGACCTTTTAAATGACATGGGAGGAATTATTTTTCAATGAAAATAAAGAATTATTCAAGTTATTTGTTTTGGTGAGTGATATATTCAGTTTTTAAACATTAGGAATTTAGGGGTTTAGGAAAGCATTTTAAGAATTTAGGAAGTCACTAGGAGTCTGGCAGCTATTCAGGGACATAGCTATGTGTATATATATATACACAACTATATACAGTTAGAGATCCATTTTACATTCTACTGTCCTGTCTGTTTTCAACTTCAAGGAACAAGATACCCCTAGATAAGTTTATTACTTCCAAAGTCACTCCCAGACTGCTAATTCAAGCCTTGATTGACCCTACCTCCCATGAAACAAGATTCCCTCTGGTGTCCCTCTTCCTTGTTTTCTTGTCTCCTTTTTTTGTGATGTCTTTTCTTTTAGATTGTAAATTCCTTGAGGATGGGGACTATTTCCTTTCATTACCTATAATTCCCCACATGTAGCACAATGCTTGACACATAGAAGATACTTAATAAATATTTATTGGGTTGAATTGAATTGATTGGGAGAAGTTAAATTCAGGAAAACCAAAAAGCAAGCAGTTGCATTAGTCTAAGCAAGAGGTAATAGGGTATTAAAGCAACTGTGGTAGAGAAGAGAAAAGATGTCAGAGGTGGGAATAAAAATAAAAAATTCTCGATGAATGGTTAAATATGATTGCAATGAATAAAATAAAGTATCATGGATATCTCTTACTTTGACAATGTGGGTAGCAAAAGAATGGCAAAACTCTTAATGAAAACAGGGAACTTACAAGGAAGCGAAGTTCTTTAAACAATGAATCATTTCGGGGAACGATAAGTTAAAGACACCTATTGAATATTCAGGTAAAGATACCTACCTCATAGCTAAAGGTAAAAGAATTACTTTTAGGAGAAAAAATGAAGGAAAAATTTGGCAGTTATCTGCAAAGTGATCATAATTGAACATATTTGATGCTGATATCATTAAGAGAAAGTATGTAGAAAGAGAAGAGGGCATGGGACAGAATGCTGGTATACATAAACTATGCAAATTTCTGCAAAACACACTGAGAAGAACTGATCAGCCAGGCCAGGAGAAATAGGAGAGAATGGTTTTACAAAACATGGGATTGGACAATGTATAGGAGGAAAGAGTGGTCAACAGTATCAAATATTGCAGAAAGGGTCAAAATGATAAGAACTGAGGAAAAGAATAAGTAGATGGTGAAGAAATGAGATAAGATGTTCTTTACACTTCTGTTTCTAGAAATTTGGCAGTGAAGAGAAAAAAGATAAAAGGGAAATGTGAGGCAGGTTGCAGTATTTTGCTTAATTGACAAAATCTTTTAATTGAGGAGATCTTTGAGTGTGCAATAAAATGAGATAAAGGATTCAAAAGAGAGAGAGAAAGAGAGAGAGATAGAGAGAGAGAGAAAGCGAGAGAGAGAGAGAGAGAGAGAGAGAGAGAGAGAGAGAGATGAAAAATTCACCAAAGAAAGAAGATGATTGAGCAAGAATACATTGGAGAGTAACCTTTTCTGAGATTGGAAGTTAATATAGAGAAAAGATTGAGGACATTGAGAAATGATTTAATAATAATCTCTATAATCTCTCCTAACCCCAAATATACAATCCTATTTGGGCTTCAGTTTCTTCAACTGTAAAATGGATCAAATTATTTGTACTACATCCACCTTCCTGGGTTCTCCAAGAAAAACTTTAAAAAAAAACTATATAAAAGTCATAGATTATTATTAACTAAGATTCCTTGACTAAGTCACTTTACTATTTTCAAATTCAGTTTCTCTCTAAAATTAGAAGTTGGAACTAATTGATTGTTAAGTTCCCTTTTCACCCTGAGATTTTCTGATTTGATAAATTTTTATTTTTTGGTCTCAACTACATAAAATGTAGATATTGACATAATGAGTATTTATTCAATTTTACTAATATTTTTTCAAATGAACCCTAAATGCAAAAATTATACAAACAAAATTTGGAAGTATAAAACTGAAAAAGTTTATAGGCCTTGTTCTCACTCTCAGTTTATTGATGTGTGTAGAATATAAAATATTCACAGACATGTTCACAGACATGATATGCTTTAGTGAGAGATAATGTGGATAAAAGAGAGAGACGAGAATAGTTTCCTGCTTACTGTGTTCAGAGAGAGAATTGTTAGGCAACAAAGTGGAAGATTCAAAGTTTAGATAAAATATCATCCTTCCCCTCAAAGGACCTTAATTTTAGTAGGGGAATAGGGGCATAAACTTAAAGTGCTGAAATATTTGATACTGAATAAATTCAATGAAGAAAAAAATTGGCTTATAAATTCTATGGGGAAAATGGTGGAAAGGAGGAAGAAAGGAAAATGGAAAAAGGCTCACTAGAAGAAGTTACTTATGAGTTGGTTTTTAAAGGACCGAAGAGAGAGAAGGATTTTCTAGCAATCTGTTTCCTTTTGTCAGTTTCTTACCAATTTCTGCTTCTCTAATCTGTTATTTAAAATCAAGGGTCACAAAACTCATTTCTTCTTTTTTTCCGTAAGTCAGTATATCCAACAACATAAAAGTGTTCTGTTTCCTCTCATTTTATATACTAACTTAAAGACTTCAAGGAATGGAATCAAAGAAAATTTCCTTAGAGAAATACTTTAAATTAGATTTGTCACCTATAAGGAGAGTATATGAAGTTGACCTATCTATGTGGTGAGGATGGGTGTGGGAATAGATTCTATACCCTTTTACCTTATGGTTGGTAGAGGAATTCTCTTATTATCCACTTACTTGTAACAATGTTTAAAATGAAAGGCTTTAAAAAATAATGGGAAGCCAAAAATTGTTAAGTCTGAGTAGCTGATAAGGGTATCAATGACAGATTAAGCATCAAATACACCTGGCCTTTGCAGAAATGATCATGTCCTTCTGTATTCCTCTTTAATTTGGAAACAAAGTCGTATTTCCTCTCATGGGAAACTGTATTACAAACTCAAGATGGAGCAAAATCAAATCCAAGTATGAATGAGAAAACTGATTGTATATATGATATTCCTAAAAGCTGGATGACTCTTTAGTTATTCTGGATCAGATGCTGTAATTTAGAATCACAAGGATAATAAGCAACCTCATGTAAATCAATTGTGAATTGTTTAGCACCATAAAAATAACTGCATTGACTAGTTAGGAGCCAAATATCAGAAAACTATTTCAGAACAAATAGTGCTTCCTGAGCCAAATGAAGCCAGTCAGCACTTTGAAGTTATTAAAATAAGGTGAATCTCCAATATAATTCTGATGTTGGAGAATAGCCCTAAACAGGTCATAGCCTGCTGTTGCTATATGCAGTTAATCTTTGGGGGCAAGCCAAGCTCATTCTTGCATGTATACAAATCCAGGTTTGAATTTATAGTTTCGTTCTTGAAATGAAATAATATTCTTTGTAAGTTCTCTTATTAAAAATTTATTTGCATACAATAATGCTTAGAAATTATTATTTGAAGCAATTTCATAATCTCTCCCTAACATCTCCCCAACAGCAGGCTAAAATGCACGGGGTATATTTATTGCATTTTTATTTTTATCAGTTCAATCAGTTTTGCCTTGCTTGTTGCCAATTGTTTTGCCTTTAAACAAGAATAGATGGCAATTGATCAGAAAGAATATGCTTTCGACATGACTTTGAAACTCCCTCACTCCTGCTGCAGTTGTGTTGCTGTTATGGATGACTTTCACAACAGGAACACAGGCCAATTTAAAGTCCAGGCACCAAGCAATTTGAGAACCACCAGCTTTATGCAGTAATATAATTATTCCCTCTGAGGCTCTTAATTGTATTCATCACACCATGATTTCTGCACAAATTAAGCATGCATTTACTGCTATATATAACTTGCTTTGCAGTTAACATCCTGGAAACAAATTTCAAGGAGATAGAATTTTGGACTTAGTCGTCTCCAGAAATCACAAGTTCTAATGCCCAGAGTACTGTAAGGTCACATTTCTCTCTCTTCTAGGGGAATGTAGCAACAAATCCCTCACACAAATACACAAAAAAGAAGTTTCTGAAACTCTGTTTCTTTCTATGATTAGCTATATTCTTCTTTTGACAGAACAGAGAATTTGAAATTCTAAGGAAATGTGCAAATATTGCTTTTCTTAGTTTAATTTATAAGAAAAAATTCTTGATGTATTTATTTGACTCATCACAGAAGACCAAAGGAAGTCAAGTGACACATGAATCATTCAATGATCTGCAGACAGACTAGTCAAAAATAAAATCAATTTGCTTATATAACATGTGTATATACTATGTAAGAAATTATGTATATATATGTTTATATATTTGTCTTAGATAATAATCATTCCTTAAAGATTCGGATTATGTATATGTATGTACATATACCTGCCCTAAGTATGTGTGCATATATAATAGAGAAATACTACATATGCAAATTTCAAGTAGGTATTTAATAAATGCTTGTTGATTGATTTGTTGATTGTATGCTTCATCATTCTCAGTCATTAAATAGAAACCTATTAAGCACCCACTATAGGCATTATTTTTTGCTAGTTTCTGAGGGAAGTATATAAATAAGAAAGATTGTCCCCCCCTTAAGAAACACACCATAGTAGTAGATAGCATCATGAAAAGATTTCATAGAACAGCATTTGTTTTTGGCCTTGAAAATGAATAGAATAAACATATATATATGATGATAGTGGATTATGTTGGGAGGTGAATGGAAAAGTCCAGAAAATTATGATATATGTTTGGGAGTGGTCAGTTAATGCAATTTAGTTAAAGTAAAGGGGTTTTTATTGTTATTGTTTTTGTTGTTTTTTTAATGAAAGGTAGATTGCTGTCAGATTATGGATGGCTTTGAATACTACAGCAAATTTAAACATTCCAAAAGTAAAGGTGCCACTAAAATGTTTTGAATAGAATAATAAGATCTACACAGCTTATTCACTGAAATGGTTATTCTGCACACAGGCTACATGATAATTGGAAATAGGAAGGACTAGCAACATGAACAATTAGGAAGCTTTAGTAATATATAGTTAATGAGAATTTGCGTGAGAGCAGTTACTTTGGTAAGGAAAGGATATGGATTTGAAAGTTACTATATAAAGAAACTCAAAGAACCTAAGTATAGGGGAGGAGAGGAAAGATCTCTCTCTCTCTCTCTCTCTCTCTCTCTCTCTCTCTCTCTCTCTCTCTCTCCTCTCTCTCCTTCTCCCTCTTCCTCTCTCTCTCTTCCCCTCTCTTTCTCTCTCTATTTCTCTCTCTCTTTCTCTCTCTTTCTCTCTTCTCTCTCTCTCTCTCTCTCTCTCTTTCTCTCTCTCTCTCTCTCTCTCTCTCCTCTCTCTCTCTTTCTCTCTTCTCTCTCTCTCCTCTCTCTCTTCCCCTCTCTCTCTCCCTCCCTCTCCTTCTCTCTCTCTTCCTCTCTCTCTCTTCTCTCTCTCTCTCTCTCTCTCTCTCTCTCCCCCCCCTCTCCTTCTCCCTCTTCCTCCCTCTCTCTTTCTCTCTCTATTTCTCTCTCTCTCTCTCTCTCTCTCTCTCTCTCTCTCTCTCTCTCTCTCTCTTTGTCTCTCTCTCTCTCCCTCTTCCTCTCTCTCTCTCTCTCTCTCTCTTTCTCCCTCTCTCTCTCCCCTCTCTCTCTCTCTCTCTCTCTCTCTGTGTTTAAAAACCTGGTTGAAAGAAGATAAGGTGAAGGTCTATTATCAATAAAAGTAAGGAAGACTGACTATATTAGATGTCTCATATAAATTTTATTTAGAACATATTCAACAATATTCCGTTGTGAGATATAGCTGGGCACATTCAGTAAGAAGCTACAAATATGGGTCCAAATTTATGGAAATTTAGAGGAGGGCTTGATTCCAGAATCATTAGTTAAGACATAATATTTGAAGTATTTATAGATAGTATTTGATAGCTCTTAATTTGTATAGTGTTTGTAACTATTTGCTTGATTTTCTTATATAATAAGGTCTTGAAAGTCAATCGGTCAGTCAATAAACAAATAACACCTGCTATGGACCAGGAACTGTATTAATTTCTGGAAAAATCAAAAGATAGTTATTGCTGCCAGTGAACTTATAAACGTCCTCCAAGGAAACAAGTAAATGAATATATATAACAAGTTATAGACAGGAATTAAATAAGAAAGGGAATGCACTAAAATTATTAGGGATTGAAAAAGGCTTCCTGTAGAAGATGGGATTCTACTTGGAACTTAAAAGAAAGTCAGGGAAGGCAATAGACAGGAATGAGGAAGAGAAAATACTAGGCAGAATTGAGAAAAAATAGATTTTGGTGTATGAAAATTCAAGGAAGCCAATGCCATTGAATCAAAGAAAATGCAATGAAGAATAAAGTAGAAATAAGGAGTAAGGAGAAAATGGAATGCTTGAAGGGGGCTTGGCTATAAAGAGTTTTGAAGGCCAAATGGAGGATTTCATATTTGATCCTGGAGATGATAGCTGGAGTTTGTTCTGTAGAAAAGCAGACTATTACAGTAGTACAGGTGAGAGATGATGAAGGCCTTCCCTAGAGTGGTAATTGTGAAAGGAAGTGAGCATATTCAAGAAATATTGCAAAAATAAAATTGACAGGTCTTGGCAACAGATTGGATATAGGGACTGAGAGATAGTGAGGAATTAAGGACCCTCAGGTTACAAACTTAGAATAGAAGAATGGCATTACTCTATAGAAATTAGTGACAGTAATAAGGGAGGAAAGATAGTAAGTTCCATTGTGGATATTTTGAATTTAAAAAGTCTACTGGACATTTATTTCAACATGACTGCAATGGATTTGGAGATACGAAATTGGACTTAGCAAAGGGATGATGATTAAATCCAAGGGATGTGATGAAATCACCAAGAGAAGTAGTATGGAAGAAGAATAGGAGAGGGTCCAGGAAAAACCCTGTGGCAAATAAAAGATTATTGAAGAGGGCAGAAGTAAGCCTGCAGAATAAAGGCAACGATTCACTTCAACTCTCCCAAATTTTCCTCCAAAAATGTTAACTCCTAAAAATAAATTCTTAAGTGCAAAACTAATGAAAGAATGGGGTGCAACAATTTCCTAGCCAAAAGATTTATCTTATTCGGATAAGTGTGGAGCACAGTGAGTGTTAGTGCCTGCCAAGCCAGCAGAAGGCTTGTGGATGACTGAATTTGAGGGGCTGTTTTTAGGAACTCTCAGCCCACAGATAGGAAAGGGGTCAGACAAGCCGTCACAGAGAGATTACAGGATACCTTTCGCTGGCAATGGGAGAAGATTGTAGCATTGTCAATACACATTTCTGGATCCCAATCTCAGTCTGAGGAGAACTAGCAGGAACAAATCCTGGACACAGTTACAGGGTGGAAAAGAGTGTTTATAGAACATAGCACAGTCCAAGAGAGAAGCATAAACACTTTTTCTTAGATCATATTGCCTTAGAAGGATGAAAATTTATAAGAATAAGAATTTATAATTCTTTTGCTTCTAAAATTTATAAGAATAAGAAAAATCCATAATTAATTCTGAAAACAGCAGCTTTGAAAAACTGAAAGCTTGAGATAGTACCCTTTCCACCTTGGGAGCAGAGTCTAAATTTAACATAAAGTTAAAAGTCAAGAAATAACCTGGAAATGTGAGCAAACAATAACAACAGCAACAACAAATTAATTATAGAAAGTTACATGATGACATGATTACTACTACAACCCAAACTCAAAAGGAGAAAACAAAGTCAGAACAGCTATATACAAAGCCTCAAAAAAAAAAAAATGTGATGTAGTTTCAAGCTCAAAAAGAATTCTTGGAAAGCTCAAAAAAATTTGAAAAATAAAATAAGAGAAGTAGAGAAGGAAAAAAAAAGAATCAATAACTTAGGAGACACAAAGAATTGTGAAGAACATAACTTTTTTTTTTAATAGGCCAAATGGCAAAAGAGAAACAAAAATCCACTGAAGAGAATTTCTTAAAAACAGAATTGTCTAAATGGGAGAGGGAGGGAGGATACACAAAATTCATTGAAAAGAACTCCTTAAAACATAGAACTGGCCAAAGGAAAAGGAAGTACAAAATGCTCACTGAAGAAAATAATTCCTTGAAAATTAGAATTGGGCAAATTGAAGCCAATAACTCTGAGACATATCAAGAAATAATCAATCCAAAAAAAATCAAAAGAATTAAAAACAGAAGAAAATATGAAACATTTCATTGGGAAAAAAACATCTAGAAGAGATAACTTAAGAATTATTGGATTACTTGAAATCTATGATTTAGCAAAAAAAAAAAAGCTTAGAAATCATATCTCAAGAATTATTATGGAAAATTGCTTTTATAACCTGAAACCAAAGTGTAAAATAGAAATTGAAAGAATCCACTAATTACCTTCTGAAACAGTTCCTAAAATGAAGACTTTAGATAAATATAGTCAATTTTCAGAGCTCTCAGGAAGAGAGAAAATATCCAAAGCATACAGAAAGAAATAATTTAAATATTGTGTAGCAACACCCAGGGTAGTATAGAATTTAATAGCTGCTTCTTAAAATATTGCAGGATTTGGAATATGAAATTCCAAAGGACAAAAGTAGTTAGTATTGTAACCAAGAATATCTTACTCAGAAAAACTGAGCATAATCCTTCAAGGAGGAAATGGATATTTAGGGAAATTAAGGATTTTCAAGCATTCCTGAAGAAAATATCAGAGCTAAATAAAAAATTTGATTTCAAATACAAAACTCAAAAGAAATTATATTTAAAGAGAAATCATAAGGAATTCAATAAGGTTAAACTGTTTATATTCCTGCATTGGAAAGTGATACTTATAATTTCTAAGAATTATAATATTTTTAGTTCAGGAATATGTGTAGATATTTGTTTCATTTCAAAAATAGTGATGCTATACCACCTACTTTTCAAGGTAGGTGTGAAGAGTAAATGGAACAACATGTACAGTGTTTTGTAAACCTTTAAATGCCATATGAATTTTAATTATTACTATTAGTTGTAGTTCTTATGTTGAGATATGAATGTTGCTTTGAAAAAGTATTTATATATTATTAAACTAAGCTCATCAAATATCACTCAAGGACAATTTCATTTACTCATGATTTTCATGAAACACCAATGAGAGTAAAAATATTTAACAAAATATAAAGTAAAAGATTATAATTATTTTCATTGTTAATGTAATTTTGATTATTATAGGCCATAATATGATGCAGTGTATAAGGTGCTGAGCTGAGACTCCAGAATATTTGTATCCAAATCCTCCTTCTTCTATGTACTACTAAGTGTATGATCCTGAGTTACTTTTATTTATTTATTTTTTATGAATTTCCATGGTCAAAGAAGTTATCACCAGTTTATCAGTTGAATAATGATAAGACTTTCAAGTCTTATATAAGTTCACTTTCCAAAGTTCACTTTTCCAATTAAATAATGTGTTGCTGGGATCATACTTTCCACAATGGAAAAAATTTTCCAAAGTTTCAGGCTTCTGGTAGAATACTCATAATTTCCATGTTATAATTAGGTATCAAAGTAGAATTTTGTGGAACTGAGGAAGTTTTATCAAAACCTAGGGATTTCTAATTATTTTAGTAGTAACACCAACTTTTAAATTTTTATTCTGAATTTAAAATTGTGTGAAGATTGTGAGTAACATATTAAGAAGGAATAGTAGTTCTCAATGGATCATAATTCAGGAATTTTTCTTTCTCATAAACACACAAACATACAGATTGCTAGTTTTTCAGCCCCTCAGATGAACATAGGCAACACTATGGTTCATAGTTCACAGAGAACACAAAACTATACATGATTATTATGACTGGGAAGATTCACAGGTAGTGTGTGGGAGGTTAAGGTCAATCAGTCAGTAAGTGCCTTGTACTATAACTCTTCATATCAATCATAAGGTTATTTTGATTCGGGAAGTTTGCTAACATTGCATATATAGATTAGATGAAGTTTGCTAAATGAATTATGATCAGCTTAAATAGAACTGACTAAACCAAGTTATTGGGTAAATAGGAACTTCCTGGTATATAGGTATGACAATCAGTGGTCAAACATGGAGTAACTTTTGTCAGCAAGAACTTAGACATGAGCTTATCTTTATAAAAACTTAGTTCAACTCAGCATTAAAAAGCTCTGCTGTTTATGTCTCACTTTCTCTCTTTTCTCTTCTCTCTCTCTCTCTCTCTCCTTTTGTTGCTTTTCTTTTTTTTTTCCTCCCTTATTATCTTTATGCTTATGTCTATGTTTTAGTTTCTTTCTATACCCCCTTCTGGAGGAATTAATAAGTCACAACTACATAAGAATTAGCTGTCAATCACTATTCTACACTTTGTATAAATAAAGCCAGTCTAATGGTTAATGGAAATATAAGGTAGAAAGATTTTGGAAGTTAGGATGTTTTGAACCTTAACAACCTGAGTATCCATGCAAATGCCATGAAGAAAAGTTAAGAAGAAGGATTATCATCCTATATATTCTCTCTATTCATCCACCACTACCACTACCATATAAATCTATCTATCTATCTATCTATTTATCTATTATCTGACTTTGTTCTTTTTTTTTTAATTTAATTTTTATTTAATAATTACTTTATATTGACACTCGTTTCTGGGTTATGTATCTGACTTTGTTCTTGAAGTATATCCAAGACTACTTGATGACTTTTCTTATCTCTCCCTTTTCTTCCTCCAAGGTCTAGCTATTGTGTAATTTTCTATATGGAGCTTTCACTAATCTTCATATTTGAAAGTTATGCTTCTCCTCTTGATTTTCTTATTTTTGTTGGATCTTTTCTTTGTACTTATCCTTTTAATATGTATCATATGTTCACATAAAGACTTTCAATTCCTTGAATACAGACTCTTATCTTTGCATCTCTACATCCTATACTTAGCATAGCATGGTGTTATATTGTTTTCATTGTTGAATTTGTTGTATATTTTTCCTGAAGACTTTCTCAAAAAACAAAACAAAATAAAACAACTACATTCATATATGGAAAAATGCTTTAAAATTATTAATTTCCCTATTTCCCCCCAAAGAGGATTTTTCCCCAATTCAAAAACAACTGAGAATAATTTACTTAAACACTTCCATCTAAAATGAATCATTATTCAGAAATGTTTTGAAGATTGAAATAGCTATAATTGATTTCCATATATAAACTTAATTTTAATGTTCTCCACTGTGTTTCTGAGTTGAAAGTTAGATTGACATTTTGGAAAACCTTTCATTTTTGATTTTTTTTTTCATTTTGCATCACCCATCTGTCAGTTTCAAGTCCATTCAGTTTATATCCTCTTGAAGTGGTGTTAACACTACTTTTCAGCAAAGTGATATATACCATACAAATGTTAATTATGTATTTGACCTTGCTAATAACATAGTAATGCTACATTTCTGATATGCTTTAAGATTATAGATGAGAAGATTATGTAAAAGGATATAATGAGGAATCATTAATACACTTTAGACCAAAAATCTAATTTAAGTCATATTTAAAATGTGATTCGTTTATCTAATCTATTTGAAGTAAAAGCAAGACAATCCATAGCATATTTAAGTTTTTAATTATAAATTGTGATATTATTTAATTTTATTTTGAATTGATATGTGCAAAATATTTACAAAATCAAAAACATCCAAAAGTATCATATTTTAAGAAACATCAGAAATAATAATCTACAAATATGTATTTATACTGAGTGTCACACAACCCTTAATGCAGTGTTGAGCTTTGTTAACTTAAAATATCAGAAATGTTACATTACTATTTTACTTAAACTTTAAAAGCTTATATTTACATTAAGATTTTTGGTACAACTTGCCTAATATGTCTACTAGATATACAAAAAAACAACCAAAATCAAATTTTATTATATGTCTTTGAAGAGTGTTCTTAATGATGTTTTCATCTTTCTTCAATGTGGGACAAAAATATAATACTTTTGTTTCTTTATACACTTGTAATTTTATTTCCTCTCCCAAATAAAATTTCATTTATCCAGTACAATCTTTAGAGGTCTAAATTTATATCTCTCCATTAGTCTGTCACAAAATAATTGGCATAGCAAAAAAATGTCCCCCAAATAGACAAGAATTAGAACTCTTAACTAGGCATTTTACAGCATATATGGTAGCAGGAGGTATAAAGTTCTACTCTGCTATTTCTTTATTTATTCCATCAACCTATGGACATTTATTAAGTGCTTACTATATACTAGAAACTATGTTAAGCACTAAAGTTAAAAAAAAAAAAGTACTCCCTGGCCTCAAAAGTAGCTTATGTTTTACCATGAAATTACAACATGAAAATTCAAACAAACAAAATGCATACACAATAAATTCACAGTGATGCTGGAAAGGAGCTAACAACTGTAGGAACAAGGCAAAACTTCTGTACAAAGGATAAAATAATTATTAATAGCTAGCATTTACGTAGTACTTTATGAGTTATAATATGCTTTCAATTATTATCTCATTTTCTCCTCATAACAAACTTGGAAAGTAGTTTTTTATTATCCCCATTTTATAGATGAGTAAATGGAGGCACAGAATATTAAATTGTTTGCCCAGGATCTCACAGCTAGCAAGTATCTAAGGTTGAATTTGAATCCACATCTTCCTGATTTCAGTTCTACTACTCAATTCTCTGCACCACCTGGCTGACTGCTAATGTAATTTGAGCTGAAACCAGAATGAAACTATAGAGTCCAAGCCCTGGCGGTGAGGTATAATTATATTTCACACACTGAGAGTCATTAGTGGGTAAGCACAGAGGTATGAGAAATAGTAAAAAAACTGAAAAAGTAGATTAGATTCTTGAGGATTTTAAATGTCAGATATTTTTTTCCTAGTTATAATAGAGACATGTTGAAGACTTGAGTTGGAACATGACATTGTCAGATATTAATATGGCCAAAGCAGAGTCTGTGGAGTACTTAGAGCTCGGTCAAATATCGAAGACTCCAAAGTCATCCAGTGCATCCCAGGCTATCTTCAGTCATCTTGCCATTTGACTTCAGTGACTCTAGAAGAGATAGTAAGGCTAATATCTTTGTTACTCTTTTCTTGCTTATATCAAATCCACAAATAAGTTAAGATATTACCCTGTGATGTCATTGGTCCTCTCTCAAAATAAAGGATAAATATATTTTAGGAATATCAGCAAACTGTTTGGAGGATGGCTTTAAACAAAAAAAAAGTTTTAATACGGAGTGAACATTTTAGACATTCTGAGCACCCTCTTGTCACAATAAGAATTGATTCTATAATGATCACCATGTTCATAAAATCAAACTTTTAGACCTTCCTCATGAAAATGTCATACACCTAAGAAAAGTTACACCTTCTTATTCAGTTTTCCCAAGAGAACACATGAGATAAAACAATACAGACTCAGGCTCTGCTCTTATGTGGCAAGAAAAAGAATTGAAAGAAAAGAAAACAAGAGTCTGGTGAAAATACCAAGAGAGTACAAATTGCTAGTAATGCAGATCAGCATCACAGACATGAATATTCATCATGTTCCATATGCACAGCTAACTTAAGAGAGCTCCTTCAGGTTTTGTGGGGCTATTAATAACAGTCCAGGTTAGGTCCTGCAAAAAATACTATAATCAGAAGTTAAAGATGTCATTGAAAAAACAAAAACAAAAACAAAAAAAAACTACAACTGAGTTTCAAGTGAAAGAGTATGCATAAATTTTTCTCCAGCACTGATTCTTCAGGTTATGTACATCAGAATGTAATACTCTGTCATGCTTTGGGAGGATTCACAGTCACTTTCACATTTTGGGTTCCCCAGAGAATGAGTTCATGCCAGGAATGACATGCATAAACCCCAAGTGAGTCAAGACCAGCTGCATTACCCCAAAACCAAAGTGAGATGTTGATCTAATACATTTTAAGGTAATTGATTCTCCTAGTCCCCTTGTTGAAGGTGACTTGCTCTGAATACAGCTGTAGCATATTTAAACAGGCAGGGAACAAATTTATAAAAGAAAAAGAGGAAATTGAAATAAATAGTCCTAAAGAATTACTATAAATGTAATTTACTTTTAATTTGGGCTTCTTGTGTGTCACACAAAAGATGAACCGTTAGTTAGGAAAATTGATCTTTTTGTTTTCTTTCTCCATCCAACCTAGAACAAAAGATGAACTATAATGTTCTTCAGAGAAAAAAATAACTGGGAAAATTATCTCTAATGATACATATTTTATTTTACATCCCAATTCTACTATATGTGTATACATATATATTTATATATGCTATATATGTGCACATATGTGTACATGTAAGAGGTTGGGAAGAGGAAGTTTCTGTACTTTAAAGAATATTCTATATCTTAGAGGTATATTATTTTTAATTAACTTTCAACTGCCTTCTATTGTGTTTTAAAGAGCATGAGCACTCAGTTCTCTAGGATTTCAAAGGTTTTGCAAACACTTATAAGAGTAAGCACCATGATAAGCACTGGGGATACAAATTTCAAAAAAGCAAAGATAATCATATCCTCAAGGAACTTACATTCTAATAAGGGAAGACAACACAAAAATATGAATATTGGCCAAGGAAAGTCATTTTATTTTTGAAAATTATAGGAATAGTGAATGGAACCACAAAAGAATAAATTGTAGTAACCTTTCCAGAAACTATAATGGATGAGAGGAGGAAACAGCAGTGGATAAAGTATGTGTACTGGGGGAGTACAATTGATAAAGAAGTGAACAAAGAATAAAGGAGGTGTAACTGGAGTCACTATGTATGTCATGTAAGGCTCTACCAAAAGGACAATGAGGCCCCAGGGTGGGAGTTAGTGAGATAAAAGTTACTTTCTCCAAGGTATGCTCTCTGAGCCTAAAGTCTGAGAAGGAGATAGATGGCTGAATTTGAATCAACATAGAGCATTTACCAAAGGGAAAATTCTTAAAATGCAGACCAGTTCTTATTCTGCTAATTAGTCCTAGAGAGTTTCCTAAGGCAGTGAGAGGTTAAAGGACTTGCCCAGAGTCACACAACAGTATAACACAAGTTCTAGCTAGTACTTAATCTTTGCTTCTTAGGCTAAACAACTCTAGAATAAAAGGCTTGTTTTTATGAATTATTTTATAATATTATTTCTAGTGTTTCATCATAGTGCTCATTCTTCTCTGGTTATCTTCCATGTTAATAATACAATTCCTAAATTCCTAAAATATGGAAATAGACACAATGTTTCCTTTTTTTACTTTGATCAGAGCAGAGTATATTAGGCAGAGTATAATAGCCTTTATTTTTTCCTTTTTTTTTTGTTATAGCTTTTTATTTAAAAATATATGCATAGGTAATTTTTCAGCATTGACAGTTGCAAATCCTTTTGTTCCAACTTTTTCCCTTCTTTCCCTCACCCCTTCCCCCAGATAACAGTTTGACCAATACATGTTAAATATGTTAAAGTATAAGTTAAATACAATATATGTATACATGTCCAAACAGTTATTTTTCTGTATAAAAAGAGTCGGACTTTGAAATAGTGTACTATCAGCCTGTGAAGGAAATAAAAAATGTAGGTGGACAAAAATAGAGGGATTGGGAATTCTATGTAGTGGTTCATAGTCATCTCCCAGAGTTCTTTCCCTGGGGGTAGCTGGTTCAGTTAATTACTGGTCTATTGGAACTGATTTGGTTCATCTCATTGTTGAAGATGGCCATATACATCAGAATTGATCATCATATAGTATTGTTGTTGAAGGAAATAATGATCTTCTGATCCTGCTTATTTCATTCAGCATCAGTTCATGTAAGTCTCTCCAGGCCTTTCTGAAATCATTCTGCTGGTCATTTCTTATAGAACAATAATATTCCATAATATTCATATACCACAATTTATTCAGCCATTCTCCAATTGATGGATATCCACTCAATTTCCAGTTTTTGGCCACTACAAAGAGAATAGCCTTCATTTCTTAAGACCTTTGCAGAATCCAAATAAAAAATTGTTAAACTGAAATAAAATTCTGTTACAAACACAACTGTAGTTGTGTGTTTATACATTTACTTTCTTCTGAAAGCTAAATTGCGTTTAAACCAGTCCAAAAATGGAAAAAAAACTTTCCATGCCCTGCTGGACAAAATTTAGTTTTGATACCACTAAATAATATAGACAATTATGCATCACCATTTGGAATTTGCAATCCTTTGAGTTAGAGACTGGTTAGATTTTTCTGTTTGTATTCCCATAGTTTAATATAGTGTTTGGTAGATAGTAGGCTGTTATTTCATGTTTGTTAAATTTAATTGAATTGGTACACAGAGTTTTAGCAACTCATACAGATTCCAATTTGTCTTTAAGGTAGATTTTTCTAAGATTCCCAAAGCAGAAAAAGGAACAAACACCGAGTTTTTTAATAGCAGAAAGGATATTGAGTTTTTTTTTAATTGTAGAAAGAATATTATCAAAAAAAATGTTCATCATTTACAAGCTGAGTGACTATGGACAACCTAAGTGACAATGGACAACCTTAATTCTCTGAAATTCAGCTTTTTTCTAAAAATATAGATGCTACCTATTCTGATTATATTACTACTACTACTATACTACTACTACTACTACTACTACTACTATGACTTTGATGATTATTACTACTACTATTACAACTATTACCTCTACTATTACTATTGTAACTACTACTACCACCACCACTGCCACAGCCGCTACTGCAACTACCACTATTATGTACTAGTATCAATAGTAGCAGTATTACTGCTAGTTGTATTACCACTAGTATTGCTACCACCACCATCACTGCTACTATTTCTACTATTTACCACTATTACTACTACCACCACTACTACTACTACTATTATCACCATTACCACATTACTAGCACTACTACTACTATTCTACTAACACTAATACTAGGACTAGTATTACCATCACTACTGTGACTTTCAGTTTGTATTTATATCAAGTTTTAAGTTTGCCAAAGTGCTTTACAAAATTGTTTAATTTTTTTCCTTACAGCAACTCTAAGGAGTAGATGCAATTATTATCCCTTTTTGCAGATGAAAAAACTGAATTTGAGAGGTCAAGAATTTTACCCTTCACAGCTAGCAAGTATCTGGTTATATTTCAAATTCAATAGTAGTAATAATCATTCTAATCATAGCAGTAATAGGAGAAGGAATTGGAGTAGGACTAGGAAGAGTAAGATGAGGAGTCGTAGTAGTAGTAGTAATAGTAGATTGGTAATAGTAGTACTAGTAGCAGCAATAGGATTAGTAGTAACAGTAATAGTAGTAGGTATTAGTAGTAGTAATGTTAAGAAAAGAGGAGGATTAGGAGTAGGAATGGGATTGGGAGTAGTGGTAGTAGTGGTGCAACTACTACTACTATTACTATTACTACTACTAATATTACTACCACTTTTACTACTACTATTACTACTATCAATACTACGATTATTACTGCTACTATTACTACCACTATTACTATTACTACTATACTACTACTACTATTATTACTTTTACTACTATCACCACCACCACCTCCACCACTACCACTACTAATGGAATTCAGGAGAAAGATGAGAACTCTTTGGGAGGCATATTCAAAGAAGAAATGATTGAACCTTCAGAATCCAGTGAAATCTCTGAGAGAAATCATAGAGACAGGAGAAGAAACAGAAGATAACATTTTCAAGTATGAGAGATGGAAGCAAGAGAACTGAGAAATCACTAGTAGATAGGTAGAAGTATAGAAAAAGTAACAGGAGTGTTATAATATCATGGAAGATAAATATACCCAGGGCAATAGTCAAAAGAGTTAAACATTACTGAAATAAAGGTCAAGGAGAATGAGAACTAATGAAATTTTACTAGAATTAAAAATTGAGATAGATAATATAAAATACCTGCCTTCTCTTGAGGCTTATCTCATGTACCTCCCTCTATGATTTCCCCTAGTTGTTAGTGGTCTCTTCCTCCTTAAATAATTGTCTACATATTTATTCATTTAAATCATTGCCTCCTCCCACTAGCAGAATCTATATTTGTTTTCCATTTTGTCTTTGCTTTCACTTTATTTTGTGAATATGTTTTTGAACATTAAGTGGGAAAGGACTTGTAGTTTGAGCAATATAAAGAATCCCTTATAATAATATATATTAGAAGTTCATCTATAATTTTCAATCTTAGGACCTTTGGGAAGTTGAGTGCTTTGCCCAAGATCTAACAGAAGTATATATTAGTGACTGTATTCGAATCAAGATTTTCCTGGCTTCAAGGTCAACCTTTTACCCAACATGTCATCCTATTTCTCTTATACATGGTTGGCATGGTAAACATCAGTGATCTTTAAGAGAGCAGCATCAGAAGAGTGGAGGGATTTAATATGTAGTAGTAGGGATGTAGATAGGTAGTGAATTTAGATAGTGAGAAGGATGCTTATAGGAATTTGTCAAAAAAAATGGGAGAAAATAATGTGACAGATATATTTAGGGGATGGCATAGTCACAACTTAAAACCTTGTAAAAATATGGATTGGAAAGACCTGACTGATATTCTATGCAATAGAGAAAAAATCAATAAAAGAGAAGATATTCAAAATCAGAATAATATGATTAAAGGTGTTCAAGGAATAGATAAGAGGAGATGAATTCAAGGACATAAGTAGGCAAAGAAAAGGACAATCTTTTTCTCCTTATTTTGGTCTTATGCCCTCTGTATCCCTCTGTAATTAAATTGTCTGGAAAATTAAATAGCAAGTTTACATAGGTTTCAAGTATTTCTATTTCTCTGTTTAAAATGAATAAATAAGCAAATTATTACCAAACCAATATCTTTTGGGTTTTGTTTTTCTTAACTTGTTTTACAGAGGCTGATTACTCTTGGGCAAATTTCACTTATTAATTCTTCAGTTTTTCAGATCTGAAGCCAAAATAATTTAATCCTCTCAATATCTAGGATTGTTTAGTTTCTATTTTTGGATCTCCAATATCTAGTACAGAAGGCTACTAATAATTGACTATTAATTATGTTTGTTGAATTAAAAATGAGATTTTAAATGAGTTTGGCCATGACAAAAAAAAAAAAAACTTACCTGAGAATCTACTTGGCCTCTCACTTTTTATTATCTCAGATTCAATATCTATATCATTAAAATGTATATAAGAAGTTACATACTTTCCTTTGGCTTTAAGATTTATACCTCAGCTAAATGCCACAGTTGATAGAATACCAGGCCTGGATTCAGGAAGACTCATCTTCTTGAGTTCTAATATAGTCTTAGAATCTTGCTATTTGTGTGATCCTTGCCAAGTCCCTTAATCCTGTTTGCTTTATTTGTAAAATGAGCTGGAAAAGGAAATGCCAAAAAACTTGTATATTTGTCAAGAAAATCTCAGATGAGATCACAAAAACTCAGGAGTGAAAACTGTTGAATAATAACCCTGCTAATTAATACCCCAGAATTTAAAGCAATAAGAACCTACCTACTTATTTCCTGAACATCACTTATACTTAATTTCATTTTACAAAGTATTTTTTTTTCTTTTGAGGTGACTTGCTGTAGAATGTCAGTCTTTCAGATAATTGAGTAAATCAAGGTTTGAATGATTTGATTTTTGAAAGATAAACACTTTTTTTGTTTTTTAGAAAACTGTTGCTAGTTATGTTATTATGAAAGCCAGAGATAGTGAACCACATTTTATAATTTTTTCATTGTACCATTGTATTTGAAAGATGAATAAAAAACTGATTTGTCTGTCAAAGCTCTCTGTTTTTATATGTATGCTGCTATGTTATCTTCTTGCTAACTGATCTGGATTCAATTAATTGTGATATACTTGAATGCTTTGTTAAGGATGATTGATGTGAAATACAAGGAATGACCTGCCCTTTGCATTATTTCTATTGATATTAAGGAGTTAAGTACAATCTTTGCAGTGTGAAAGCATATATAGTATCATATAGAGCACAGTTAGTGAAGTGATTCATAAACTTGCACATTTGTGGAAAACACATGGCGATGTTTCTTTTTTTTTCCAATATAGTAATAATCTTCACCATTAAATCCTTAGTAAAAGCTGGATGCTGAATACATTCAAGTTGCTTTTATCATTTTACTAATGAATTAAAATTCATATTTTTGTTTGTAATAAGATTTTTGTCATCGTTTCTAAAGATTTTCCCTTATAAAACATGATTTTAGTTCTGTCCAATAATCTGAGCTCTGAAAAGCACATATGTAAGGACCATTATGCTTTTTTCTTACTTGCCTCATTAGACTCAACACTCAAAAGAGATCAATGACTCTGGGGTGAATTGACAAAATATGCATTTTCCCTTTTGCTGATGCCCTGTCTAAGACAGAGGGAAAATATTAAGCTTTTAAAAAATTCTCTAAAGCATTTCTACTTTCATTTCAGTAAGTGTTATCATATTCAGCTACTTCAACACACTCCCCATTTGACTAGCAATATGTTAGTGATCTTCTGCTTTCATCTCTCCACAGATATGTCCTAATGAAATCATTATGGCTGAACTATTGGTTTTCATCCTCTTTTATTCCTTTTCTATATGATGATAATGATCCCATTTTGTTTCTGAGACACTGACACAACAGCAATAGTTTTTTGAATCATTTTTATGTTTCCTTAAAGAAATATAATTGAGTCTGTAAATAATTCTGTTGTGTGCTGATGACTGCAGATGTGATGCTAATACAATAATATCTCATTTATCTGGCATCATTGGGAGTAAAGTATTTCATATAAGTTAATGTTCCCAATAAGAGGTCTATCACCTCCAGTGCCAAAATTGTATTTTTTTTTTAACAATCTTATGGAATTCTTTGTGGGATGTATTACCTTTTTCCTTTCCTTCTTAAATAGAAGTTAGTGAATATTCTTTTCTTGATAATTTAGGTCCAGAACTTAGGAACATCTAGTTTAATTTCTCAGAGTTATGTATTAGCTTTTCAGTTTTCAATCATACTCATAACTATCAATTCTATGTGCTATGCCTGCATCTACTTCTAAAATCTCAACTTCTGGCCATCTTTGTTTCCTAACCACGTAAGGATGCACACTTTTAATTTTGCTAGTTCTAGTCTCCTATAGAACTAGGAAATCAGATAATTAGCATATGCTTAATTTTATTTTAAATATAAATTAATATAATTTAAGGTTGAAAGTTAATGCTTCAGGAGTTTGGTGCGAGGATTTCATTACAGTTATTTTGAACATGCAAAGATCTTTTCTTAAAACTTAATTTTAGATTTGGAGTACTTCACAGCTGAAATGCTAGATTTCTTACCTTTGGGAAACTAGTATTTTTATTATGCCACAAAATAATCAAATTTCATTGGCCAAAATGAACCTAAACATATTTTAAAAGAGCTTCTTAGGGGCAACTGGTGGCACAGTGAATAGAGTACCAGTCCTGAAGTCAGGAGGACTTGAGTTTAAATTTGGTCTCAGACACTTAACACTTCCTAGCTGTATGACCCTGGGCAAGTCATTTAATCCCAATTGCATTGTCTCAGGAAAAAAAAAAATCTTAATAGATAAATAAATAAAAATAAAAGAGCTTCTTAACCTAATTCTTTCTCTACATTGGTATTCAAAGTAGATATATAGCTCCTAAAATAGATTATTTTATTATATTATATACATAATATATATACAGGAATGTATTGCCAAAGAGAATACAGTTAGATCAAATTAGGAAAAAAATTCTTTATTCATTATCCCAGATTTAAAAGTCATTGGTTTAAAAAAAAATTATTAACTACACATGTCAATTCTATCAAATATATTACTTTATCACTTGGAATTTATTAAGGTCTTATTATATCCTGAGTGCTAAGTATTTAGGAGCAACTAAGACTATTCTCTGCCCTCAGGGAGCTTAGATTTTTTTTTCTAGAGGGAATACAAATAGATTTTTCTGACACCAAACAATACCAGAATTCCTAATATATTCTTAAAAATGTGTCAAATCCCGTGAGCTTTCCAGATACTTCACATAATATGGATGCTTTGTATCGCATAAAGAAAACATCTAAATAATTTACTGAGTTATTTTTTTCAAATTTTCTACAAATATCTGAAATCAACCTTGAATAGCAGATGACTCAAACAACAAATAAATAATCTGAGGTATCATTTCATTAAAGAATTAGGAAATCATAACATAGTTACAAAAAGACTTAAAGGTTACAATATTCAATCTCAGTTTACAAATAGGGATAATAAGGCCTTGAAAGATTATGCTCACTACTTTGTCCCATTCTCTCCTCCACAATGGAATAAAAAAAATAGGCAAATTATGATGTGAAGATATGTAGTCTTGGTTTCTATAAGTACAATACAAAAAAGACAGAATATTCTTTATATACTTGAAATGTGGTGAAGACTATTGTTCAATCATAGACTTTTCATCTATCATCATAGAAACAAAATTGGTGTAAATAGCATTATCTTTAAATATAAAAGACAAGATTGTACAATATGTATATATATAAAATGTCCAGAAAATCAGCAATAAATTCCTTTTCCCAAATGTCATCTTTTATAAAGATATGACCTTTGCTGACCATTTGTATTCCTTTCCACTATATTTATTCATTGTAAGCAGCAAGAAACATGACTATTATTATTCTACAGAATTATTTTGGAAGACCACAGATGATATTTTTTGGCACAATAAATTGTTCTCAGCTACAGAATAGTTTATTGAAATTGGCTTCAGTTTTCTCATCTGTTGTATATTTTTACTACATTTCCATAGTATGCTCTGCCTAAAATACAAACATACAGATGGCAGGATCCTGTTAACAGTCATAAGGTTGAAGTGTGTTTGTATGTATTGGTTCTAAAATATCTGTCAAGTGAAGTATTTGTAGATAACTTTAAAAATCAACTTCCTGTAGTTTTAAAAAAATAGCCAGCAAAATATTTTAAAAATGAATTTATACTTTTAATAACATGGTTTTTATGTCAAAGAATAATTAGGTGGCCTTTAGAGCCCAAGTTTGTGGTGGTGGTAGTTGGAATAGGGACAAAATATCTTTAGAAATAAAGATACTTATTCTGATCTTTACTGATGACACTTTCTCCACTAATCTAAAATGTAGACGCTTAGAAACTTTCCTAAAAATTAGGGAAGTCAAGAAGTTTGATCATGACTGTAGGAGTCCTAAGCATCTGGGGCAGGACCTAGAGACAGCTTTTAAAATTATAAAGACAGATAATCACAGTTAAGGGGCTAGAACACTTTTAGTCCAATACATTCACTTCATAAAGTGAGAAAAATAAGTCTTGACCCTAGGCCCAGCCCTTGATTTATTATACTGTGTGATTTCTCATAACATTTCCAATAGATGAATTCATTTAGGTGATTATAAAATAACAGATGTAGGGTTCAAAGGAAATCTGTTACAATGCCCTTCTCTTACAGAGAAAACAAGGAACAGGAATGATTACATGTCTTGACAAAAATCACACTGATTTTTGGAAAAACTGGGGTTTGAACCTAGATTCTCTGATTCCCAACGGTGCCTTTTCTACCATTCCACTATTTAAATAAGCTTTTAATTGTAGAAGTAAAAGGATATAAAATGTAGAGGGCTAAAACTATTGGGTTGATGCACTGAGGTCGGGACTGCTGAGCGCTTGAAGCTAACTACTGATTGGACAATACTCTATGGGCATATGCTTGGAAAATGGTCCTTTCCACTAATTGTGCTGGCTCAACAATTGGCGTATACAGAGGATTGTAGGAGGGACTGGGGGTGGAGTAAGACCAGCGAGGGACACACGGGGGTAGATGAGGGAGAAGGCAGTCCCAGAGAATCTGCTTCCATCCTGTTCAATCCTGCACCTAAAGACTGAGAATAAAGATTGAGGACTTTTGCTTATCCTGACTCTGGCTGATTCTGAGGTGTCCTGGGTGCTAGCGTAGTCGTCACAATAAAGTAGGCATCACATATGTGGAAGGTTCCATGAATGATAAGGACACTATTATAATGTGTTTGTGTGTGTGTGTTTATTGAAGGGAAACAATATGCCTCTTCTCCCCACGGGGAGATCTCTCCAAGGAGAAGTCACATCAAGTTGTCAGAATAACAATCTGGATACAGGGCCATAATGGAAAGTACCAGCTCTTCTCATGTCTTCCCAGAGTCTTTTTCTTTAGCATCCTGAAGTGGAGTTTGCCTCTTCCAACTCCTTTCTTGGAAACCAAAAACATCAAAAACAACTTAATGCTTGAGGAAGAGTTGAAGTAGAACTAGTATCAAAACAGACTGATCCTGAAAAGTTCCCAAAGAAAACTCACAAAGAACTCTTTTTTGAAGAATCTGAAAAGGGGCTGGGCTTGATGAGTCCTAAAAAAATATTGGATGAGAATCAAAACTCTCCTGCTTCTCACAAACTCTGCCATCCCTCATTCAAGACAGGCCATTCATTTCTTTTTTTTTTTAATAGTTTTTTTTTTTAAATTACAAGTTATATGCATGGGTAATTTTACAGCATTGACAATTGCCAAATCTTTTGTTCTAATTTTACCCCTCCTTCCCCCTACCTCCTCCCCTAGATGGTAGGATGACCAGTAGATGTTAAATACATTAAAGTATAAATTAAATACACAATAAGTATACATGACCAAACCGTTATTTTGCTGTACAAAAAAGAATCAGACTCTGAAATATTGTACAGTTAGCCTGTAAAGGAAATCCAAAATCCAGGCAGGCAAAAATATAGGGATTGGGAATTCAATGTAATGGTTCTTAGTCATCCTAAGAGTTCTTTCCCTGGGTGTAGCTGGTTCAGTTCATTACTGCTCCATTGGTACTGATTTGGGTCATCTCATTGCTGAAGATGGCCAGGTCCATCAGAATTGATCATCATATAGTATTGTTGTTGAAGTATATAATGATCTCCTGGCCCTGCTTGTTTCACTCAGCATCAGTTCGTGTAAGTCTCTCCAGGCCTTTCTGAAATCATCCTGTTGGTCATTTCTTATCGAACAATAATATTCCATAATATTCATATACCACAATTTATTCAGACATTCTCCAATTGATAGGCATCTACTCAGTTTCCAGTTTCTGCAGGCCATTCATTTCTACCAATAATGAAAGGCTTCAATACCAATGACTTTGAAGCCAGGAATTATGGAAGGAATAATTTATTTTTCTCTTTGATAGCAATCACACATTCAATAAGGATATGCAATTATTTCTCTGCCAAAAACTTTTAGTTACTCAGAAGGAAATCACAACATTCAGTAATATCCAGGAGAAAATGCTAGATTTATTTTCAGAGGACACAGGTTCAAGTTCTGGCCAGATTATTCACTATTTATATGATTTGGGGCAAGTCAATAGGTCCCAGTTTCTTCATCTGTAAAATGAGAAAATGGACTCGATGGCTTTTAAAATCAGTTCATGTAATACTTTGATCTATTTTCCTGCATGATTATAAAAATTTAAATACTTATAAAAAATAAACATGAAGTCAAACCTAAAATAATAAGAGTTATGATAGCTATTAATCTTCTCTCTGAAAATAAAGCTCTTTTCCAATTAAAATTTATTTGGAATTATTGAGTAGTGGTATTTGGCTATAGAGAGGTAACTAAATCAGTGGAGTCAATAAGACTTAAAGTGATGTATCTTAACTTGATTTATAAGTATTAAATACAGAACCCAGAATTCAAACCAATTCATTGAACATTTAGTAAGTGCATACTATATATGGGGCTTTATGCTAAGTGCCGAGGATACAAAAAGGCAAAAGACAGTTTCTGTCCCAAGAAGCAGAATGAAATGTACTTGAACAATTCAACAACATTCTATTTAAAAACAAGACAGAACAAAGCAACCAAACATCTTTTCATGTGATTTTAAAGATCAATATCTGATCAATGACTTTGATAAAAGTTTGTGTTTTACATTACATTTTAGTATTTCAGCATTATATATGCCACACCCAGAAGTCAAATATTTTCTTTGGATATATTACCATGTCTTTTGTTTGCTTCCTATTATCAATCACCTCCCAATACCTGAACTCCAAATTTTACCCTGAAAATGTGTCATGGGAAGTAAACTATTTCTTTTTTATTTCAATTTTGTATACTAATCTTTTTCATTGTTGGCTTTTGCTGTTTAATAGTAACACTGTAGTAAAACTGAGGTTTTCTAAATTTTCTAAAGAGATTTTTTCCTCCAAAATTAAAAAAAAGCAAAACAACTGATTTTTAATGAATTTGTAGAACATCTGATAGAATCAGCAGCTAGCCATTTAATTGTATCAGAAGAAATTAACTTTATTTATTTTAATACAGATCTTTCTTTGTTTTCTCCCAGTTATTTTTATATGTTTTGTTCATCTCCGTGACTTTGGGCAAGTTGTACATTAACTATATTAATTACAGCATTTTTATTTCCCTAGCATAATTTTCTCCCTAACCTCAGTAATTGGCTCTTCTACATTCAGCATGTTGTTTAAATTACAGGTTTGGTTTTCTATATATTTTTTATAGTGAATGCTATAAAAGTATAAAAGTGAATGGTGATGAAAATTGTGATAACTTTTAGTTTTTTTTTTTTAACACAGTACTACAAAAGTTCAGAAAAGTGAGAGCAAAAGTTTGTCAAAGTCATTTAAAAATAAGTTGGGCACAGAGTTAAAAACAAAACAAAGCTAGTTATTGTTTAGGGATTTGATTCATTTTATTTAGAATGTAGGGCTAAAGAGAATACTAGTAGACTGTAGGACCAAATATCCTATATCTATTTATACATCTAGAAAATAATATGTACACATTCTTACTTGGATATCAAATCATAACTCCAAGTACTCAAATGGAACTTTAGATAAAAGTCACATATAATCAATTAATAATTATTTACTAATCCTCATCACATGCCAGATAATATGTGGAAATTCTTTTTTAAAAAAAGAAAGGAAGAAGAAAAAAGAAATGTGTATTTTTTTAAACAAATAACAAAAACAATTAAATAACAAAAACACTATTCCTACCCTCAAGGAACTTAAATTATAGTGGCAGAGACAAAATACATAAATAAGAATATCCATAATCAATGCAGTATATTTTTTAAAAGATAACTTTATAGAATGACACAAACATCTGTGTAAGAGAAGAGTAAAGAATGGGAGATTACGTTTGGTCTGAAAGAAGCTTAGAATTCTAAACTTCATTGGTTAGGATGGATTATATATAAAGCATGCAGATAATGAGACAGTGTAGAGGGCTGGAACTCTGGAGAAGTATGCTTGAAACAAGGATACTTACAACAAGGTGTTAACTCAGTGAAATTGATGAGATGATGGTTCTTTAGTATACATATATTTAGTACTTAGCATAGTGAGGTACTGGTTCTCTAGTTCACATATACATAGTGTTCTGTAATGATGTAATCACACCAAGGTATTTAAGGGCTGAGAAGGATTGGAAAAGAGACATTCCATTTTTGACCATCCTCCTGGTGGCTCTCTTGCCTCCTCCATTCCTCCACTAAAGAACAAGACTGGCTCCCAGATCCTCCAGAAAGTTAGCTCGAACATTACAAACAGTATATCCACATTGTAGAATGTATTAAAAGCAACAAAATTTAAGTAGACTAGAAAGGTATGTAGTAAGTACTGGGGGGAAAGTTATTGTCATAGTCCATGGAAAAGGAGATGTAGACTTGAGCAAGGGTGGAAGTTATGAAAGCAAAGAGATGTATTTGAGAGATATTGTACAGAAATAGCAAAAGTTGCCAGTTGATGAAATAGGTGGGTTGCATGAGACAGATAAGTCAAATATAGCAACAAGCTTGTAAACTGAGTGACAGAAAGGATAGTAATACTTTCAAGTATAAAAGAGGGAAGAATTTGGGAGAAAGAGAAGAAACTCAATTTTAGAGATGTTGAGACTGGGATGCTAATGGGGCATCTAACTGAAATGTCCAAAAGTCAGTCAGTCATGTATTATTGTAGCTCTGTGATTGAAGCTGTGTAAATAGATCTGGAAATTATATGCATTCAGATAACAATTGAACTCATGGTCTCATAAGATTACCAAGTGAGAGAGTTACAGACAAACAAGAGAAGAGAGCTAATTTTAAGCAGAGTCTGGCCCACATTGATTCTATAGATTAGAAACTTGAAGTTTGAGGAATGACATGATTAATAAAGGTCACAAACCCAGAGTTAGGATTTAGGAATTTGAAATCCCAGGCTAAATAGAATATACTGTTTCTCCAAATACGGTAGGCATTAGGCAAATATATGATATTGGAGAATTACAATGAGAAAGCTCTCTCATCAGTCAGTCAATAAATACTTACTAAATAACTACTATGTGCCAAGAACTGTGTTAAACATTAAGAATAAAAATATGAAAAAGAGATAGTTCTTGCCCTCAAGAAACTTAGATTTTAGTAGGGGAAAAACACACAAAAAAGGAGCTGAAAATAATGAGCTGGGTAGAGAAAAAAAAAAGATTTGGAAGGCAGGAGATATAATGAATAATGTCAGAGGAATACTTCTGGGAGAGAACTGAAGTACCAGTATTTCTATATACTCTCCTTGTAGAGTAACCTTGTAGTATCAGAAAATGGGAGAAGAAATGAAAGAAAGAGGTGGCAGCATTTCTATCCCTTGGGGCTGGGATACTGAAAAGTGAAAAGAATATAGAACTTCAGAAAAAGAAGTCATCAAAACACTTCCTTCTTTATTTGAGTCAGTATAATTGGGAACAGTGAGGTTCAGACTAAAAACAGATATATTTTGAGTGAGACCAGGATTTGGATCTCTAATCCTTCTTTACAATCTGTGTACTACTGAACAAATCATGTCACTTGTCTGCATCACAGATTCTTCATCTTTAAACTAAAGAACTCAAACTAGATTATGCCTAAGATTATTTATAGAAAGAAATCTTTGAGTCTAAAGAGGACCTAGTGCAGAGAAGAAAATACTGACTCAGTTAGCACCTTATTGTCATTGATGGAGACATGTAAATCAAAGAAAATACTTCTTAAATTCTACCAGTGATGTGCACCAGTTATATCCAGAAAAAGAATTGTAAAGTTTCAGCAGCAAACTATGGAGCTAACCCAGAATATAATGAAGTTAGCTGTCACATCGGTGTTATGGTTTGAGGTATGCCAAGGAAACCCCTTTAATCCCAATATTTCCCATATCCTAATGTAATAATAATTGAACTCCAATAATTAGAGATTCACAATTTGGGACTTAATCATTGCTCTCTGCTAGAAACTTTCCTTAAAATGTGAATATATCTAATAGAAATAACCATTTAACCTTTTATTCAACAAAAATTAAAAATAAATGAATGAACGAGAGGTATTGAGACAATGAATATTAAGGTAGTCCTGGAATCAAGAAGCCCTAGTTTCAAATCTAAGTTAAGCATTAGTGTTGTCTCCTTAATCTTTCAGTGCCTAAAGTTATAAACCTATGACTTATATAAAGATGAGATATTGATCTATATCAGGAAGTCCTTTTAATAGTTCTTATGCAAAATAAAGCAGAGATGAGAATTAAAGAAACAAAAGAATGCAAAACACTGTCCTAATCACTGAGAAAATTGAAAATAAAAATTACTTGAGTTTTCAAAAAGATTGCAATCTCTCTGAGGATCTAAAATAAATAATTCTTTGAGGACAGAAATTATTTTGCTTTTTCCTTGTAAATTCAGCATTTAGCAAAGCTTGTCATATACTAAATGTTTAATGATTTTTGAATGATTGACAATACAAAATAGAATATAAAAGTTGGAG
Organism: Antechinus flavipes; assembly: GCF_016432865.1. Taxonomy (NCBI): domain Eukaryota; kingdom Metazoa; phylum Chordata; class Mammalia; order Dasyuromorphia; family Dasyuridae; genus Antechinus; species Antechinus flavipes. The sequence goes on along the minus strand of NC_067400.1, from coordinate 114,901,471 downwards.
AAATTAAAAAAGAAGAAACTTCTAGAATCTCAATTTATTTAATGTTTCAGGGTAAACTGATTTTCCAGATTGTTTATGGTGTGATGAGTGACTCAACTTCTCATTCTGATTTATTCTTACATCATTTTTCAGTTAGTTCTAGCTAGTATTTGGAGCAGCTAGGTGATGTAGTATAGAGTGACAGGTCTGGAGGCAGAAGATCTTAGTTCAATCCAATCTCAGATATTTACTAGTTGTGTGAGGCCTCATGAGGTAAGCCACTTAATTCTACCACAGTTTTCTCATCTATAAAATGAGCTGGAGAAGGAAATAGAAAACCACTCCATAACTAAAAATGTCTAAACAGTGAATAAATACTATATCCCCTATATAATTGATTGATCTAGTGATTAGTGCTTAGGTGTCATGTAACCAATTAATATCAATGAGCTTTTACAAAAGTGATATTTATAAAGAGAATATAGTAAGATATATAAATAGCTTCCTTCCCAAATTGGGGTATAGTTTCTCTTAGAGCATCTATGTCCCTGGGTAAAGGGTCTCATATTAAAAGAGTTAAGTTGGTTGCTACAAAGCTTTTGTCCTATCTATATCACTTCTGAATACAGAATAGTTGATGAACAAGTTGCTATTTCTAAACTATTATTTCATTACTACATTGGTTTGAACAAAAACTCTTCACTGGGCTTTGCTGCCTCCCAGCATTATTAAGTATTTGCCAGTCACTGTGCTAAGTACTGAAAATGCAAATTCCCCCAACTTCTAAAGAATAAACAAAAAAAGAAAGAAAGAAAGAAAAAGAAAGCTGTCCCTTTTCTCAAAGAATTCACATATTAAGAGGGATAGCAACATGGAAAAAAAGCTATTTATAAACCAGATGTGTACAGGATAAATTGTGCAAAATATTTATAGGACATAATCACAGCATTAAGGTTCCAGCTCTGAGATACTTTACCAACTTCTCAAAGCTCAGAAATTTTCAGTCTAGACCTTTCTATCTCTAATATTCTTTCACCAAATGTGAGAAAGAACTGGGGGAAAGAGGGTAGAGCCAAGATGGTGAAGAGTAGACAGGTCTTCTTCTGAAATCTTCCTGGGATCCCTCACATCAACCACAGATCAAGCCTTTGAACCAGTTTTAGAGCAATAGCACTCAAAAATATTTGGAGTGTAATGAATTTACAGCAGAAGATATTTTGGAAGAACTTCAAAAAAGATCTGTTTCATTCAGGCATGGAAGGAGGCAAGAAAGCAGGGAGGCAGTCTATAGCAGGAACAACACTGGGATCCAGGGTGATGTGTTATTTATGAATCTACCAGGAGGTCTTAGCCAAAATACAGCAGCATTGGCTACTCTGTCTTGGTTACAAGCTAGTGAACCAGCAGATTAGCTGTGAAACATCCAATGCAAATTCAAAAGGCAAATAGTGAACCTTTATGTAATGTCTGGGCTAGCTCTCTAGAGGACCTCGGGGATTGGGCAAAATCCTTGGTTTTAGGGAAGTGAAGGAGTCAGGAGAGTTGCCATGCAGCTGGTCCAAAATGGATTCTGGAGTCTACGGCTGAGAGACCTCTCTGTCCCTGGGACTCCCCTTAAATATTCCAGCATGACTACATCACCACACCACACTGGACATGTGCAGCTAGAGAATATCACATCATCACATTACCCTACCACATCATTACATTATATTAAGTATGTACTTAGAGAACCATCATCTCATACCAAGTAGGTCCTTAATTACAAGTACCCTGCTGTTTTAGATTCAAGTATACCCTTTCAGAGTTCTGGCCTGCTACACCTCTGAACCCCAGAAGAATGTGTGGGACTTGGCCATGCCTACCCAAAATTGGAAATCAGCAACACAGGCTTAGAGCAGAATAAAGTTGCTGTTACCAGTAGAGGAAGCTTGGGATAATCTCTCCTTTGATCTAAGAGTAGACTTCAACTTTTAAAAAAATGAGCAAAACAAAAGCAAAAAGAATTGTGACCATAGTAGCTTTTTTGGAGAAATAGAAGACACTTCAACCTCTGAGGATCCCCAAAGCAAATTGTCTTTAGATGAAACACAAAAGGTCATATGAATTGGTCCCCATCTTACAAGGCTATCTTGGAAGAATTCAAAAAGGATTTTAAATGAGAGAAGAAAAATGGGAAAGGAAATGAGTACTTTGCAAGAGAGTTTGGAAAAGCAAATAAATAATCTGAAAAAAAATGCTTAATTTCTCCTTTTAAGTTCAGAATTTCAAGTTTAGTAATTGATTGGGGGGGGCGTTAATTTGGCCTTTTTCTAGCTTTTTAAGTTGCAAGCCCAATTCATTAATCTTCTCTTTCTCTATTTTATTCAAGTAAGCCTCTAAGGATATAAAATTTCCCCTTATTACCACTTTGGCTGCATCCCACAAATTTTGGTATAATGTCTCATCATTGTTATTATCTTGAGTGAAATTATTAATTGTGTCTATAATTTGCTGTTTCACCCAATCATTCCTTAAAATGAGATTATTTAGTTTCCAATTCCTTTTTGGTCTATTTGAATGTAGTTTTTATTGCATCATGATCTGAAAAGAAAGCATTTATTATTTCTGTCTTCCTGCATTTAATTTTGAGGTCTTTATGTCCTAATATATGGTTAATTTTTGTGTAGGTTCCATGAACTACTGAAAAGAAAGTATACTCCTTTCTGACACCATTCAGTGTTCTCCAAAGATCTATCATACCTATTTTTTCTAATATTCTATGTATCTCTTTAATTTCTTTCTTATTTGTTTTGTGGTTTGATTTATCTAATTCTGAGAGTGCAAGATTGAGATCTCCCACTATTATAGTTTTGCTGCCTATTTCTTCTTGCAACTCTCTTTTTTTCTCCTTTAGGAAGTTAGATGCTATATCACTTGGTGCATATATATTTAAGATTGATATTGCTTCATTGTCTATAGTACCCTTTAGCAAGATATAGTTTCCTTCCTTATCTCTTTTAATTAGATCAATTTTTGCTTTTTCTTGATCTGAGATATGGATGGCTACCCCTACTTTTTTGACTTCACCTGAAGCATAATAGGTTCTGCTTCAGCCTTTTACCTTTACTCTGTATGTATCTCCCTGTTTTAAATGTGTTTACTGTAAACAACATATTGTAGCGTTCTGACTTTTGATTCAGGCTGCTATCCACCTCCGCTTTATGGGAGAGTTCATCCCATTCACATTTACTGTTAAAATTACTAATTCTGTATTTCCTGCCATCATAATATCCCCAGATTATGCTTTTCTTTTTCTTTACCCCTCTTCCCCACTTACCTAGTATTAAACTTATGAGCCCCAATTGTGTCACTCAGTTCTCCCTCTTTAGGATCCCTCCTTCCTCCTTTTGAATCCCTTCCCCTTTCTTGTACCCTTCCCTTATTACTCTTTTTTCTTTTCCCTTTTCCTCTCCCACTTTTTAATGAGGTGAGAGAAGATTCTCTGTAAAATAAATATGTCAATTATTTTCTCTTTGAGCCAACTCTGATTAGAGTAAGATTTGCACAATGTTCTTCCCCCTCTCTAAGTTCCCTCAGATATGATAGGTTTTTTTTACCTCATCGTGGGATGTAGTTTCTCTCTTTTTATCTCCCTTTTCCCCTTTTTTCTGACACTATCCCCTTTCCATTTCTACTTCCCTTTTTATGTTATATCACTAAAATCAAATTATACATGTGTTTTTTTTTTTTTGTATATCCACAACAGAAATACAGTTCTTAAGAGCTCCTTTTACCTTTTTCTGCTTCTCTTGAGTCCTATGGTTGAAGATCAATTTTTTTTGTTTAACTCTGGCTTTTTCCTTAGAAACAAATGAAATTTCTCTGTTTCATTAAATGTCCATCTTCTTCCATGGAAAAAATGCTCAGCTTAGCTAGGTAGTTTATTCTTGGCTGCATTCCAAGTTTTTTTGCCTCTCCGAATATCAGATTCCAGTCCCTTCGATCCTTTAATGTTGAGGCAGCCAGATCTTGAGTGACCCTTATTGTGGCACCTTGGTATTTGAATTGTTTTTTTTCCTGGCTACTTGTAATAATTTTTCTTTAGTCTAGTTTTGAAATTTGGCCACAATATTCTTTGGAGTTTTTATGTTAGGGTCTTTTTCAGAAGGTGTTCGATGAATTCTTTCAATGTCTATTTTGCCTTCTGGTTCTATTACTACTGAGCAGTTCTCTTTGATGATTTCCTGTAAAATAGTATCTAGGCTCTTTTTTTCATCATAATTTTCGGGTAGTCCAATGATCCTCAGGTTATCTCCCCTAGATCTATTTTCCAGGTCTGTTGTTTTTCCAAGTAAATATTTGACATTTTTTCCCAATCTTTCATTTTTTTGGTTTTGCTTGGCTGATTCTTGATGTTTCAATGAAACAGTCATTTCTATTTGTTCAGTTCTGATTTTTAGTGAGTTATTTTCTTCATTAGCTTTTTAAACTTCTTTTTGTATATGTCCAATTGAGTTTTTAAATGAGTTGTTTTGCTCTATGGAATTTTTTTCCATTTCACTAATTTTTTTTTTAGTGAGTAATTTTCTTTTTCCAATTCACAAATCCTACTTTCTTGGGAATTTTAAATCTTTTCCAATTCCTAAATTCTGTTTCCCTGCATTTCTTGGTAGTTTTTTTTTTTTTTTTTTACCTTTTCCACTTTAGGAAGTTGTTGCTTTTTTGCATAGATTCTCTTTCCTTTCCCCATTTTTCTTCTAGTTCTCTTTTAAGGTTTTTAATAGAATCTTCTAGGAGAGCCTTTTGTGTTAGGGACCAACAATTGTCTGGAGAATGTCTGCTATTAGTCTCTTTGGGGTTGAAAAGCTGCTCTCTTTCTGTATAGAAACTATAGTCCTTTTGATTTTTAAACTCATTTTGTTAAAGCCTGTAGGGTCTGCCTTCAGGGCCAGAAGGTTACCAGCTTCCTCTGCAGAGGAAGGATAGTTGTCCTGCCAACCAGCTACAAAAGAGCAGTGAGGTACAGGAGTGCTCAGGAAAAGAATTCCCTGGGAGTAACTCAGGCCTGCATTGTGGAGCTGTAGAAGTGACCTGCAAAGAACCCCATTGAGCAGGTTAACAACTGCCCTGGGGCTAGACGCTAAGTAGTGAAAGTTTTACTACCCCAAGCCAAAACCCACCCTGGTGCTGAGCAGTGAATAGCCCTGCAGGGACCGGAAGTGTCCCTGTACAGGGAAGCATAGTCAGCTGCAGAAAGGTCTATTGCCCCAGGCTGAAACCCCTCCCCCCTCCCACTGTGCAGATTAGAACCTGCTGGGGCCCCTGCAGTGCAGATTTGTGACTGCTCCCACAAAAGCCGTACTGCAGGATGTAAGAGATGTGTTACACATCTTCCTGAGTCACTTCCAGTTTTGGGTGGTTAAAGCCAGATCTTGTTAAGTTCTGGCATTTTTTTTAGAGTACCCTCTGTCTTTAGCTTTAATTTCTCTACTGGTTTATTGCTTTATAATTAAGACAGAGCAGTTAGCCTATGGGAGATTAATCTCTGGCCGCAGAGGTCACCCCTGCCCCTGGTCTGTTTCAGATGCTAGTCTCTCCCTGCCTGCCCTGGGTTGTTCCTAGCCCCTCAGAACAAACCTTTCCTGGCCATCTTCCAGATTATCTTCTGCTGGTGAGTTGTTGTGTTTCTAATCTTCATGTGTTTTACCAGTCAAGCCTATTTTTGAGGCTGAATTTAATGTTGGTTGTGAGGGCATGAGAGGAGCTTAGAAAGTCACATGCTCTGCCCACCTGAAAAAAATGCTTAAAAATAAATTTAGTGGAATGGAAAAATAATATAACTCCTAACAAAATGGATTTGATGAAATGGTAAAAAGTATATAACTTTTTGCAAAACAGATTTGAAAAAAAAAATTCATTGAAAAACAGAATTTGTGAAATGGAAAAAAATCCAATGAAGAATAGAAATAACTGAACGAAGAAATATTAGTACCATATACTCATCTTCATTTCTATTGAAATGGAAATAATAGGCCAGTGGAGTTGGTACTGCCTTTTTCTCACTGACCACTGGGACATATACTCAAAACTTCACGTAGGGCCCAGGTGAAAGATGGCCCAAGGCTTCTCCTGGTCAAACCAAAGGCCTTCATAAGCTCAATTCATGAAGTTCCACCACAGAAGGAAAGAAAATGAATTGCATCATGGAAGTCTTATGTGAATACTTTCAATTCTTCTTCAACTACCAATCAAAAACACCTATTTTTGATCCAGTGGTAAATGGACAGAAAATAGTTATAGAACATCTGAATATGCTTTAAAGTAGAGAATTGGATTCCTTCAGTCTATATCCTCAAGCACTTCAATAATCAGGATCACTAAATAATTAACTTTTAACCAGTATGATTAAGTTCTAAATCACATGCATTTCATTTGACCTCATTAATGAGTTTGTTTTATCTTTGTTCCAACAGAAACTTCTGTTGCTGTCAATCTGTTCTACTATTATAACTTATTTTCATCTTCAAATATTGACTCATAGGCCAGTTTCCCATTCTAATAGTATAATAACTTTAAAAGCTAAAAGACACCTAAGAGGTCATTAAGTCTAAACCCCTTATTTTGCATATGAGTAAAGCAAGGCTGAGTGAGAGTAGGTGATTGATCCAGGATCATATATTCAGTAGATGTCTAAGGCACAATTTAAACTGAAATTTTCTAATTCCCTACCCAGTGCTGAAACCACTGAGCAAACTAGCTACTCTGGTTTGCCCCTTTCTACTTTCCTCTTTTATATGACTATTAATTTTAATCTCAACATTCTTTATGCTACCCTTTTCCTTCCATTTTTTTGCAAAGACTATGGTGCCATATACATGATAATAGTTATGTATGTGTATGTCTGTATGCATGTGTCTGTGTGTGTATTATTTGGGGGACAGCTTTTTCCTTTTTCTGAATTTTTCATAACAGTTCAATTTCTACCCACTCTTCTTGTCCTGACTCCAAAGGGCAAATCAGTCTCAATGGACTTTTTTTTTCTTTTACATTGTGACTTTTTAAAAAAGACCCTCACTTTAACATTGCTCTTTCCCAATAAACAGACCAAAAAAAGAGCATATTTTAACGGATATGCATATTGATGTTGGGATTATGATAATGATGATGAAGTTTTTATCTCATCCCCCCATATACACCTATCTACCGTATAGTTTTCTGAAAGCTCCTGCTGTTTGAGATGAAGTAGGGCATGTGATCCTGTATTGATCCATGAAGGCAAGCAGCCTATCTGACAGTGACCATAACCCCCCCACCTAATATGCCTCCCCAATTGTGCGGGAAATCATTCCCTCCCCATCTCTGCAATGAGCAGCATATTCCCTAAAGTGTGAGATTTGATTACCTTTTCTCAGCATGCATTCATACAAATGTTATTATTGGTCATAAAATTATCCAGCCCAGTGACCTACGGTGACAGTGAATTTCACAAGGTGACTTCATGCTGAGTGAAGTATCTTCTCTTATTTGTTCTAAATATTTTACATTATAAGACTAAGAAGAAAGAAATGACTGACCAATCCTTAATATACTTTTTGAATCTTTTCTTGCAAGGACATTGGGATGCTACTTTGGAAAGATTCTAAATCACTTGCATCTCATTTGACCTCATTAATGAGTTTATTTTACCTTTGTTCTACCAGAAACTTCTATTTCCATCAATCTGAGATACTATCAGTGTTTATTTCTGCAGTCAAATATTGACTCAAGTAATTGGTGTTATATTATTAGCCAAAACTTATAATTGTTGTAAGTTTCTTTCTTCCTTTTGGACAATTCAAGAGGTGTCTAATATGAAAGATGTAGGGAAAAGATATTAATTCTCTACTTTAAACTCAGGGAAAAGAACTGGAAGAAAATTAGGAAGCACATGCACATTTAAAAAATGAATTTTTTGATTTCTTTCAAAAACTACTCTTAAATTGAGATAAAAACAAACCAGTTATTAGTGAAAGAACAAAATACTTTTTCAAATAAAAATTCTTGGCTTTTTTTTTCCTTATAAATTATTCACAATTGACTGCTGAACTATACCTTGTTTCATTACTTTGATTGCTTCTTTCATATACTTACCTTTAAAGAAAGAATTGGGCAAAAAAAAGAAGGGTCATAAGTACACATGCTCAGATCTGAGCACATTTTGATTCTCTTATAGAAGTAACCTTGTCTGCCAATACAAAAGTTTGCAGAGGCAGCTTCCTACTAAAATAACTCTCATGCACAGGGATTCCACAAACAGTGGGAAAACCATTATGTAAGCATTTCATACCTTAACAGAAAATGATGGAAATTATGCCTCACTTGAGATAGAGGCTTTAAGTGGAGCACTTGGAGTAATAAAATTCAATACATACCTATGTAGGAGAAAATGTATTTTGATAACTGACCATAAACCCTTCGAAACAAGTCTAGAGTACCTTTTCTAGCAGCTGCCAGTTGGCAACAATTGTTTTTGATATTGTCACTGTAACAGTATGATATTCAATATAAAGCCTCTTTGCAACATGGTAATGCAGAATTTTTTTTTTTTTCAAAATTGCCTAGAGAAATCCAGGCACCTGAGTGTAATTTGATATGTGATGGTGTTCTCTCTATCAGTTTGGGATATAGCTGAGGAAACCAATAATGGCTCTGTGCAGAAAAAAGGAATGTACTTCGTACTTGCAGCATCCAGTAATTCCCTTTCTGACTTATAGTTAGGCCCAAGGGGAAGTGTGATTTGGCCTCCAATCGTTTCTTTTAGTTGAGGCTCAGGGATTCTATTTTGTTTTAAATCTATAAAATTCTCTTTGAGCAGAAAAGACATTTATAAAAAAGAAACAGTTCATGTATCATGCATACAGTAGTAGATGCTATTGGAGGAAGATGGAAAGATGACTGACACTATCAACATTAGTTCTGATTTATGGAAGGATCTATAAGTGCTTGATGCCATGTAGAAATGTATTAAAAACAAGGTGAATGGATGCAGCATTTATTATTTCAAGGGGGTTGGGTTGTTTTTTGTTGTTATTTGTTTTCTAGTGAGAGTTTGCAATTTAAAACAAGGCAATAGGAATTTAGGAAAACATATGAAAAAGCAAATTAATATTTAAATGGACAATATTTCTAAAGAGAAAATTCTGGCAGAAATGAAGACTTAAAAAAAAAAAGCAAGCAAACAAACAAACAAAAAAAAACCCCTCACCACCTCAAAATCATTACACATTCTTTTCATATCATATTCTCCTTTTCATTAACATACACAAAACATAATCAGCCCATTGCAAAGATTCTTTATAGTAGAACTCTACCTGAGGAATTGTATATACTTTCCATTGTCAGCCCTACTACCATCTGCAGTTGTTTATAGAATAAGCTGCATAACAAAATGTCTAAGTTTAGTTAGGAATGTACTGGGATGGAGCTGCCTAGTAAAAGAGTGGGAACCTTAATAAAGAAATAGGCCAGATCTTTTTTTTTTTTTTTTTTTACATTTTTATTGACAAAACATATGCATGGGTAATTTTTCAACATTGACCCTTGAAAAAACTTGTTATAATTTTTCCCCTCCTTCCTTCCACCTCCTTCCCTAGATGGCAGGCAGTCCCATACATGTTAGACATGTTAAAGTATATGTTAAATATAATATAGGTATACATATTTATACAATTATCTTGTTGCACAAGAAAAATCAGATTTAGAAAGGTAACAAAAACCTGGGGGAAAAAAACAAAAATTCAAGCAAATAACAATAGAAAGAATAATATGCCAGATCTTTACACATCTCTTCCTTACAATGAAAAGATGGAGATTTGTTGGAATACACAAAAGCTGTGGGAATACATGGGAGCCACCTGACAGTAGCTGCTGGAGATCCAATTCAGACTTGCAGAAGGGAGTTCCTCTTGTGAGAGGATGATACAAGGAGATTGATAGGCAGTTGAAGGTTCTCTGACATCTCTGACTGAGAGGCCATTGCATTGTCTGACCTCTCTCCTCTTTCCTCTGCCTCCAATTTATTTCATTCCCTTAACAGATAATGTTGAAGGTGCCCACAGATGTACTTGGAAAATAATTAAGATAATTGAAGAACTGACAATGTCTATTTGAACGAAGACCCTTGGAAATTCTAGTATATTAGGCATTAAAATGTGGGAATAATTAAAGATAGTGAGAGCAGAGGACTTCTGATGTGAATACTTCCATTAATACACATATGCCCACTTCATTTTCCAGTTAGTATACCACCAAAATAATTTTCTATTACACTTTTGGTGCAGATCATAACATTATTATTTTGAAAAAAAAAGAAAAGGAAAGGAAAAAGTTAAAAAAGAAAAAGAAAAATAAGGAGGAAATGGTCTTCTTCATGAACAGAAAGGAAATAATTTGGTTGTAACTATTGTACTCCCTTTCTGACCTTTTCATAGTGAAAGTTTGAACTTTTTGCCCTATAGCTACAGTATTAATTTTTGACTATTCAGTTTTTATTTAGTCTTGGATGAATAGAGAAAAAAAAGGCCAAATTATGTAGAAGGGTGCTAGATCATATCATTGACTTACAGTTGGAAGAGATTTTAGAAGTCTTTTCACAATCTAGCTGAAAACCATAAATCCTATGGACAAAGTCTCCTAGAAGTGTTTTCTAGCCCCTACTTGAAGATTTCTGATGCTTAGGGTTGCTCTAATTTTTTAAAAAAAATTAATAAAGCTCTTTTTTCTCCACTTTAGGATATTTGTAAAGTTTTAAGCTTTTTTGTTTGTTTATTTTTCTTTATATTGAGATAAAGTCTTTTTCCCTTAAGCTTCTACCCATTGATCCTTGTTCTATCTTCTTGGCTGAAACAAAAGTCTAATATTTCTTCAAATTGATGACCCTTTAGATATTGGGGTACAGCATAGAATAACAGGTAGAGTGATTTTCAAGAAAATCTGGATTTAAATCCCACTTCAAGTATTGATTAATGTTGCTGTCCTGTATAAATCACTTAGTCTCATTTTCCCTTGGTTTTCTTACCTATAAAATGAAAAACAAACAAACTTTAATGATATTAAGGTCTTTCAAGCTTTAATTTCAACACCCCTCACCAATTCTTCTTTTCTCTTACCTAAGCATTCATGATTCATTCAATCATTTTTCAGAAAGTTCCTTAATGCCAGACACTATTTCATTTTATCTTTGTGACCCCATTGCCTTTTTGTGTGCTTGTTTCTTGCTTAATGGCGATGAAATCTTCATCATTTTAAATTCTATTCTCTGTCTTATTGGTGTGTGGGGGGGTATATTTTCACAGCTTTCTGAAGTTTCTTATAATATGTGATTATAAAAACTGGACACAGTCATCCCACTGTGACTAGACCAGGGCAAAGTATTAATAAATTAACTTGTTTTCTCTAACTTGTTAGAAAACCTATGGGGAATTACCTGAGTCAAATATTTAAAAGTGAAAGACACAGTAAAACACTAAAGTGAAATTTTAATCCTAGTCTTGCAAAGGCAATATTCTATTAACTACACCACACTTTTGTTCACATGGTGATCAGAAGAAGTGATACAAGGACATTCTCAAGGGCTTTCTGAAGAACTTTGGAATTGATTTTATGACATGGGAGTCACTGGCATCCTGCTGTGACTTCATCAAAAAAGGAGTTGTACTCTGTGAGCAAAGCAAAAAAGTACCTCAAAAGAAACATGAGATGTGCAAATCATTAGAGAAATCACATTTACTTTTGACATGGACTATTTGTGCTTGATCTGTAATAAAGCATTCCAACTGTATCGGGCTACAGTCAGGCATGCTATAATTTAACTGCACCACAATGATTTCATTTTGGTCCTCTTTGAGAATGAAGGAAAACAACCAATCAACTAACCAACCAGCTAAAAATATAAGTTTCAGTCAGGTGATGCAATGGATAGAAACCCAGACAGGAGCCAGGAAGAAGTGAGTTCAAATTTGGCCTGAGTTGTGAGATCCTCAGCAAATCATTTAACCTTTTTTTATCTGAGTTTCTTCATTTGTACAATGAGCTAGAGAAAAAGATGGCTAATCCCTCCAGTATCTTTGCCAAGAAAATCTCAAATGAAGTCACAAAGATCCTGATATGACTGAAACAATGGAGTAACAATAAAAAATAACTTCCAAAAATGTTCTTTTAACTCATACCTGTCAAATGGCTATATAAATGGTGGTATATGAATAAGAGGGAAAATTATAATTCTGTAGGTAATGATGAGCAGGATGCTCTCAGAAAAGTATGGAAAGTCCTCCATGAACTCAAGCAAAGTGGAATGTGCTTTGTACAAAAAATGTGGAACTGTGGAATGACTTTATACAGTGAACCATGACTACTCTGAAGGACTTATGATGAAAAATGCTATCTAAATCCAGAGAAAGAACTGACTGTGTGACTGTGTTTGGACACAAATTGAAGCATACTCTTTTTTAAAAAAACTTTATTTTTCTTAAGAATTTTTTTTTTCATTTGATGGGGGGAAAATCTGTGGTTTTTTTTCATAACATGAATTTTGTGAAAATGTTTTGTATACAGTCACATGTACTTTCTTAATGGAGGTTGGAAGTGGGAATAAGGAAGAGAATCTGGAATTCAAAGTTTTAAAAATAAATGTAAAAATGTTTTTAATGTAATGAGGAAATAATATTAAATAAAATTTTTATTCTTTTATTGTCTTACCACCCATTGCAAGCATCGGTTCAAAATAGGTTTTAGTTTCTATTAATAAATGCTTTAGTCTTCTTGTTCTTATTCTTAAAAGATCTTAACATTCTTTTTTATTAGTTCTGAAGAGGCAATTCAGTATAATATATATAATGTTGAGTTTAAAATCACAAAGACCTATGCTTTAACTGAATCTTTGGACATGTTGTGACCCTGAGTAAATCACTTAAACTCTGAGCTGCAGTCAGGTTCCTAGGATTAACCTATCCAGGACTCCAGACTTTTTTTCACATATATATTTTTTAAAATAATAAAGAATACCTTCCTTTGCTCTTCAATTGAAATCAGTTATTTGTCTTTATTTCTAGAATGCATTTCTTGATCTGACCAACTCTCAAATAAATTTTCCTTTTAGGGTGAAATTTTTGAAACCTATACCTTTAAAGTCTAGGGGAAATGTTATATTTCTAATAGAAGCCTCAAAAGGGTGAAGAAACAAATATTGTAGAAGAAAAAGAAGAGATCCCTAAGAGAGAGGAAAAAAAAAACTTGAAGGTAATGGTGTCTTATAAAGCAAGGTACAAATGAAGACACTGGTTGATATTGTCAAAAGTTACAGAAAAATATGAGAGGATGAAGATTGAAAAAAAAAGACTCACAGATTTAGATATTAAGGGGTCTGCTTGAAGAAACTGTTTTCAGTAAAGTTTTGGTATTGTAAAAATGATTGCAAGAGGATGAGATGTGATGAGTGGGTGGTAAATGGCTAGAAGCAGAAATACAGGTATCTTTCTCCAAGTTTAGCAATAAGAACATAAAAAATGTGGAATTAAAACTTATGGTCAAGACAAATACAAGGGAAACACAAGCCTATAGAGAGCAAAACTCTCTAAGCAATGAAAGGAAGTTTAAAAGGAGGAGTTTAAGCTTGACATTAAAAAAAGTTTCCTTTCACTTATATGTATCACAAAGTAGAATTAGCTATTATAATAAATAGTATATATGTGTCTTTCACTGGACATATCTAAACAAAGCCTGGATGACTATCTAAATGCTTGAGAGAAAATTCTTAATTATGTATGAATAACACGATTTTATAATGGATAGACCCTGAAATTCACATCTGTCCTTACATACTTATTAGTTTGGTGAAACTGGGTAAGTCAGTTAAGCAAGTTTGCCTAAGTTTCCTTATTTGTAAAATGGACTGAAAAAGGAAATGGCAAAAACACTCTAGTATCTTTGCCAAAAAAGAAAAAAAAAAAAAAAAGGAATGGGGTAGGTTAGGGCCAACACAGTATAGTAAAGACAGAGAGAGACAAACCTGATCTTTATCAAATTCCTCTCCAAAATATTTTGAAACAACACCCCAAAATAAATTCTGGAGTACAGAACAACAAAAGGATGGGGGTAAAATCATTTCTAGTGCAAGAGAATTTAGAAGGTCTAGGAAAGAGAATAGAAAGAATAGAAAGAGAATCCAAAGGCTTTCCTGACAAACCTGTGATAGGAATCAGCCCAAAAAGATAATAACTGAGACCCTGGCAAGCTAGCAGCAAAATTATCCTGATAAACTAGCAGCAAGCTTTGGGGATAAATGAATCAGCACCCATGAGTTTTGAAGCTCTCAGCCCCCATATGCTAAGGGAGTCTGACAATTAGTCAGAAAAACACCACAGGGGACATTTTATGGGCAGTGGGTGCAGTTCTCTATTGTATTGTCCATATGAAGATAAGGGATACAGGTCAGGGTTTTAGTTCTGGGGAAAGGAGGAGCACTAGGACACTAAAGCTCATAGTCACAATGGAGTGGGGACTATGGTCCAAGGTACACAAGAGTGTTTGTGGTCACTCACAACAAAAGCACAGGTTAGGGGAACAGTTACCACACCTTTCCTTTGAGAATATAATTTTGAAATTACTGAAAACTTACAGTTCTCCAGCTTTAACTTTGTACATAGTAGCATGAAATATCTGAAGTTTGGGACCTTGCCCACTCCAGCCCAAGATCAGAACCCAAAAGTGACCAAGATACAAACAAAGAGTTTGACCATTGAAAATACTGTGACTGAAGTTTAAACACAAACTTAGACGAGGAAAACAATGTTTAATGGCTACATGCAAAGCCTCAAAAAAAAAAAAAAAATGAATCGGTCTCCAAATCAATAGACCCAATAATAAACTTTGAAAATCATAAGAGAGGTAGAGGAAAAGGGCGGGAGGGTAGGGGGAGGGAGGGCAGGGAGAATAAAAATGATGCAAGAAAATCATAAAAAAAAAAAAAAACAACTTGGAAAAAGAGGCACAATTTTTTTAAAAAATGTACATAATCGTATTAAAGGAAACAATTTATTAAAAAGTAAAATTGGCCAAATGGAAAAGATTTTAAAAAACTGAAGAAAACTCTTAAAAAATTAGAATCTGGGGAAAATATACATACATACATTATATATAAAATGGGCAAGTAAAAGCTAATGACTCACTCCATGAGGACTCAAGAAACAATAAAACCAAATCAAAAGAATGAAATATTTCATTGAAAAAAACAATGAACCTGGAATCAAAGAGAGAGAATTTAGAAATTATTGGACTGAAATTCATGATAAAAAAAATTCCTAAATATAAAATTAATATAAATTATTAAGGGAAGCTGGCCTGATATTCTAGACCCAGAAACTAAAATAAAAATGAAAAGAATTCAACAACCATCTCTTAAAAAAGATAACAAAATAAAAACTACTAGGTCTTATAGACAAATTGCAAAGCTCCAAAGTGAAGGAGAAAATATTATAAGTAACCAGAAATAATTCAAATATTGTGAAGTCATAGTCAGGATCAACTAGGTTTTATTATTTGAATGTTAGAGAATTGAATATTCTTTAAGACAAAGGGACTAGGATTGCAATCAAAAATAACCTATTTAGCAAAACTGAGTATTCCTTTAGGGGAAAATGGATATTTAATTAAATAAAGGATTTTCAAGGATTCATTTCTGATGAAAAATAAAATAAAACAGTTGAATGGAAAATTTGACTTTCAAATACAAAACTCAAGAGAAGCATGAAAAGGTAAACAGAAAAAGGAAATCATAAGACATTAAATAAGCTTTGATTTTATACATTCATACATGGGAAGATAATACTTATAATACATAATAACTTTTTATTAGGGGAATAACAATGAGTATATATAGACAGGGTACAGGTGTGTATTGACTGATATGGAAATATAAAAAAAGATTAGAAGTGAACAGTGATGCATTGAGTGCAGAAAGAAAGGAAAGGTAGAATGAGACAAATTATTTCACATAAAAGAGGTATGAAAGCTTTTACAAGTTAGAATAATATTAATTATTCATGAGAGTGGGCAAGGCCAATGTACTAAAAATGACAACTTTATCTGAACTAATTTATATATTTAAGTTGTTTAAATATGATTTGATTTGTATGCAATTTTTAAAAATAAATGTTTATAGTTTGTTGACTACTTTTGGCAAGTGTAGTCCCAGGTTTTTATATTTTACAGTTATTTTAAATGGGGTATCATTTACTATCTCTTCTTGCAAAGCTTTCTTTGTGACACATAGGATTGGTGATAATTTATCCTGCTACTTTGCTGAAACTTATTGTTTAACTTAACTTTAAATTAACTTTTTATTTGAGCCTTTGGGATTTTTTTCTTTTTTTTAATATTTTCTTTTATTTTATAATAACTTTATATTGACAGAATCCATGCCAGGATAATTTTTTTTTACAACATTATCCCTTGCACTTACTTCTGTTCCGATTTTTCCCCTTCCTCCCTCCACCCCCTCCCCTAAAAGGCAAGCAGTCCTATGTATGTTAGATATGTTGCAGTGTGGGATTTTAAAAATATATCTTTATATCATCTGCAAAAGAGATAGTTTTATTACCTCCTTCCCTGTTCTGATTCCTTCCATTTCTTTTTTTCTCTTATTATTATTGCTAAGATTCCCAATAAAATATTAAATAATATGGCAGTGGAAATCCTTGTTTCATAGAAAGACTTCTAGGTTATTCTCATTACAAATTGTTTCAATTTTTTTTTATCAATTTAAGGAAGAAATACCAATACTTTTAAAAAGTGTTCTTAATAGTGGAGGGTAAAATGGGGATATGGTGGTGATAGACAACAGTTAAATATTACTTTCATTGAAATTGACTTGAAGAAAGAATAAATTAAACACTTAGTTTGGTATAGAAATCTATCTTGCCCCAGTGATAAGAATAAGAGAAGGCAGAAGGCTTATAGAAGGGAGAACAAACTCAGAAAGGCACTGGCAGAAGTAAAATAATTTTGAAGAAGAAGAGGATAAAATGAGAAAATGAGAGAAAAGGAGAAATAAGGGAAATAAGGTAGAGGGAAATACACAATTAGTAATCCAAACTATGAATGGGAATGGGATGAATATACCCATAAAATAGATTTTAACCTAAAACCAGATTCTTATAATGTAGTATTTACAAGAAGTATATTTGAAGCGCGCACGCACACGCACACGCACATGCACACACACACACACACACACACACACACAGAATTGAAAAAGAATAAAGATTCAAGAGAATGAAGGGAATTAATGGGAAAAAATATGATAAAGACATATCAGATCGCAAAATATATTATAAAATGGAAATCATCAGTACAGTCTGGTACTGGTTAAGGGACAAAGGGGTGAATTTGTGGAATAAAGTAGGTATAAAATACACAGCACATAAATGACCATAGTAATATCGTGCTTGATAAATGCAAAGTTCCCAACTGTTTTAATAAGAATTTATTATATTGAATATTATATTGAAGGACTTCTTGAAAACCATGATAAAAAAAGAACCTCAGCATATATTATGTTGAAGATTATATCTGGTGTAGAGCAGACACATCTTTCTGTGACCTCATCTGACTTTCCCTTAAGCCAACAGCAGATTAAGCCTCTAAATTGGTTTTGGAATTACAGAACCACAAATATTTGGAGTATAACAAATTTTCAGGGGAAGATATTGTGAAAGAACTTCAGAAAAGGTCTGCTTCATTGGGGTAGGGGGGAGAAGCTACAGAGCCCAGGCCGTAGTGCAGACTCCAGGGAAAGGTGCCAGGGTGTTGATTTGTCTAAGAACTGGGGGATGTATTCTGAAGTTATTAGGCTACTTTTTCCTGGTTGCAAATGGGTGGTTTAGCAGATTTGCTCTGAGACACCCAAAAGCCAATACAAAAAAAAAAAATAAAATAAAATAAATTGAGAGCCTCTGAGGTCAGGAAGAATGGAGGACCAAACATTT